>NC_087285.1:17566620-17931620 GCF_015220805.1 Pogoniulus pusillus
TCGAGGAAGCCAGCACATACTGTTCTGCTGTCATCACACCCTCAGCTTCTGTCACTCCAGAGGGCAGCATAGCTTCAGCAGTGTGACAAGATAGCAGACAGGGAACACCAAGACCAGCTGGTAGCTCAAAGAGGCCATCTCGCTTTGCAGTCAAATTAAATTCCTTCAGTGAAGGAGTCTAGGCAAGTCCCTAGCCAGTCAGTCACCAAGCTGGGACTCCAGTGTTTCAAAGCAGCAGATGAGTTGTCCATAGAAAGCCACAGTCTGCACAAACTGGCACAAAGAAGGGGGAAGAACACAGGCCAAGTGCACTCCAGCCAGCTGTGAACCCGTCCCAGGAAGTGCAGTCTCCCAGGGACCATGCCATGGAGCATGGGCACCATCAACACTGCAGAGACCCAGTTTCAACCCTTAGATCTGTCACAATCTGAAAAAACCCTGTCAGACAGCAGAGCAACAGGTTGCATGCTCCAGAACACCTTACTGGCACTTTATTTACCTGGCTGCAGCCTCACACCACGTTACAGAGCTGTGTTTAACCCTGATTACAGCAGAGCATGATGCTAGGAGCCGGAATCTCAAGCACTGCAACAGGACTAATCCCATCTTAGCTGTACCCACGAGTGGGCTGTAACTGCACTGCCCCTTTCACCCCACACCAAGGAGGCAGACATCCTTCTGCACACAAGGCTCCCCACAGGCTCTCCCTCCTTGGATCAGCCGCTCTCACCTTGATCTGCGAATACTCCGGCTCAAACTGCTCCGTCCACAGGTCCTGCTCGTAGTAGTAGAGCCCATCGTTGATCACCTTGGCCAGCTCCGAGCTCATTTTCGCCCTGGACGTGTGGTTGCCAGTCCGATCGCCGCCAGGGTGCCGGCGCAGGTAGGGAGGCGTCTGCGTGACGATGAGGATCTTGTTGACGTCGCGGTCGTCGATCTCGTAATCCGAATCCTCGTCTGACCAGTCCGTGAAGGTGTTCTTGCGGCCGTCCATCTGCTCCATCTCCTCGTCGAAGAGGAAGTCCAGCTCCTCAGGTTCGTCTTGGTCCTTTTGCTTTTGCTGTTGCGGTGTCTTTGACTCCTCCGGTTTCTACAGGTAGAGGAACAAGAGTGGCACAACCTTACTGCTTGGAGGCCCAGCTATCGCCCCTCGTTTCCCTACCGCAGCTGGAAGCTGCCCATCTGTGGGGAACACTTCATTTACACCACTGAGGAGAAGTCGCAGAGCGGGTCAGATAGGGCCAGGAGAAACTATATCACTCCCATGACCAACAGACCACATTTGATCTGAAATCTGCCTTCTTAAGATTCAAGTCATCCCATCAACTCTGAGACCCTCAACCCAACAGCGCCTACATATCCACCTACCTTGGGCCTAGCTGGGGAGGGCCGAGGTCTCTTTTTCACTTCAATCCATGTCTCTGAATCCAGGTCTGGCAGACTTGCAGACAGGCCCTTGGGCATGGTCTTCAGGTTACTGACCTCCTCTGTTTTGGTGGGGACTGGGCTGGCAGGACGTGGGGAGCCAGGAGCAGACTCTACAGCAACAAAAGCCACAAGGTGCTTTAGAGGGAGGGAAGAAGAAGCCTGGAGGTTGTGTAATTAAATAGCCTGAAGGTCTAGCTAGCACCCAGTGGCCAAGGCTTACCAGCACACTGCCCACAAGTGCTGAGGAGGGAAGGGAAGAGGGATAAAAACCCAACAAGCCAAACATCTCCAGTTAAGGCTGTGATGCTAGTGGTGGCCACAGAGCTGTGCAGGTGATGATATCCCAGACATGCACAGCCCTAAAGCAGGTGTTTTGGTGCTCTCAGAGAAACCTTCACAAGAGCCTAGAGACAGTGGAAATAGATTTTCTCCTACCAAAACTTAGAGCAGCACCAAAAAGATCCTCCACTTGGCCACTGAAGCCCAGCCCTGGGCTCCTGTCAGTCCCTACAGGTGAAGTGACAAGAGCAGGGATCTGCATTGCCCATGAAGCAATGCAGATCCTTCCCCAGCACTATGTCGACAGCTCCACATCTGCTGCCCCATTTGTGCCCTCCCTCACTGAGGAAAAGATGGGTTCACAAGTGACCTCTGCTCTGCAGAGCAGCAGTAAAGTATGTTGAATTCTTTCAGCTTTCACAGCCTCAGTCACATTCAGGTTTCTCCACATGCAGAGGCAGTGGCACTCTGGGGGCCTAAGTCCATACCAGCTCCCACCACAAGCAGAAAGCCCTGCTGTGGGGAACATTCCTGACTTGCAGGGTCTTGGTCCTGCTGCAGTACCAACATGCATCCCACACTTCTCTCCACATTCCCCTAGTGCTTACCTGTCTCCTTCTGGAAGCTCTGCCGAGGCACAAACTCTGGGCAGTTGATGAACTGTGAGAAGTCAGTTTGTGTGTAGTCAGCCATAGGAGGGCCAGGCAGAGCCCATTTTTCTGGCTGCTCTTTTCTCCTGATCTTCTCATCCACAATTTCCACCACCTTGCTGTCCTTCAGAGCCTGAAATCAAGTGATACTCTGTTAACATAGGGCTCAGCTTTGACACATTGAGTGGCTCAGCCCCAGACTTTCCTATAGAGAGGATCAAGAGAAGGAGGGATCCTATCAAGGACAAGTGAAAGGCCCCACCTGCATCTCGCTTATAGTCCATCTTGGAAAACAGGCCTGACAGGAGTGTCAAGAATCAGAACAAGAAGGGAAGTCCATCTTTCCTCGCCCTCACCTTAATGATGAGGTTGATGTCAGTGGTCAGGGCCTGCACCCGGTGGAAGCTGGCAATCAGGGTGATGGGAAGGAAGCCATCCGAGTCCATCTTACGACGCAGGAAGAAGTCTCGCTCCAGGTTGTCCACACTGAAGTAGTATTCTCTGTAAGGACAACGCAGCAGTGAAGGACAGCCCAAAGCCACCTTTCTCTGAGCACCCCAGGGAAATAATCCACACACACACTTCTGCTACCTGGGGAGCCCAGACACAGGGCAAGCCTGTGCTTTAAGTCAACACACCTCAGTTCTAACCCTGCCCATGGGATTAGCTATGCAGTCTCCAGGGAGGGAGACATCTGCAAACATCCGACCAACGATCAGTGCTCAGACAAGGGGTGGAGCTTACATCTGCCGCTTGATGTAGTCTTTGAGCAGCTCCTGGTCCACGCTGTAGAGCTCGGCGCTGCTGATGTTGTCAAAGTAGTAAGTGATGTTGCTGGCATACTTCTGGGTGCGGGAGCCATCCGAGCCCTCGAATTTCCGGTACCCATACTGGTAGTCGAAGTGCCCTGTGGGACACCAGCAAGGGTCAGCACAGAGCCCTCTGTATCTGCTAGACAGGCCGGATGGGGCTGGACTCCTGCACAAATTGTTCCCTCTGCACTGTTTCTAGGATGCTCATAGCAGTCCACAATAGGGTAACACTCATTCATATCCCTCCTGATCTCAACCTTTGCTGCAGAAGAGATCCCAGTGAAGCTTCAACAAACCAAGCTCAAGACAGGCCAGGAGCAACTGGGCAGCCTAGGTGCAGAAAACCCTACACTGAAACTTTCTCAGGGTTAGCACCAACTGTCCTCATCAAGTGCTAGAGTAGATCCTCTTCCCTATTCCAAGCCATGACTCCTGCTTGGCTCTCACCGTGACAAAGCCTACACAGAATATCAGAATGCTTCAATTCCTGCATGTGGGGGTTCTGCGAGGGACAGAAAACAGGAGGAACAGCTTGGCCTCATTAGCAGAAAGATATTTGCCTTTATTAAAATACTAATAATTTGCTTTTATTAAAAGCAGCTCAACTGACCAGCTGGGATGACCTGGCACAGTATTTCCCTGTATCACTGAAGTGCTCCACCCTCCCCAGCCTGCTTTGGAGGCCCAGGTCTCGCTCACATATGTACAGAGCCCTGCAAACTTTGGCAAACGCCCTGATCTCTTCCTCCTATCACAAGGACCACACATACAATGATCACCTCCTCTGCCTCTGCCACGGCCCCTGCCACGGCCCCGGCCTCGGCCCCGGAAGGTCCCTCGCACAGCTCCTCCCTCGCTCTTCACGCTGGAGGTTTCGTCGTGGTCCTGCCAGCTGCGCTCGTGCTTGTTGTCAGGGTGCCAGCCTGAAGCAAGAGGGGGAAGGAGAGGCAGGAGCAGTGTTAATGGCTGAAAGCACTTCTTTGGAGCAAGCCCGCTGCACACAGTGCCCCTCAAATGCAGGACAGATGCCCACCACCCAGAGCTTGCTCTGCCCCACAGCCAGGGCAGGCAGAGGGGGTCCCCAGCCTGGGCTCTCACCTTTCAGTTCGCTGCGGGTGTTGGAGGGGTGCCTGTGCTGCTCGTTTTGCCGGTTGTTCCGAGAGGCTGTTTTGTCCCTAGGCACCTCTGACTTCATGTCTATCTGCAAAGGGACCCACTTGTGTTTGTTGCCTGTAAAAGGACAGGGTTTGGGTGTGACACTGGTTCAGTGAGTGACTGTTTCCCTCTCCACAGCCCCCACACAGAGAAGAGGGAAAGCAGCAGGGCTTTTTGGACCAGCTCTGTCCTCAATCGTCCCTCCAGGCTTCAATGGATGTAGAGAGGCTCTAACCACGACTCTCAGTCATGGAAGGACATGACACAAAACTCCCCTGCTGCTTTGCAGCAGTTGTCCTTCCTCTACCTCTTTCTGCCAACTGAGGCCAGACTGAAGCGATGTGTCAACCACGGCTGATGCAATCCAGAGCCAGGGGCCCGCCTGTGCCAACACGGGAGTGCACGTGAGAGGAAAACTCCTGCCACGCTCCACGAGCACAAACGCCCCTGCTTGGGCCCTGCTCCCATCAAAATGACCCTCTGCCCCCTTGAAGTGTGCAAACACCTTTGTGCCACAGCTGTCCCCACCTGGGCCATGTCCTGCATCAGACCCCCCAGAAAAAGCAGTGGATGTTTCCATCCAGCTGTGGGCTGCAGAGGAGAAACCTGTCTTACCTTTCTTCTTCTGGGATGACTTCTGGTTATCATCATCACCGTTCTTCTCCTCCCCAGACTCATCCGATTTGGTTTTCAGGCTCTCTTTGCCATCACTCCCATCCCCTTTCTCCTGCTCTTTCATGTCTTTCTTGACAGGCAGTTTCCGGAGGGATGGTGCTTTGTGTGGCTGCTGCAGATACCCAGTGCAGGGAAGAGTCAAGAAGTGAGACACAAAGAGCTGGAGGCAGCCCCCATGAACAGGAGAACCACATGCTAGGCTGGAAGCATCTCTGCTCTGTGCCTCCTAGAGGTGTCCTGTTCCTGGGGAAGGGCTTATATATCTGAGCAGGGTAAGGCCTTTACAGATGATGGACAGCGCTGAAGCTAAGACACAAGTCCCAGGCACAGAATCACTGAGGCCTGGTAATCCTGAATGAGGATGTCCTAACAAAGGACTGAACTACCTCAGTGACAAAAGGGTGAGTGACTCTCAGGCATTGACACAGTCAGGAGCTGGCAAAGAAGCATCCAAAAATACAAAGGTTTCAATGACAACCACATCCATAGCAGGTGAGGAAGGCCACCATGCTGCTTGGGCACACCAGCCCTTATATATTTTCATTTTCTTTTGTGCAAGTCTTCACTGCTGCTCAGGTCCCTTCTTGCACTGTGCAGCTCTGAGAAGAGCAGGCCTGGAAGCTGCCCTACCTACTTCACACAGCTCAGGGGTTCAGACCCAGCTTCAGGCTCCCAGAATAGCACCAAGGAGAGAGCCCAATACACAGGGCAGCCCTAAAAGGAAATCCCCTGCACACTATTCCTGGCTGCCTCCGTGCTGACATTCAGAACCCCAAATGGCCTGGCTCTGCCAGCACTCCCAGTGCCACAGAGGGAGGAGGTCTGCAAAGGCTTGGTCTTGTTTGCTGGAGCAATTCTGTGTTCTCACCTGGACACTCTTGTGGGCTATTTCTCCAGGTGTTGGCCAATTTGTGGCATCACCGAAGTCACCAACCTTGTAAGCAAAGAGAAGTCACATTTAGAGCACAAATGGTGGGTGCCAGGCCCTGCATCAACAGACAGAAGCCCTTCCAGCCACACCATCAGAAGCCACCACCCATCAGTGGCCTGCAAGATGGCTGTCCTCAAGAGGTTTGGGAGTGACAGCCAAACTGCATATAGACAGCCCCTCTCCCCACCCAAGCAGGCTCCTGAATTCATCCCAAGTAACTGCAGGCAAGCTGCCACCAGCCTTGTAAGCTGCCAGCCACCCAGATCCCACCTAGCTTTTTGTCCCAGCTGCAGTATTTGGGACCAAGCTGCCCGAGGCAGTTAGCTCACTCAGCCTTGGCCTTTTCCTAAACCCACCTGAAGCAGCCACATCCCGTTAAGGAAGCTGCCTCCACCTAGTGGCAGGCTACAGCCAGGTGTATCTTCACTAAGTGCCCAATTACTACCAAGTGCTGGCAGCAACAAAGCAAGGGATCATGTAGTAGAACTGATGGGGAAAGTCAAGCAGGTATCTGATGACCTACAGGACAGTGAGGACAGGATGCAAACAGCTGCCCAGGTACATGATGAACAACAGCAAGGCATCAAGTTTAAGATTATCTGGGCACAGGAAATCCTCTTTGCCCTTATGGCGTTACTACTTCTAAACTGATTTTAGAAGTCACTGAGTCCCCCAGGAGATGACATCTCTACACACAAGTGAGATATGCCCCTCTTCCCAGGAGGCAGGATTCCTGGGAAAGCCACTGCAGTGCAGGCCCATGCCTTTTACAGACAGGAGCCCCTTCATCCCCAGGGCCCTCCTCTCCCCGAGTGAACAGCTAAGGGAAGTCACATCAAACTTCAGTGCGTCCCACTGGCTGCTGGGAGCCAGCATCAACAGCCCATATCCTTAACTGTGCCCAATGTCCTCAGAAACAACTGTCCCTCCATCCCAGGTTGATGCCTTGGAACAAACTGTCCCAATTCCTTCAAAGGAGTTGCTTTGTTTGAAATCAATTACCCTGGCTCTCCATGTGCCAGTCAGGAACAGAGCGCACAGGGAAGGAAGGCCCTGCAGACACAAGGCTCTGTCACACCACCGTCCTGTCTGCGCCACAAAGCAGGGCACTGTCTAAGCCCACAAGGCACCTGGGATGTCCCTGGAATTTGGTGGGGGAGCTTTCCACATTTAAGTGCCTCCCTTTGAGACGGGTGGGGAGAAGGTCTGTCCTGGTCTAGCTGGGCAGAACACCAGTCAGAAAGCAGGCAAGACTATTCAAATGCTAAAGAGGAGCTGGATAATCAGGATGTTGTCCTTCATGCTCTTGTAGGAAACCAGGCCAGCATGTCAACCCTTCCACAACCAGCCTTGGGAAGGAAGTGACCCATTCAGGAGACTTCCAAGATGTTCTCGTGGTGCTGACAAGTGCACCAGAAGGTGGTGGCCAGCAATGGGGCCAGCAGGCACAGCCCTACCTTGCTTCCTTTCCGCTGTCTCGGGTTGGCAGCCCTCACCACTTTCGCAGGAATTGTGTGTTCTGCAAAAGGAGAACAAAGCTGTTAAAACACAGTGAAAAGCAAACAGAAAACAGAGGCTGCTTCTGAACTGGCTCTCACGAGGGCCCCATCGAGATCAGGTAACTCCTGATCAATCCAGGTTGCCAAGAAATGGACCTTTAACCCCATCCTGCCACAGGAAGGCACTCCCTTGACTTAGGTCAGTGCTCCCCACTTGGTCTTGCCAGGCAGGGAGGAGGGGTAGCAAGTTCAGCTTGCTCTGTAAAGCACCAGGCAGAACTCGATCTGCTGTTACATACAGCAAAATAAACATGCCCTTGAACAGACAAGGCCCACCACTGCAGCAGGGTGGCCAAATGGCTGCAGGCAGCAGAGGAGGGCTCTGTGGCACACAGGTGCTGCTCATCTCTTGCACAAGAGGGAAGGTACAGAGAAAGAGCCATGTTGTGTAGTGCCTAAATATTGTTACAGCCAAAAGGATTTAGGCATTTGAGTACCTCAGAGATACTTCAAAATATCAGAGTGCAACTGCTGAGATTCACCATGGACCTCACACAAGACCTGCAGCATGTCAAGACCTCAGCCCCATCATGACCCATCCTGGCTCCTGTTCACACTCCAAACATCCTTACAAGCAGAAAAAGAAATCTGACTTATTTGCTTCCCCTCTCAAGTTTGGCTGCAAGCTCTCAGGTTTAGGAAATCATGCAGGGCACACACAGAGTCCGACAGGGTAGAATGTTGCTGCTTAACATCAATCAGCCCCAAAAGGACCATGTATGAAGGTCTCCTACCTGGCAGCACTGCTCCACAGGGAGAGGAGAGCCAGCCAGCCAAGCTTCAAGGGGCAGCCTGTGCCAGCTGCCATGCACTGGGCAGGAGCAAGCACTTCTGCTGACTCCACTGGTTTGGTTTCAAAGAACAGCACCCCAGACTGAGCTTGGGGGTGGGGACTGAAGGCATAAGGGAGGTGAAGAGAAGAGCCTTGAGGCAGGTAGAGTCTATCTGGGGATGCCCTGGAGAACATCCTGAATAGCCTACCCAACTCCACTCAAAGCTGGCTTTGATCTGTTACAGCAGGACAACTTTGCCTAGAAGATCAAAACTGGTCCCTTTCCTAGCCTTGAAACCTGTGACTCATTTTGCTGGCCCAGTCTTGCTCAGAGCTGGAGGCTTTGAAGTGTCAATAAAGCAGAGTCAGATATGGCAGGACAGAGCCCAGAACCATGTGCACTCCCCTCCCTTGGTCCCCTTTCCCTAAGGCTCCTGCATGGGGATTTCACCCCTAGGAGGGCCCAAGCTCTCAGTAGATACCCAGATCTTCCCCTGTGGCCCAGGACTTCAGCCCACCCACACTGCTTCCCCGCACAAGCAACAGTCCCACGTGCCCCTCAGTAATTCCATGTGCACCTCACAGAATCCCAGCTTCACAGCACAATGCTTGCCACAAGGCTTTTAAACGTTTCTGCTACTGTAGGAGAAGCAAGCACTTTCAGAACAGCCCGTAAAATCCTCCATTCAACACCCACAGATGTCACCAACTAAATATAGCTCCAAAAGGCACCAAGTGCCACAGCAGAAACCCACAACTACCCTGGTTTTCCACAGGTATGGAGCACCTCTGCCCAATACAACAGCACTGACATATCTGGCAGTGAGAAAAAAACACCTGAACTTGTTCTGCAGCCTGGTTTGGGCACTGATCATTCTGGTTGGGGGAGACTGAGGCATCCTCTCTCACTGCAAGCATCCTACCCACTTCCCAGCACACTCCAGCCCTGGGGTTCACAGCAATGGTATCCAGCCCTTGACTTCATCTGTTTTAGTTCAGACACCTCATGGCCACATATATTCTTGTGCCTTCTTGGGGATCAGTCAAAGAGAGGCCCCTTCATAGCCTCTAGTGAGAGAGGACAAAAGGACACAGGCTGCAGAGATGGGTGTCACATCATCTTTGCAGAGGAGGGAGGAGATTAAAACAAGTTCTGCTACTTTTCTTATCTGCAAGATAGGAACAGGGATCCCTTATCTAGCTGAGGTGCTGAGAAGCCTAATTAGCATCTGCAGAGCGCTGCGGAAGACAAAACACAAAGCAAAGCGCTGCAGCTTGGCAGGAGGCTGCTCTGCGGAGCACAGCCAGGCCAGCACCATAGTGGGAGCTGCAGGAGGCTCTTGCAAGAGTGGACGGAGCCAAGATGTCCCAAGTCCTAGTTGCTCAGATCAAGACAGGAGACCAAGAGGGTACAATGATGCTAGCAGACAGACAGACACAAGAGCCAAGAGCTGTGGCAAGCAGAAATTGCACATGCCTGGCACCCTCCAGGGCATGCCAGCCTAAGCAAGTGCCTCAGCTCCCACCCATCAGTGATTCTGTAGCCACGCTGCTGGTAATCACACCCTCAACTGCTCTTCACGCTCCTTTATGGACTCTAGCAAACCCAGGCAGTTTAGTGAAAACCCAAACCCCCAAATCCAACCTATCCAAAACACATTTAGGCTAACACAGGCGCTCAGGCTTCAGGAGAAAACCTTCCTCTGTACAACACATCTTGTGGTGTACAATTGAAAACATCTCTACCAAACACCACAGCAGGAAAACCCTGCTGTCCTTCACCACAGCATCACCCTGGGAAACTGGGAGCAAGTAAGTGTTGCTCACTCCCACAGAGGAGCTCAGGACACGTAGTGCTAGTAAGGGATATCAGGTACTGCCCTTGGTTGGTAGACAAACCCTTAAAAGCTGCTGACAGATGTCTCAGACCTCCTGGCATTTGGCAAACCTCCTTTTGCATTGATTTGGTGGCACTAAGTAGTTTTCAGTTCTGCTAGTGCTGTCTGGCAGCTCCCCTCCACCAAAACCAGGGTCCCTCCATGCAAGGGGACAGACAAAACAGCTGCTTAAGTGATGTGATGCTGGCAAGAAGACAGTGGACAGTGAAGAAAGGAGTGGCTTTGCCTACAGCCACACAGCAGATGCTGGCACAGCCAAGAATGGAAAAGCAGGTCTTGAGTTTTGATCTGCTGCCTGCTGCTAGAACCAAATCATCTGCCCGTGTGGTTGCCCAGCACGAGGAGGTTCTTAGTAACTGAGGGGGCAAGGCACAGATAGGCAAATCCCGGCCCCGATGCCGGTGTTGCAGCCAAACCCCTCCCACCACCTAGGCACAGCCAAAGCATTCGCTGGCTTTCGACCCTTGCTCCCCAGCGCACCAAGAAGGGCAAAGCTGTGCAGACACCTTGCACTCTCCTTCCAGCCCACAGCTGCCCTCCAGGCAGGAGGCTCAGAGGGGCATGCGAGTGAGCAAACACCTCACACCTGGAAGAGGAGCTGCTGCAGGAGGACCAGCTAGCCAGGGTGACAGCAGCTCTACAGCTAAGTGTGACCCCCCCTTCCCAACAGGTACACATGCTGTAGGACCACTGACGTCAGCCTAGGACACGTTTACTACCTTACCTGGGAAAAATGAAACCTAATGCCCACTGGCTTGGTTTCCCACCCTTCCTTACACCCAGTGCAGCTTGTAATGGATTTCTAGAGAAGACATCAAAGTGCAACAAATCTTCAGGGCTGGGCAGAGACCTGGCCTTACGCTGCAGAAATACCTGTGGCTCTAGCAAGGAAGCTCTACTGCCTGCTCCTGATGTCTCTACCACTCATAGGCAACACTGGACAAGGCTCATAACACCTCAGCACCAGCAGGGACAGCCTCAGAGAGCAGCCCAGGCTCCCACCAGGATTACAGGGTCCTCAGGTCTGGCACACACCCTGTCTACAACATAGCATACCCCTCCTTCTCCAACAGCGAATACAACAGAAGGGAGCCAGCCTGTCCCCAGGCCACTCCAGCCCACAGCCTAGCACCTAGGAGAAACTGCTGATGGAGGCAGTTTTGAAGCCAACAGCCTGGACTTTGCACTGGAGAGGCTGAGGCAGGGGCAATGCTCCGTGCCACAGGTCCTGCTGGGGCTGGAAGAGCTAAACTGGTATCCCCAGTTTCCCCAGAGCCTTGCCAGGAATCTGAGGGTGCAAGCAGGGCAGCTAGCCATGCACTTAGCAGTCCAATGGGATCTGCTTCTCTACTTGACAGTTTCTGGATGATTTTCCTTCCTTCCTGTGCTTCACGGCACAGTCCTGGTGCATGTGAGGATGGCAGCTCATACCCAACACCATGGGACACCTGCTCTGGCAATGCTTCTTCAAGATGATGAGAAAGAGGAAGTGCAGCCTGGGCAAGGCTGAGCTGAGTCCTGAGCAGCCTGAGGTGATGGGCATTTTGCAAGTGAGAGAGGGAAGTGTCCCAGTCAGAATGATACAGCAAGGAAAAGGCAGTGTAACCTGAGGAGACCAAGGGATGCCCTGGTAGGGCAGCTTCTAAGAGCAGAGACAGAAACCATTAGACAACTTACACTGAAAAGGACTTCCCTTGCTCACACTATTTGTATGTACATGCTCATTGTCCAGGCAAATAGGCTGGCAACCAGCTCTTCCCCCTGGAAGATACCCAGCTCCTTCGGAGTCCTTCCCAGAGGGTAGCAGAGTCCCTCCTGGAGTATGACACACAGGACAGACATTGCAGGACAGCACTAACCTGCAAAACGATCCCCATAAGCATGACCCAACAAGCAGGCAGCCACAGCCAAATCTGCCAGGACCCCACTGTGGCTGGAAGAATCTCCTTGCTGGCCCCAAAGGAGTGCCAGGGAGCCAACAGAGAACAGCTGCACAAAAGCCTATCCCATCTTGTCAACATGAGAAACTCAGGGCACCAACTCTGTTCCTGTCCTTCCTCCAGACCTCAAACAAGCTCCTTCCCAAGGCGGCCTGATCTGCAAAGCTGCAGGGACAAAACACTGCTATAGAGGCTCTCCTGTGGCATTCACCACTGCCCATGTGCTGGAACATCATGAACTGAAATTTGAGCCTGACCAAGCCATCAGAAGACGCAGCTGGTGAGCTTCATGCTCTCCACCACCACACCTTCTCCAGAGACATTCACAGATTAGTACTGCAGGCCAGATGTGACCTGCAAGCTAACAACAGCCTATCCCCTCCCACCAGCAGCCTGCCTGCTGCAGATGGTGCCAAAGGATTTCCTTAGTGAGAGCACATCCCATGGAGGGCTCCCCTGAATTTAGAGGCAGAGAAGCCTTGAGGAACAGGCATTCTCTGTTCACCTCTCGTGGCTGTTGCATCTATTTTTTTGTAAGCAAGACTGCAACAGCAGGTAACAGACCCTTATTGTAAAGCAGCTGGGAGGCACAGGCAGGTAAGAGGGGATGCCAGTCTCCCCAGGGAGTGATTTAGTAGCACCCCTGCATGCAGAAAGGTGCAGATACTCCGAGATCAAGCAGCAGCTACCCCCTCTGCCTGCATCCCAAGGAGCTGCCTCCAGCACCGGCCTCCACCATGTGCCAGAGCTAACACTAGACTGAAAGGAGAAACAACTGTCTCTGCAGCTTCATCCACAAGCAGAAAGGCCTGAGATTTATGGCACTGAGAGCTTGGCATGCTCATGTTTTGCTGATGACATTACAAGGTCCATAAAACCAGCAAGGTTTGGGGCAAACTGGGCATGCAGACTGCATCTCCTCTATGTATGCCATGTTTTAGGGCTCTAGTTCCCATCAAATTGCAGTTGTAGCTGGAGGTGGGTGCACGAAGGGGCAAATCAAGGGAACACTGGATGGAGTTCTCCAAGAGCTTTAAATGAGATGTCTTCAGAAGGACATCTCCCAGCGTACAGGAGGCCTCTACAACAGGGACTCCAGCCCACTACAGGGAACTGCAGAGAATCACAGCTGGCCCCGTTGCTTGCAGCATGTGGTCTCACAGCTCCCAGCTGTCAGCACAGCATCTGGCCTTGTTTATACAAAGAGGGATATTTGCAACACCTCTGCAGTGTCAGAAGTTTCCTGCACATGCAAGAAAAGCTACAGTAGAACGGGCAAGGTCAGGACCAAGCAGAAGACTGGATCATAAGCTGCATGGACAGCAGGGATTTGGACTTGTAAAGTATGTGGGAAGTCTGTTCAGCAGGAGCAAGTGACGAGCTGCAAGCACCATGGCTCGAAGCCTTCTGAGCAATTTTCTGCAGCTCCTTAGCACTCAGCTCCACCTTACAAGCCCTACTGTAACAGCAAAGGAAGCAGAGAGCTGCCTACACTTCTCTGCAATGTAAGCTCTGCGACTGCTGCAAAGATCACTCGCTAAAAATAACTTCAAAAAGGGCATCTGACAGCTCCACAGAGACCATGAGAACACTCCCACCTGGGTGTCCTAGGCAGGCTCCAAGAGCTAAGGAGTTTGTCCCGGAAAAATGCAGGGAGAGGCCAGGGGTGCAGGGAGGCTCAACACAGCATGCCAGAGTAGTGCTGTCACAGACTGAGAGTGCAGCACCTGAGTTACATTCTCAGCTCTTCAAGTCCTCACTTTGCTTGGCTGATGCTCCAAAGAGCTCTCGAGCAGAGGGAAGCAAAACAGCTCAAGACACTTGCAGAGCCTGTATCTGCTGACAGTACCCAGTCCACAGCACACAGATCTCTGGACCAAGCAAGGGCACAGGATGGAAAACTCAGCTGTGGTCACAGGGAGCTTTCTAAACGCATATAACTGTTACAAGCTCTGCACACAAGCTGTCTGCAGGGTCTGGACCTACCCAGGATGCATAACCACCCTCCCTGCAGCCTCCCAGTCCAAGACATAAACCATTCAACTTGTGGCCGAGCTACACTCCAGAAGGAGCAGGCTAAGCAATGCCAACAGGCACTTCTAGCAGTAACAGCGTCAGCAAGGGCACCATGGGTTCCTCCTGGCACACACAGATACTATTAAAGGTAACAAATGAACTCTCTTAAGGGCAAGTAACATCTTTCCACTGCCTTTTCGAGCAACGTTCTTCCCTGAAGAGGATTTCTAGGAAACTTTTGACACATGATCCACGCTCACACCACCACACTGATCCCTGGGATGCCAGGCTCATGCAGAATGCAAAGGCACAGCAACTCCTACAGCTTTCTATGGAAAACGGAGTCCTCAACTAAGGGGTTTCTGCTGGGAAAGCTGATGGATGTATTGCACTGGGGACACAGCCAAGGTCACCAGGCCGACTGGACTCCAGAAATGTCAAAAAGAGGGAGCTGGGATGACTGAGGCCCTCCGGGTCACTGAGCCACCCTGCTCTCCCTCAGCATGAAGAAATGCACCCATCACCCCACTGCTGCTACAAGAGAGAATACTCCAGCATCAGGGCCTGACCCAGCTTGCCTGGTGCAGGTAAGTGTCCAGCCAGCAGAGCATTCTGCCAGCAAGTCTCCTGCCATCACAGAAGGGAGAAAAGCCTCCAAGGACAGCTGTGAACACTCTGTCAGGTTA
Organism: Pogoniulus pusillus; assembly: GCF_015220805.1. NCBI lineage: Eukaryota > Metazoa > Chordata > Aves > Piciformes > Lybiidae > Pogoniulus > Pogoniulus pusillus. The sequence continues at coordinate 17,581,422 of NC_087285.1, forward strand.
AATAGTTCAAGGAGACAGACAGGAAAAGCCAGCAACGCTCCCAGTCAAAGGCTGCAGCAGGCAGCCACAGAGAGGCTGCAGTCCCTGAGAAAAGGCACCAGTTGATTCAGCTGCCACTCGGAGTAGTGAGGCACAGCAAGGACACCTCAGCACCGGGAGAGGCAAGGCAGCAGGGGCCCATGCAGGCAGGCTGAACTGTGGAGGAGCCAGAGGGTCAGGCTCTCCTCCAGGCTGGCTTTGAGAACAGATGACACAGTTCATGACCTAGAAGAACCAAATCATTGGTGGGGGAGAAGGAGGGGTGACACGAGGAGGAACTACAGGACAGCAAGGACAGACACATAAGGCAGGACAGGACTCGCAACTCCTTAAAAAACACAGCAAAAGCACCCAACCCAACCCACTCACCTTTGGGGACAACTGATTTGCAAATTAAAGGGGGGTGGCACAGCCTCCAGGAGGAAGCAGGAGCAGTTTCCCCGCTCCTGCTTAGCTCTGCTGCAGGGCTCTGCTAGACTCTAATGAAAAGCTAGTTAACAGTTAATTATTACCCATTCAGACACACGATCCCCTGCTCCGACCGACTGCCGGCCGGGAGGGATAAGGCAGTCACGTGATGCAAAAATCCTGCCCTTATGAAAGCAGGGACAACTATATTTAGTCGGGAAAATGATGACCTAGCCAGCCCGCCCCTCCCTGCCCCCCGCCCCCCGGAGCAGCCAGCCTGCCACCTCCAGAGCCTACCTCCATGCCACCTGCAAAGTCCTTCATTCAGCCAGGAGCTGCAACACCACGAGGATGGGGACACCTGGCACCAGAGCCAGCCCAGTGCTTGTGTACACGCAAGGTCTGCTTCGGCGTGGGTCAGATCAGCGCAGAGCCCAGGCTGGGCAGACCTTCCCTCCCTCCCCATCCTCAGTGTTGCTCAGCGGGTCACCTTGTCAGTGGGTAAAAGCTGATAAGCACCAAAAGCAACAAACAGGGTCCAGCCCAAGGTCCTAGACCTTAACTTGAAAAGTGGGAGGCACACTGGGAATCTGACCAGTGCAACCAGCACAGGGGTGGCATTCAGCATTGGCACTCCAGCTGCTGGCCTCTGCACAGTCAGAGATGGTGATGCTCACAGCTGGCGAGGAGTTTGCCTCACCTGGATCAGCCCACCTTTGGATCAGCCACCTCTCCCCACACAGTGGCTGGGTGGGCAAGACAGACACAGGCATGCTGGAAATGGAAAGGGAGCAAAGGCAGCTGTCCCACGTGTCACTGCATGGAGAAGGCCCCCCAAAAGAGGTGTGTGGCAATGAAGGCCAAGAGCATCACCCACTCCTCCTCACACTGCAGGGGAAGAATTTCAAAGGAGAAAGGAAGAAAAAAGAGAAAGCCGAGGAGCAGAGCTCATTCATCTCTTGCCATCAGCAGAGGGGTGCCCTCTGCAGCTGTACAGCGCACAAGCAGCGCCCGCAGCACGGGCAAGATGAGGTCACAGCATCGCTGCCGAACGCAGGGTATCACACCGAGGTGATCCCTTTAATGGCGGTCAGACTCCTCTGCAGCTGCATCTGGGGACTTGGAAGCTGACAAAACTCCTCCTGGGAAGCATCTGGTACGTCTCACTGTAAATATTTAACAAGGAAGAGACAGGAATCGAGAGCCAAGTGCCTGCCGCAAGATCCTCCATCTCCCAACAGTTGTGCTCTCTACAAGAGGACCATGTGGCTTCCACCCACACCAGAGGAGGGAGGCAAGGGGCTGCACAAGACTGAAGTGTGACCTCTGCACAAAACATGCCTCTGGAAATCCTATCATCTCAAAGAAGAGAGGCAGACACTGAGTTTCTAGAAAGGAGAGAGTAATGTAATTTAAATAACATCATTCTTGGTTCCTCACCACTGTGACTCCCGTGCGAGCCTTTGGCTACCTCTGCAGGGGGATTTCCTTCCCTGTGCAGTGGCCACTTGCAAAGCAACCACTAGACCTTGCCCTCAAATCCTTCACCAGGTCAGCTGCAAACCTGCCTCCATAGCAACATACAAGAGAAGGAGTCTATGCAACAGTTCAGCTCACACCCCCAAGGAAGACAAAATCACCACCAGGCAGAAATGCAGGCACATCTCTTGGACAGAGGAGAGCAACAGCAACTTGGTGGTAGGCCCGGGTGCAGCAAACATTCCCAGGGATTAAGTAGGCTAGACCTAGGTCAGCTGCTGAACAGCGTGTCTGAAAAGGTGAGCTAAAGAAATCCTACAGTCTTGTAACCACCTGGATTACACTAAGCACAGGTGGAGGGCATTCCTCTCACTGGCAAATCCAGAGCATTAAAACCGTGGCAGTAACAGGGCAGCCAAATATCCTTGCAATCTTTGGGAGCTGGCAGAAAGGCTGCTTAAGGTTTACTGTACCTTGGCTGAGCCAATTCCAGGGCCTGCTCTCCAAACAAGACTACAGAATGTCAGGGGCTGGAAGGAACCTCAAAAGATTATCCAGTCCAACCCTCCTGTCAGAGCAGGACCAACTACAACAGATCGCACAGGAACACATCCAGGCAGGTCTTGAGTATCTCCAGAGAGGGAGACTCCACAACCCCTCTGGGCAGCCTGTTCCAGTGTTCCATCATCCTCACAGTGAGAAATTCTTCCTCATGTTTACAAGGGACTTCCTATGCCTCAAGATACAACATCTTGACTTATTCCTCCCACCTTGAACCAGATACAGTGCAATTGATGTAACAAATGCTGCCAAATTCCTCACTGAGTGCACAATCATGTGGATCCTGCTGCATAAACTACTCTCCAACCCAGGTAACTGCACTGCTACAGGTAACTGCTTCCCCTGTCTCAATACACAGCATAAAAAACAGCCTTGGCAGAGAGAGCTTTCCAAAGAAGTCAGGAATTCTCAGCCACAAAAGAGTGCACCACAGCACTTTCTCTCCTAATTTAAAAGATCCACCTCCTCCCCTTCTATTTACAAAGAATTAAATCCTGCTTCCTTGAAGTGGGAGCATCACCCACATCTCTATGGAAAACTTCACAGTGTTTAATTCAAAGTGGCATTTGTAACTCAAGAAAGGTACCCAGCCACTGCTGACTATTCTCCAAAATTATCAGCTCAGGGTGCAGTAGATTTGAGAAAATTAATCAGAAGCAGTGACAGCAAGGCAGGGCATCACTTACTGCTCTGCTGAACACCAGCACATTCACAGCTCCACCCTGCAATCAGCTCTGGTCTCTGCATCTCAACAAGGGCACAGCAGTGTGACAGAAGCACAGAAGAAAGCAATTAAATCACCCAGAGGCAGCCTCCTAAAAGGTGAGATTAAAGAGGCTAGGATCCTCCTCTAGTCAGAGCAGGAGGGCTAGCTGCAGCACACAGTGCCAGGAGGGCACAGGAACAGCACTCAAAGCTAGCAGGAGATCCGTTTAAAGGGAGCAAAAGTATTGCCTTACAATAGCAGGCAGTAAACCTCACCACCCCACATGGCACCAAGTCCTGGGAGGTAGACAGCAAAGGCAGTCTCATAGAGGGGTAAGGCGTTCCTGGCCAATGGAAGTCCAGGTGGAGATGTGCCCTCATAACACTCCTCTAACAGAGGTGGATATATGAGAGTCCATCCCTCTGCCCTTATGCCACCAAGCTAAGCCCAGCATCGCTTCTCCCAAGGGTCTTAAAGTCTCTCAGCTTTCCACCTGAACTCCAGCTCAAAAGGTTTGAAGTGGCTTCTTCTGACAAGCACCCTACAGCTGCTGAATCCTGCTTGCTGGCTGTGGGGGAGAAGAGGCTGGAGGAACTGCTGCGCTATCCATCAGGGAAGTCTGTGAGTCCGTCATCTCCAAGAGCAGCTTCACTTCCAAATGCTGCTAGGTAACCAGGATGCAAACACTGCTGCCCTTTCACCTCCACAGACCTTGCACGTGACACCAGGCTAGGGGCAGAATGTCTCCAGCATCCACAAACCAACGAGTGGGCACGTGCTTTGGGGTGCATTACAGCTACCATGCCTACAAAATGGCTCAGGTTTGGCTCAAGCTCACCACCTAATGCAGGTCTCAACTGTTATTGCAACTCAGCATCCTCCATCACTAGCTTGGGTGGATGAGCAGACTTCAACTCATGCTAGAAGCAGACAGGCTCCAGAAGAGCCTGGCTGCCCCCCACCAGTGGTGCTACCCTGCCTTCACCTGCTGTGTCCACACTTCACTGTATTTTGAGATACCAGGGCTTGCAGATAAGCACAGCACATGGGAAGAAAAAGCAGAGCACCAGCTTTAGGGCCTTTCTGAGAAAGCATAGAAAAAAACCTGTGCAGGGTCCTGTGCAGCTACCTACCATTAAGAGGAATCCTGTTTAAGATTTCACTTCTTAAAAACAGAGAATTGTAAAAACCCTCTCAGCTCTGTAGGTAATGTCTTCTGCAATGCTACTGACATGTAGCATGCACCTACTGAAACGCTATCATCTCCTGCAGATACACACTCATGCCCCACCCTGGGGGCAGCTGGGAAGGTCCCCAACCAGCTGGAGAGAATGGAGCTGTGCCAACCAAAGCACAACTCTGAGTCTGCAGAACAAGTAGACAAAAAAAAAAAATCAAACACCCAATGAAGACAGATCTTCAGCAGAGTGGAGAAAAGCCTCTTACAAAGTCAATACATGGGAGTATTTTGCTTCAAAAGCATCCTTAATATTTTTCTTTCATGCATGTTCTGAAAGCAAGAGAATCAAGAAAGACTTACAATGGGTTGAGTTACTATTGGGGTTATTAATCCAACACCTGCAGAGGTGCAGGTGCATTCTGCAATGCTCCAGTGGGTTTAGTTCTATACCATGGCTAGAACTCTGGAAACATGAACACACAAACACACCTTCAAAGCAATGGATATGATTTTCACACTTCCAAATCCTGATCATGTGATGCCACCACGACCAGCAGCAATTTATCCTCACATTATAATGTGGACTGGGGAAATGTGATCCCATGCAAAGCCAAAGATGCAGATAGGACTTGAACACAGCGATGTATTTGAGGTCACAGAAGGCCAAGTCAGGCACTGAGTCCCAATCCCAGTGCTTTTGTTATGGGACATGTCCACAAGGTAACAGGATCCTAGTGACTGGTCTTGGTGTGACTGTGTAAAACACAAACTTTTCCTTCAGACTTGGCACTTCAACAACATCAACTTGGACAAAGAGATTCTGACAGTTTGGGGAAGGCAAGAATTGAGATCATCAATAACTGCTTTTAAAATACACATGCCCTTCCTGATTTTGCACCTGCATCCAAAGTAGCCCTCCATTTCTCACTAGGACCCCAGTCCACTTCTGCAGGGTCCCTCCTGGCAAAGTCAAACCTTGGAGCCAGGAAGTTTTCAGTGGTATTTTGCAGATGGCAATGCAGGGTGGATCTCAGTTGTCTTCAACAGTGATACTCAGCAGCAACACAGCCATCCCCAAAGGGAAGTCTGAACCTTTTCTAAGCATCACACATTCAAATGTATACCTCAGAGACTGACACATCAAGCTATGTACAACACATAAACTAACAGCAGTGATTCTCACTCACATTTCATCAGTGTTGTCAGTTTCTTGTGATGATCAAGACCTACAAACTCCCAAACTGTTCAATGCTGGACAACCAAAGTTGCCACTCTACAATGTACAGAGGAAGGTAACCCTCCAGCAGTTGCAGCCATCACTACAGGACAGCATCAAACACATCACTGCCATGCAGCAATGGCTAAGTATGAGGACTTTTTTGTTTGGCTTTCTTTGAGGAATGCTTCTTGTTTGGGAACTTCTAATTGTTTAAATTAACATCTATTTCATAGTCCTGTACTTTTCTTCTAAATCTGATCAACACAGAAAGAACTGCAGGGATGGCATGGAAGAGGAAGGTTTGAAGAGTTCAAATTAATACATACCAGACTGGCCATCAATTGGAAATATATCTGTAAAAGACAAAAAAAAAAAGTGATCAGTATGGGTTACAGCTGGAATGCAAATCATAATTAAAAGGTTCCTCCTCTTAATTTGTTTCCTTTACCTAAAGAGAGGAAGTATTTTCTTAGCATCCCAAGTTAAACATCAATCCAGCTTGGAACCTACCTCAATTCAATCACTTCTTGTGGGAAAGACTTAGAAGACTGCATTTATCTGAATGTATTGTTCTATCTGAATGTATTGTTCTCATAAATAACCTTCTATATAGGCTTCTAACACAAAGTGGTGAGAAATAAAAAGCTCATGAGCTGTACAAAGCTGCACACCAAAAGCTGTTCCATGGCACTCCCATACTCCCCTTGGCCAGCACGGAAACATGAACAGAGGACATCTAATGTGGTGACCCACCATGGTGGCAGCCAAAGCAAAAGCAGAATCAGCATTTTCCTTATGGTTCTTGGTCTTCAGAGCCATAACACGAACAGTACCCAGAAAACAGGCAGCCAGAAGCATGCATTCATCACCCAAATGGATGCTCAGTGCCTTGGCACATCATGCATCACTCTGGTAGAGCACTTTTGCCTTCCCCTTTTCCATCTCATGTGCCTCTGCAAGACAGCACATCCTGTTCCGCAGTGCTGCTGGAGTCTGGGCAGTTTCAGGTGCTCAAACAGATCATCCAACCCTCCCATGCTCTTTACAGTTAGAGGCACAGGTCCTTCTTCTGATGACTCTATTCATTATTGGGAGGAAGAGTTCACTGAAGTAGCTGGTCAAGACCAGATGAAAGATTTTTAGGAGCATGCATGAGAATAAGTGTGGAGAAACTCTGTTGATAGAGGCTCCTCAAAAGCTAAGGAAACAGCACTTTTGAGAGCAATACACTTCAAGGAACTTGGAAGTGGGGGAAGGGAGGCTTGCTGCAAGCCAAGGTCCTCCTAAAACAGGGGCAGGCAGGCCCCTGGCTCCTGCTTATCAGGTCCCCAGAACACACATTCAGCTGTAAAGTCATGAGAGTTGCAGCAAGGACTAACCCCTTGGACAGAGCAAAGCTCTCTGTCTGAACTCAGCTAATGCAGAAGCAGCAAAACCGTGCCTCTACAAAGAACTCCCCTTATCTGCCTTTAACAGTGCACCATGCTCAAGGCACCCTGACGGCAGGGATGCTTTCACTCCATCTATGAGCAGCAGAAGCAAGGGTGGAGGGAGAAAAGAACAGCTCTGCTGTTACACAGGGCTATGAGCTGTAGCCATGTTGAAGGCCTGTCTCAGAGAAAGAACAACACATCCAGAAAAGCCTCTGAGCACCAGTCTGGATGTTCTGCAGACTCTGCATCCTACTGCCACCCTCCACCAACACATCCAGGTAGACCTAAACATCTTGTATTTCTGAGATGGCTGCTGATGAGGTGACCGTGTAGAAATATCCTGTACTTGATCCACAGGACCCCAAACAAGAGGCCATTTCTGCTTGTGCCTTCTTTGGTAACAGACAGCTTCTCCACAGAGGAGCAAGCAGAAGCACTGGTTAATGCCTGCTACCTGTTTGGACCAGCTAGCTGTACCAGCTGTTACCAAAACCCAACACCAACAACTAAGACTACTACTACAGCAGCAGAGAACAGGAATTCCTTTGCACCAGCCAAGAACTACAGGCCTTGGCAAGCAGCCTCCTCTCTATACCCCTGCCAGGTACACTTCTCCAGTTTGCATTCCTGCTAGGCTGTCCAAGCAACTCTTCATCAGATGCACACCACAGCTGGACCAACCATCTACACAACCAGTCATCCACAAGAGGTCCAGCTATCTCCTTGTAGAAACCACAACTACTCAGTAACAGATTTGCCACTGCATGCACTAGAAAAGCAGTGGAAGGTCTTCAGTTGCTTAGGTCAGTAGAAAGCAAGGGCCACACACAATGACCACAGGCAGATACTGCTCATGTTCACCAGCACAACTCCTGTTGAGAAAAGACACCTGCCTCTAGTCTTAGCTTTCCTGTTTGGGAAGACTGAGCTTGTCTAACTCATCACAGCTACTGTTAATGCAGATTTGACTCCAAAGCCGAGACTCAAGAGCACTGGGCTTGCAGGCAGCTTTCCCCACTGCCAAGAGCAAGCACAGAACAAGCAGTGTGCAGGACTTGCTTGTTTGAGTAACAGGGAAACCAGAAGACAGATGAGGCAGGGCAGGTCAGGGACCATCAGGCGCAAGGACCCTTTGGGACACCTCCTTCCCTTGCAAGCACAAGTGACTAGATTAGAAATTAGCCTGCCAATTAAGGGCAGCACCTGAGGCACCCAAGAGAAGTCTAAATCAGGCAGCACTTTCTTTTCCCAAGAAGGCCATGGTGGGGAAGGAGGCAGAAACACGTGTGGCTGGCAGGACAAAGAGAAACCCCTTGGGCTGCTCCCCAAGGAGCCCATCTAGCACAGTGCAAGACTGAGGCTACCTGTCCAGGTAAGTTCCCTTCCCAGTGCTCCCAAGGTTTAAAAATAAGTAATCAAACATAAAGGACCAGGCAAGGACTGGGATCTTCCCAAGGCAAAGTCCCACCATGGAAAACCAAAGCCAGCAAACCAATCCCACTGATTGCTCCCACCATACACACTACTTTCCCACAGGACACTGATACCACATACCCTGATGCAGCCAAATCACAAAACAACATGCCGAAGCAGCTCCCCATAATCCAAGCAGCCAGCTGTCCAGCAGCCAGCACTCCTGTGTGGATTTGTGCATCTCTGCCCCTGCCTGCACCACACCTCCCAGCCAAATCCAGCCCACCACACCAGGCTGATAGAGAAGCAGCCAAATGGGAAAGAGCAAGAAGCAATACCACGATGCAAGGAAGATCCATACAATTTGGGCCCTGTGGTCTCGCATTTCCTTCCCCTTCCTGCACGCAGACACTTCTCAGCATAGGCCAAAAGGAGAAAGACCTGGTGTCTAAACACGGGGATTATAATCACCACAAGAACCAGTGACACTTCATCATAATGCCAGCCTCTGGCAAGCCAGGCATGTCCCTAACCCTTTCCCATCTTCCTCGTCTCTACGTTATCCTAGAGCCTACAACATCTCAGTGGAAACCATTTTTCATGCATCTCCCTGTTATCAGCAAAGGGAGACAGAGGAAGGAGTGAGCAGGAGGAGGTCAAGGATGCGTTGCAGCCAGCAGGATGTGGGGACAGGCACGGAGCAGCCCCTTCTGTGCTGTCATGCGAGGGCGCAGATGTGGTGCAGAGGCACTTGCTCCGAACACCAATACCCAGAGTTGCTGCAAAAAAGCCCAGGAGACATAACCAAATTGAGGGCAGCCCTTATTCCAGGTGGTGCCTGGGGGTGGATACAGAATCCCAATTTCTGCCTGATGGTATTTTTAAAACACGAGAGGATAACATATGCTAAAATGGGGCATTTAAAGAGAAAAGCTGATGCAGCCACATGCATACTCCCTCCCTAGGGGCTATATGGCCACTGCTGCTATTCAGGTATCTGAAAGAGGTCCAGAAATGCCATCCCTTTTACAAGCCCAGATGTCCCCTCAACCCACTCACTCCAGAAGCCTACTGGTAACTGACCTCCTCCACCAGCCATGCTTCAGACTCCAATTCAAGCCCCTAACAGGAAGCCTGCCTTCTCCCAGATCTGGAGATACAGCTGGGAAGGGACCTCCAGCACCCAGGGGCTGGCCACAGCCCCTCTACCACCAGTACCCCTTTTCTGCCACAAATGTTGCTTCTTCCCAGCAGGGCCTTTGAGACAGCAGCTGAGGGGCAGCTGATTAGCCCTGATGCAAGAGAAACGCTGAGTCGTTATTACAGCAACCCGCAGCCCTAACTGCCAAGAGAGGGAGGGCTGCAGGCAGCCACAGCCAGCTCCCTGCACCCCACTGCCCACCCTCCCTGCTCCCAGATATCCTTCTGCTCTCCAACCTGGGGGACAAACGACCTCAGCATGCTTTGTGTCATCTGCCAGACACCAAAGCATGCTGACTAGTACCACTGCATCAGTGTGCTGAGCAAGAGCTGCTGCTGGGCACACACGGCTATCAAGCACACATGATAGCTTGCTCCTCAGCTGCTCCCAGCAGGACATGGGTCTCAGCCACACTGTCACTGCTATGAGAAGACATCAGCTGATTTGTTCTGGCTTTCGACCCATGAAGTTGTAGCTAAATCATCCTCCACGTTCTGCAGACTAAAGACTCAGACATCAGCAAAAAAATGACCTCTCCAAGGTCTCGTAGGGAGTCAGCAGCAGAGATGCGACCAGAACTTGGTTGTGATAGCTCAAATGCTTGCAGGGCTGCACTGGCTGCCCAGAAGAGAGGCGGGGAAAGGAAATGCTGGCAGATAGCAGGACCTCCAGAGATCTTTCCTCCTAACCTGACCTGCCAGCCGGCGAGAACAATTCAGCTCTTCTGGCTACAACAGCAGTCCTCCCAGTGCAAACAGCACAAGCCAAGGGAAAGGTCCAAATTACATAGTCCAGCATCTGCTGCAAAAAGACCAGTGCTGTCTGCATCTCTTCCCCACCCCCAGGCAACTTTTCAGATCAAATCTGTATCATCCAGCTCCCCCTCAGAGGCCTAGACAGTGCCTGCACAGGTTCCCAAGACAGTTACATGCCTCTTCAAAGTAATGCACAGAGGAGAGGGGGCGAGATCTGCTAGGAAAAAGTAGCAAATCAAGAAACCCCAAACCCTAAGATTAGCATGGCCAATTACGTCCCTCATACGATCTTGCCTGCCTCCTGCTCCCTCTCCACTTGCTGTGGGAGCACTTACTTGCTGAGCAGCTCTCCCAACTCTCTTCAGGTCCAGGCAAACACCTCTCATAGGTCTCAACGGCATTCAGCTACTGTAGTAAGTATCTTTACCTTCTCCAAGAGAGAAGTCTAATATGGGTGAAAGATTCAGGCTAGACGGATCAACCTTAACGTGATGTTAGAGTAGCTTCAAGACACCCCTAGGGTCTGTGCAAGAAGGTAAAAAGCTACAGAAGCACTTAACAGCTTCTAAATCAGTTTCTCTACAAGGATACTGAGACCATTAGATCCTGGTAAGTAGTTTTATGCTCTCCATGTAGAGAGGCTTGGTCTCTTCTCAGACACCCTCACTACCTAGACTAAGCTGGAGAGCTGCAGCCAGCATGAGCTCACATTGATTTCATAGAATCATAAAATCAACCAGGTTGGAAGGGTCCAGTCCAACCTATGACCCAGCCCTATCCAGTCAACTAGACCATGGCACCAAGTGCCTCAATCCAGTCTTTTCTTGAACACCCCCAGGGTGTTCACTCTCACACTAAGTTAGTACCTAAATGCTGACATTCGGTTTCTTCCAGACAGAAGAGCAACAGAGATGACCAAGCAGGGCTGAAACTGTGGCTGAAGACATGGTCACCACTGGGACCAGTGCTGTGCCTGGAAAAAGCACCCTTCAAAGACCTGCTTGGAAGAAGGTCTAGGTCTCTTCTCTAGGCATCAGAGATGCCAGTGAAGTTCTGGTGAATGCACCCAAGCATTCTGACCAGAAAACACCCAAGAGCACTTCAAATAGACAGCCTTGTGAATCCAGCGCTCACAAATGCACAAGGCACACAAGGAATTACTGTAAGGTCACTGCTGTTTTTTCTCCCATCCACTTATCAGTGCTTGCATTGGAGAGAATAAACACTGGGCGTTCTCTCCCATTAACCCCTTCTCCCCTCACATCCAAACCGGACAAGCAGCAAGCCCCCTTTTGACCGAACACTCTAATTCACACATGCAACAAAAATCTCAAGAGAAAGTACAAGGCACCTCAAAGGTGCCTGATTACTGTTCCCCTGCAGCAGTTGGTGACCCAGCTCTCTGCCTCACATCCTTTAATCACCAATAAGCCTGAAGTGACACCACTGGAAGCCTCCAGCCTTCTAAGAGACAACCTCATAGGAGTCTGGGCCAAATGATCACAGTCACCCTCTGCAAATTGTTCTTTAAGGTACTGGATATTGAAGAAGCACTAGAACTCTAGGTCATCATCAAGCAAAATCAACATGTCTCAGAGCTTCACTGAAATACAAGACCTGTTTTAGTGCATCCCAGAAGTCAACTGGATCCCATGCTCTGGAAACCAATGCAGAATGGCATTTCCCTCTGACAGGGTCACCACGCACTGTGCTGCACCATGTTTTTCTGTGTGCACATCAAGGGCAGCCAGTCTCAGACCACAGCAAAGCTCTGCCTAGGGACAGCTCAGAAAACAGCTAGCTCTATAGAATATCCATTACAATAGACAGAAATGCAGCCTCTGCATGAAAAAGCATCCCTCCTGCTTTTCAAAAGCCCCCGCATCATGAGTATGGCCCATAACATCAGGCAGTGATGCCTTAAATCCCTGTGAAAACCTTGGGAACTGAAAATTGCAAGGTGTTCTCCACCTCAGTGCTGTGGGCAGAAGGCCAAGCAGGGGGTCTGTAGGATACACAAGGCAGCACAGTGAAGACAACGCAACTAAATCTCTTGACTGATAAAATCACCAGATTCATGGTGATGTTCTGAGATGTTGCCCCTCTCCAGTCCAGGCTATCTGGTTGGTTTCAACCACAGCTTTTCCAATCATCCTCCAAACTTCATCCTTGCTTGGTTCCACTTCTCTGCTGTTAATTAGATCAAGTCTGATTTCAGCTCCAACCGAAGTTAAGAGGGCTGTCTGCCTGTAATCTGCCATGTCTCTTCCACGTCATCTTCACAGTTGTACTTACAGGTTTAATTTTACATTTGAAAAACATGGATCACTTACAGCAAATTCCTTCCTGCACAGCATGCAAATGTCACATCTGTCGTTCACCAATTAAAAAAATGAGAGCCAGAAGAGTTCATCTGGGACTGGGAGGCCAAAAGAAATCAATCCTCCTTTTGTTCAGCTCAGTGAAAGACTCTCTGCAGTGGCACAGGACTTCTGAGCACTCAGAAGATGCATTAGATCATATTAGATATTCCCCTGAGCTCTCAAGGTTTAGCTGGGAGTTTGGAAGTGAAAATTAATATGATTACAGCCAGCAAAATCTCATGCTTTGTCATCTGAGCACATGATGGAGATATCTCCAATTCACTTTTCTGGCTTGTTGGGTGGGATCTCATGCACAAATACTCTATCACATCTACTTCAGTCAGAGTAAAACCTCTGGACAATATTTTTGGGACACATTTATCCACACTTCAGTATCTGCTGCTCAATAATTTCTCAGCATTACATATACTGTTGTCATTCTTTACACTTAAATCTTTGTTTTTCCTTTTAATTGCCCCTTTCCACAGCCTTTTAGCTGACTTGTCAACATGAGCCCATCTGGAGATACACAGGTAGGGCAAAGTGCTTCAGTGACTTATTTTAATACTTCTTTTTGTGCTAGGAGAGGCCTAGACTATTACTATTTTTACTATGGTCAAGCCTTTACTTTCAGTAGGCTTGTTCTGTGTGGGTGGAAGAGCTGACATGAACAGGCATTGCTACTGAGTTATGTGGGCTTTGTGACTGGAATGGCTACAGCAAAGGTATAAAATTGCTGTAGTAGGAATCTTAAATGTCTAGCAGTAGTAAACTCAGGGCTTCTTTTGCAACTTCTAAAACAAAAAAAAGGAAGATCTGACCTTGGAGAAACTGAATAAATGAATTTCCAGTAGTGTGAAGGTTGGCTTATCAAACATTAGAGTGTTGCTTATTGATGGTAAATTCTCAGTATTGCATTCCATCACTAGCTTCACCGTCTGTAAGTGTGCAAACTGGACAGCCTGGCAATTAACATTTGGTAAATTAACAATCACTCATTGGCACCACTGGCCAGAAGCTTTTAAAAGCACAGTTAATAAAGAAAAAAAAAAAAAAAGCAATCCAGAGTGGATTTAGTGTAAAGGCTGAATATGTATCACAAATAATCTGCTTAGACAGTGCTAAGCATTTAACAACGTACTCACCTTCTGGCAGCATCTCCCTGTTACTAGGCAGGTAAGACACCAGAGTCTCCACAAACCTTTTTCTCTTACTTTCCCACCAACACCACTCTAACCTTTCCTCATTTTTGTGGCTTTTCCAATTTTGTACTTGTTTCCCCACATACTTAGTCTGGAAAAACTCACCTCTCAGTGTTTCAGGCTTCTTAGAACCTCTTAACATACCCTGCCCTGAAAACTTCTGCTCCTTCCATGCATGCATGCATGAGGCAAGACAAAGAAGGCAAATGACTCCCGGGAGAGCAGAAGAGCTAGCAGCCCCTGCGTCCCCGCTGCTGCCGGCGGATCCCTCGCAGCGCGCAGCCATGCCCTGCGGACTGCAGAGTCACCCTGCAGGAGCGCGGCACACGCTGCCGCTCAGCTGGAAAAACGTGCTCAGCAGTGTGCTCGGGAACGGCTCCGCTCCCTCCCACCGCCCCGGGGCTGCACCCCCATACCGGTGCCGGGAAGAGGGCAGCAGCACCAGGCTGCCCCCAGGCTCACAGCGCCCCTCTGGCTGCAGTGGCACCCAGCAGGAAGGACACACTGCACATTTCCACCCACTGCCCAGCTTTCCAATCACGGTTTTACTCTGGCTCATGTGTCAAGGACACGTGAAGTTCACAAGCCCCATCCAAGTCCCCATTTCTTCTCAGTGCTCTTTAACTGTCGGCCTTGCTGTCACCAGGGCACCTCCACAGATCCCACCACAGGCCAAAGAAGTAACTCTGTGGAGCACCGCAAATACTGCACCACCTTCATCGCCTTCCTCGTGGGGTAAGGAAGCCTCCCCTGGGCCTCAGCAGACGTCAGGGCAACTCTGGGGAGCAAGTCAGGAACGGAGTGGGGAGAAGCACCTGTGGGCACATGGCCAGGTCACGGGCCAGCTCTGCCTGCTAAAGCAGCAGGTTGCAGACCTGCTCCAGCCACTTCAAGGGGTGCCTGGCAGAAAGTGAAATGTGCTTCCCCAGGAGCACAGGCTGGGCCAAGCCGCATGCCACGTGTGCTCCAGAGGGACCCAGAGCGCCACCTTCCAGATCGAGCCAAGACAAGGTGGCTCTGTCACCTCTGAATGTCATCCGAGCCTGACTAAATGGCACTGACAGACCTTAGTCACATGAAGGGCTACCTCCGTAGGCCATTTCTAAAGCAAAGGGAACCTTCCACCTGACCCATCATGCCAGAATATCCAACCCTGACAGGGCCATCATGGTCACCTCCTGTAGACCACTAGCCCCAAGTTATGCAGAGCAGATATGTCTATCAACTCTTCCAACTTATGACCATGTAAAGTAACTCAAAGGGTGACTCCAAACCAAAAAACCCAAAATCACAACCACTGCAGCATACTGAAGAACTCTGCGTTCCCATACAGCATGGCAATCCGTGCAAGCGGTGAGGCAGGCTGCTGCTCCTAAGTCAGCTTTGCTCCAGAAGGACATCGAAGGTAAACCACTGATAAAGCAGGTATTAGATCAGCCAGTTTGCAGCCCTTCCTCCATCTCCTTGCACGTCACAGCAGAATATCCCCCAGCACACACAGCTTTAATGCTGCAGGAAGAGCTCTTGATCCTGGGAAGAGCCACAGCAAGTGTTACGCAGAAGCTGGGCCAGACAACCTACTGAGGGCAGCTCTGGCAGCACCAGCAGCCTGGTGCTACAGCACATCACACACCGAGGTACTCAGCAAAGGTAAACCACCCAGGCCTGCTCCCAAAATGTAGCACCAGCACATGCTCTGATAGAGGGAAGTTCAGTTACGAGGATCTTCTGGGAACCTGCAATTACAGGATGAGCCTCTCTTTAGAGACATGTTGACACTTGACCATTGTTTCCACAACCCTTCCCAAAAAATCCCACGTACCTTGTGCAGTATTAGAATTGTCATCAGCAGACCTATTTTCCGCTCCATGGCTGTAGGACCTCCACATGCACACCCGCTTCTCCTTTCAGCCAAGCAATCCAGACCAACCCTGACTCTCCCTAAGAAGTAGTCTGATAATTGATTTAGTCAAGGCCATATCCAGTTCCTGTTTGTTCTGGTTGCCAGTTACTCTTGCCTAAATATGCAAGTATCTGCTCTCAAGTTCTCAGAGCGCTGCTTTAACTTCTTCAAAGACTTTCTTTGCCTTCTCCTCTGATCTGCTCAAATCACGCAGGTGTATTACTTGCTACCAGATGTTCAGAGTAGCCAGTTATTTCAATGCAAGGAGAAAAGTCTCCCAGCTCCAAATTCACTAACAAGGGTCTGGATCACAGAATGAGTTTCAATCTGAAGTCTGGTGTCTAGAGAGGCAAGAGAGAAATGCTGTGTGGGCCATGCCAGAGCCCACACATTCACAGAGTACCCAGAGCTTTACCCAAGCCCAGACGATGATTTCTTGCCTATGCAAAGCTGTGCCTAGATGGCATTCCCACCGCCCAGCAGGTATCACCAAGATTGTACCACCTCTTTCCCCAGGCTCCCTGTGTGTACAGCAGACCACAAACTTGATAGAGCTAGAAACATTAAAACCATTGGAAGTCAGTAAAGGTTCCAAAGCCAACGTGACCAGGGAATAAATAACACTTTAAAGACCATAATGTAAATATGTATTGTGGTTGGAATGAACAAAGCTTACCACTCCCAACTGGACTTAGGGTTAAGAACAAAGCAAAAAAGCCTTTACAGTTCTCCTATGGGTTATCTGCTAGATCTACAGTGAGGCCAACATACCTCCACTTAATGTCATTACCAAGATGGGAACAGAGCTGCTCTGCGACATG
Source organism: Pogoniulus pusillus (assembly GCF_015220805.1). NCBI lineage: Eukaryota > Metazoa > Chordata > Aves > Piciformes > Lybiidae > Pogoniulus > Pogoniulus pusillus. Next base: position 17,598,105 of record NC_087285.1, read on the forward strand.
CACCACCATACAGGACTCCATGATCCCCTATTAGTATTCAAGTGTATTTAAGTTGTCACTAAGGTGATTTTTTTCAAAACTCTTGCTGTTTGCAGCTGTAGTAACTTTAAAGATTCAATGTGGTCTAGACAGGACTGCTTTCTACTAAAATGCCCACTTCTTATTTAGACATAAAGCAATACCACCAAGGTGGTGTCAGAGATCTATTGCAAAATAGTTTCAAGTACACAAAGAGCAACTCAACTCCATCCAAGCTGGCATTTGGTGTTCCCCTGAGGATAATCTCACCCTCTGAGCATGGCAAAAGGATAAAGTGGCATAATTTGGAAGGGAGAGCAGAGCATTGCAGCCCCAGTGCCCCCACTCCTGGCCCTACTTTTTGTACTTGATTTGGCTTCAGAAGTAATCCAAGTATCTTCTGCTTCTCAATTCAGTAAATCCCAGATACAATTCCAACAGAAACCACCTTGGCACCACAGGCAACAAAGAGCTTAAAAGAAGAGTTGTGAGGGTAGGGGAGTGTTTGGTGAGAATCCTGTAGCAACACCCTGGACCTGGCAATCTGGCACTGGAGGTCGCAGCAGAAGCAAGTGCTGAAGCCCAGCAACCAGGACCAGTGAGTCAGCTCTAAGGAGCCGTGCTGCATTCCTCAGCCTTCCTGAAACAGTGTAGAACAGGGCAAAGGTCCAGCATAAAGCCGAAGGGCAAAGGTATGTAGGGGAGTTAAAACACTAAGCTTCACGGTTTTTGGAGCAGTGAGCTCCAGTTACCTTCATAGTAAGATGGGAAAAGTTACTGAAATGTAAATTATGGTATTGGAACAAAAGAGTATTTCGGAGAGGAAACTTGGGGCAGGGCTGTGGGGGGAGGACTCCTGCTGCGATAGCTCTGTTGCAACAAACAGCCAGGAGAGGTCCACAACTGCATGCCACGACAGAGAAAGCATTGCTCAACGCTCTGGAAATAGGTGTGTGCAGCACTACCAAGCTGGATACCCAAGCGGGCAAACGCACGAGCGTACTCTGAACGCCAAAGAAATGCCAAAGATAAAATAAGCTTCCCATATATCTTATCTCCTGTACTGGAGGCTGGTTTCAAGGAAAGCCCTATGGGGAGTTAGTCAGCAAGGGGTGAGAAGCTAATGAATCTTCCTTTGCCTTCCCCTCAGTACCAGCAGCCAACTCAGCCTCTGCTCTGGCATAAAGCAACACACGCTCTCTCTGAACAATAGTCAGCTAACCTCTGGTGCTCGCTGCTAGCAACTAAGGTGTGCCTTCTGGAAAGTACTGTGTATCCGCCCAGTGCGTGTGCCAAATGGCAGCCAAGAAACTCTAATCAAGAAACTAAAACACCTCTTGCATCTCCACCAGGAAATATGTTAATTTCTCCTGACTGAGCGTTTGCAACAGGAATGAAAACCAGCGTGAACGTTAGTGCATGCAAAGCTTGGTAGTTGCAGTGCCAGGTATTAGAACCTGCATGCTCTTACTTCCAAGATGTCAGTGGCTTTAAGAAAAGTTCCAAGTGCCTTGATGCAACGTTTCTTGAAAAAACTCCAGCAGGTTTTCAAAACAGGGCACTGTTAACACCTGCCTGCACCAATGCTTGCATCAGCACCAGCCCTGGTGCAGGGCACAGCGGAGGAGTACAACATGTTCCAGAAGGTCGAGCTGCCTTAACTGCAAGCCACCCTTCTCCTCTATGGAATGATTTCAGAAAATACTCTGAATTTGGTTTAAAGCCAAAAGTGCAAAGCTGTTTTTGCCAGAAAATGTTTCCTTTGCTACTGCAGCCACACACACACACAAACATCATGCCTCTGCCAGTCAGGCTGCTGGCTGCATTTATTTACATGATAAGAAAAGAACATGTGAGAGGACAGTCAAACAGACATTGTTACTAGATCATTAGAGAGCAAAACCAAGGCTTCGTTAACAGTGCCAGGATCCCTCAAAAGCAGTAAGTAGTGTCAAGTACAAGCCTTGCCACGTGGGATGGGTTATCTCAGGACTCAAAGGATCCCCTCTGCTCCCTTGTACCCCGACTGTGAAAGGCACATGAATAGAAATGTAACACATGTCAAGCCACCAGGAAATTTGCTGGTGTATGACTCCAGCTGAGCCTCTGCTTACAGCATCAGCAGTATCACTGTTGTCTAACTTGATCTAATGGCTGCTCCACTTACTGCCACACCACTGTGCTTTTGGGGGAAGGGATTAAGAAGCCAGGAGAGGCTTTGCTTCAGTAGTCTTCCTTCCTGGAACAACAAAAACATTTACTCAAACACCCCATTACTGGCCTCATTGCCAACTTTGAGCATAAAAACAACGCAGCAGGTAAGCAAGACACTGACTTCCAACGATAAATCCTGATCTGTCAAAAAAGGACACCGTTCTTCAGCCCCTACATTAGCTCTCCTATGCTCCAGCAAGTCAAACAGTTCAAACTTCCCCACCCATATTCTGACACGGGCAACTAACCTCACAAAAGATCTTAAAGATGGCAGTTTCCTCTGGGCCACAGCTTAAGGCCTTTATTTACTTGTGTAAGCAACAGCTCCAACATGGACCATTAAAAAATGGGTGACAAGCTAAGAGGTGGGTCTTGGCCATTAGATCTGCTCTACAGGTCTATAATTAATAGAATCATTATAAAAAAAATAGGGCTTTCAAAGCCTGTAAAACAAGTCATAGAGAGATCTCTTTATCTTTACACTGCTGTCCTCACCAGGCTCATTGGTCTCCTCCTCATTACCTCTGGGAGGATCAGGGCTGGAAACATTTAGTGTCTCTAGCACACAAGCACTGCTCTGCGAACAGTGCTGGATTGTGAGCCATGGTTTTCTAAGGTCTGCTGAAACGCCGAAAACATCCAGCTATGACCATCCAGAGTTTGGAAGCTCTCAACCTGCTTCAAGCGTACAAAAGAGTTGCTCTTCTGAGGCCTGGAGGGTCACTGCAACATGACAGTACACCTCACCAGCACCATCTTTCACAAAAGCTCAAAACCCCAGATCTTTTTGTTGTTGCTGTAAGCAGCAAAGGCACAACAGGAGACTGCAAACACTACATTAAGGTACTAGGGCAAAGGGCTGCCAGGCAAGGTCAGCTGCCAACCTGCCTCTCGTGAGAGTTTGCCAGCCATGTTTATTTTACACGTTTTCTCTTCTGCTAATGAACTGGCAGCAAAAGAAACAATGCCCCAAGAGAGGAGAGCCAAATAGCAGAGTCTGGGTATTGCAGTTGCTGCTGCCAAGCATCCCACAACACTCCACTGACCAATTCCATTATTTAAACCACTTCACGAACACCGTGACTATCCTGCTCAGCCCAAGAAGATTCTGAGTGTTGCAGTATTACTTCCATGCCCTACCACAGGGTGGATGTACTACTGATGAACTCTCTCTCTCAAAAATACCCAAATCACCCTCCATATGTAGGGCAGAGTGCTTCATCTCTGCTGGATTAGACAAGCCATCCACCTTTGCAATGGGCCTGGTAGTGAATCCAAACACATTATAAACGTGAGCCTCAAACAAGAACAACCAATCTTGCAGTTTTGCATCTTTTGGTTTATTTCTAGGGAACTGTTACCAGAGCAGGCAGCAAGCACAACAGAGCAGCGGAGTGCAGCTTTCACACAAAGGAGCGTCGTGACCAGTTTTGTGTCACACCACATGAGGCAAATGCAGGCAGCAACGTTGTCCTGGATTTTGTTAGGCTTTGCTTATGCTGGGGTGTGCAATGACAAACCACCAAACACTATGAACATGGACTTTTACCTGGCACAATTAATTTCTCCTCTACACTCCCCATTAAGATGACAGTTTTCCAGGTGCAAATTGCAGAGCTGTTCATCTTCCAAAGATCAATACCTCTGATGAATCATCATGCCAGGCAATAACAGTTCTTGCAAAACACTAGCATATACAGTAACTGAGAATCTGATGTCATATCTGGCAGTGTGACTTTCGAGTTAAGAGAGGCAGGCTAGAAAAAAATAAGTCTTTCCAAGTAAGACACTTGGTGAAAAACTTCTGCGTTCCTCTTAGTACCAACTGACTTGAAGCAGGTGAGCGATGCTCTCCTGACAATAGCAATATTTTATCCCAGCTTCCGAGGAGATTGTTGTTCTGCAACTCCAGCCTTTGCCGACGGCAGCAGCGGGTTACAGCCGCGATTTGGAGAGCATCGCCCCGCTGGACGCTTCCCCACGCCACTCTCTTTTAGGGACACCCCCCACACACATCTCAAAAGCCGCGCACGCTTCGCTGCTGACAACCCCTCTCGCAGCTGCAAGCGTGCAGAGGCAGCGCCGCGCTGGGCGGCCGCCGCAGCAGCCCCCGACCCCGCCGCCATGAGTCGGCAGAGAAAGGCGAGGCGGCCTGTGCGCGGGGAACCGCCGCCACACACGTGGGCAGCGCCAGGCCGCCGAAGGGCCTCCCGGGGGGGCGGTGGCGGGGTGCGGCGAGGGCCGGGCCCTGCTCCCGGCTGAAGCCGCACGTTGGAAAGCGACCACGTTGCCTGCCTGCGCTGCGGCGGAATGCTGGGAGCTGGGGGGGATTGGAGACTCGAGCGGGGTGGCTGCCGCGTACCCGCCGACGGGGCATGGCCACCGAGGGCCTCCAGTCGCCAAGAGCACGGGTCCGCCGCGCCACCGCCGGGCCCTCGGCGGCCCCCGCCTCCCTCCGCCACTGCCGCCTCATGGCCGCTGCCCGGGCCGGGCCCGGTTCCCCTCCCCCGCACACGCGCTCCCCGCCTCATGGCCACGGACGACGCTGCCGTTTCCTACTTCCACCGACCCTCCTCACAAACACCCCGCCGCTCTCTCTCTCTTCGCCGCCCCCTCCTCATGCCCGCCGCGGGCCCGCTCGCCGGCAGGCCGCAGGCGCGGCGCCGTCCCCACGCCGTGCCGCATGGCGCGGCCGGCCGGGGCGCGGTCGGCGGCACAACCAACAACCCCCCCCCACCCCGCCGTTGCTGCCCCCTCACCTCACTCCAACCCCCGGCACCCACCTGGAGGCGACTGCCCGTTCACCACCGGCGCGGCGGCGGGCGCGTTCTTCGTCCAGGGGTTCACCTTGGGCGGCGGGGCCTCGATGAACTCCCGGCGCCCCGCGCCGCCCGCGTCGCCGCCGTCCTCCGCTTCGCCACCCGCCCTCAGCAGGCTCTCCTTCTCCTGGTTGTTGCTCTCCTCCTTCTGTTGCTTAGCGCTGGGCGGCCGCGGGGCCGCGGGGCCGCCGTCGGGGCCCATGGGCGGCTCGCCCTTCTCCCGGCCACCGTCCTGCGGCGGCTTCAGCACCAGGGCGCGCTCCTCGGCGGGCAGCAGCGGGGCGCCGGGCAGCAGCGCCTCCACCTGCGTCGCCATCTGCGCGCCCCCGCCCCGCCGGGGAACTCCCGAGTCCCCCCCCCCCGCCGCCGCCGCCGCGCGCTGCCTACCCCCCCTCGGCCGCCGCCGCAATATGGAGACGCGCGAGGACCACGCGACTGCCGCGGGGGCGCGCGCCGCGCCGGCTCGACCGCCCGAGCGCGCCGCCGGCGAGGGGAGGGGCAGGGGGGGCGCGGCCCCGCGGGCCGGCCGGCGGCGCGCACGTGCCTGATGCAACGCCGGCCGCGCCGGGAGCGGGGATCCTTAAAGGAGCCTTTCGCGCGGGGTGAGCCCCGCTGCAAGGTTCCGCTTCGGGCGTGCTCCGCAGCTCCGCTGACCGGCTCGGGAGTTCTGCAACTCGCTGGGGAACTCCGGAGCCGCCGTCCCGGCAGCGGCGCGCTGCTGCGGAAACACGAGTGGAGGCGTGAACCGGGGAGCAACGGGAGTGTTGCTGCACGCTTCAGCCCTGAGCCGAGGGATGGGGACGCTTTCCGGTGCCCACACCCAGGCGGCTGCGGGTGATTCGCTCTCCGGTGGAAGGGACTCGGTGCGCGTCCTGGGAAATAAGCCTGTGCTGGGGAAAGTCCCTGTGGCCTGAGCACCCACAGTCTGAGGAGCGTGGAATGCTCTCCGGCTGGTGGGATGTCGCTGTCTCCTCGCTGTCACTGACATCCTCTGTATTTGTCCCCTAATTCTTATGGTCGGTAAGGTGGAATCCAAACCCTGTGTGTAAGTGCACGCAAATTCCACATATCCAAAAGCAGCCTGCCACTGCCGGTACCATCTAGCACAACCTGCCTCTCTCACAGTAGCCCTTAGTCGATGCCTGTTCTACTCATAACAAGCCTCTCCTGGCCATCCCAGCGAGCGTGCAGCTCCACCGCTCCCCAGAAAGATCCATCTGGAAGCCTCGGCATATTCTGCAGCCCCGTCAGTGCAAATCCCACAGGAGACTCGGCAGCATGACAAAGCACTGAAGCTGTAGCTGCTGGCTGATGGTGCGTGGAGAAGGATGAAAAGCTGATTTCACAGTTTTGGTGCTAGAAGGCAAGATGAGGGTGAGAGGCAAACATGAGCTCAGCACTTCATTTGGAAAGGCAGCAGTGTCAAGATGCTGGAAGATCCACGCAGGGAGTGTCAGGCTCTTGAAAACGCTCCACTGATTCCATCTTGGCTCTCCACATCCCTCAGGAGCCAACCTCTTGGCTCAGAGCACCCTTGTGTGCCACAGCCTCGGGGATCACCAGCATGTGCCACATCCCAAATACATTTAAGCATTTGGCTGGCAAAATTGCAATAGGAAGCTTATACAGAAGTCCAGAAGAGCCGTCCAGAGTCCTGGCTGAATACCCAGCAGGGATGCTGCAGTAACACAAGCTGTGTCCTGTACCACATATGGCCCATTCTGGGGGCATCTCTGCATTCTTCTTGAGGTCACCTTCCCTGCTAGCCAGGCCCACCTTGTCTTCTCTAGGAACAGGTTCTTGGATGTGGAACACAACCCATTGCTGGTTAGGAAAGGTGAGGAACATGCAGCCCAGTTGAGTTCCTGCGCTGTCCCCCAGCCAGGGTGCACTCTTCATGCAGCTCAGGCCCTTTAGGATGCTGCACTGCCAGCCATGTGAGCAGGAATGAGCCCACAGTGGCTGAGGGCCAAACTGGCTCCGGAGCTGCCAGGCAGCTCACCCTCAATGCTTGCTCAATGGCAGCCAGGCCAAACCTCAGAAGAGTTTCAAACATTAGAAAATAAATGCATCAGTGAAGGTGAGAAAAGGAAGTGTCTGTGCAGCCCTCCTGCACCAGCCATAGAGATGAATGGCCTTGGCTGGTCAGCACTCAGACACCTATCATTGACATGAAGGGGAGCTGACTGTGCACCAACTCTGACCGGTGTAAACGCACACACTGCATCTAGCAAGCTCCATACACTCGTGTCCTTCAGTGTCTTCACCTCTGCCAGACCCGTCTTGCCCTGCTCCTTCCAGTGTCTACAGCACAGGGATGTTCTGCTCCTCAGCCCCAGGGGCTTGCAGAGAAGCAGGAAAGATGTCACTGCATCTCTGCAGCACAGTTTACTGCTTTCCCCAAATTCAACAAAAGCACCTAACCATCATCCTCGAGGCTTGTTCTTTGTCTCACTCTTCAACCCAGATATGTCACCAGGCCTGAGTCATGCCAAGCAGCTCCCAGTGGTCCCTCCTAATCCTTTCAGTTTGGATCAGGTTTTCTCTCATAAAGCAGTGGAAGTCAGTCCCAGTGTGTAGACTTAGCAGCTAACAGAAGAGTGCCAGCAACTCCCTGTCACTCTGCCGTGGCAAGTGCTTTCCAACCCCAGAAAACACCTATTAGTGACATACTGTGACCATCACAAAGCTCTGGAGTGCTTTTTGAATGAAACACCCAAGTGTTGTGTTCTGCTACCCCAAATACTGGCATTTCAACTCACTTTAGCTCAGAACCAGAACAAAGCACCTGTTCCTCCAGGTTTTAACAGAGAGAGCTCTTCAAACATCACTTTCTTAAACACAGCTTTTGAGGTCTCTTTGTTCTGGGTTTTTAAGCCGTGCTCGGAGGACAAGGGGCCCTGCAATAAAACACAGTGTGTATCCAGAACAGCAAACATGCCATTTCTTCTCATAGGGCAAGGTGATGGTCCCTTAGGCTTTTCCTATCTGCAGCTGTTTGATCCAGAGAGACAGAAGATACTCCCTGGCTCCAGGATAAACATGCTTGTACCTTTCCAGCAAAGCATATGAAGAACCAGCATGAGGAGTGAACACATTTACACTAACAAGTAATTTTCAACCTGTGTAATAAAGCAGCAGACACTAACGAGTTGCATTACATCCCCATTAAAAAGCCCCTCCACTTAGCAGGACTCCATGGCCCAGGGGCTGAGCAGTTGGCTATTACAGCCCAGCTGAAGGCATCGTGCTACTCAGGGCACTCGGATCATCTCCCATCATCTCTGCAGAGCTGCTGGCCCCTCACAGCTTCCATCTTCTGCCCACTGGGAAGCAGTGCTGCAAATGTGTTTTGTGTCAGAAGTGTGCTGCATGAGTTTTTCCTGGTATTAAAAAGTTAGATTTGAGTGAGAGTAAATGACCCATAATTAAAAATCTGAAGTCTGCTCTGAGGTTTTTGGCATGCTTTTAAGAAATGGATTGGAGGAGTGGGGTATTGAATGTTGTATAACTTCTTTTAGAGGCACAAGTTTTCCCTTCAAAAGGCACAGTTCTTGTGGGACTCTCCCAAAGTCAATAAATAACCTGGGTTGCTCAAGTATAACTCTGACAGCACCTCTATTTTCTAGTTATTGATGGCATTGGCTGGAGAGAGCAACACCTCCTCTGGACCACAGTTCCTCACCTTGTATATTTTGCTGCAGATATATTAGCCCAAGGTTGCTTAACAGGTCCCCTAAGCCATTTCAGTTTCCAGGTGCTTGTGAATACATGGCATCAGCTGACCACCAAGGCTGATATTTCCTTTGATGGATGTTTACCCCCCATGCCAACCCTCTGCCATCAGAAACTCCAGCAAATAAAAATATTTCAGGCACTTCTATGGAGGGAAATGAGCCATAAATGCTCCAGCATCCTTCTTCAAAAAGCTTTCTATTCCTTAGGTGAGAAATCCTCCATCTCTCTCAGGTCCCAGCAGCCCTAGAAGTCCTGGCTCAGCCCAGTCAGGGATGTGCCGCTGCCACAGAGAAACACAGCTTGCAGTCAGTGTGCTGTGAGTTCTGGGAGTCTGTGTTCCTCTGCCATGTGGGGTCACACGTCTTTCTGCCTTCTGCCTAGTGTGCAGGGAGCAATTGCTTTGTAGAGCTCAGTTCATTCAAGTGGTGGCAGTATCCTAAAAGCTCCCAAGGACTCAAGGTAAGAATCAATAAGATTTATGTGTGGAATTGCTGGGATATTTTCCTCTAAGCTCCTAAGAATAATTAACAGCCAAAAGGCTTGGACTCAACCACCAAAGTTATGAAATGCTAAATGAGAAGCAGCTCCCAGCAGGTTCGTTCACTCCTTTCACAGGTTGTACATTCACAATAAAACCATCAGCCATGCACAGTCACAAATTCTCTCTTTTTCCATGGGACTCCTGCTCCTGTCAGTGGCTGGCAGTTATTTAAGTATTGTTTAACCCCTCTGCAGTCAAAGCAAAGTCCGGGGCTTTGCCTTTCAAATCTTACCCCGAGCCACAGCACAATTCAATCATTGCTGGGTGTTTCTCTGTCAGGCAGCACATCAGGATCTGTGCTCTCTGCTGATACTTAGGACAAGTGCTACAAAACACAATACTTAGATATTCAGACTAGATACAAGAAAGACTTTTTTTTACACTGAGGCTGGTGAAACACAGGCCTAGGTTGCTGAGAGATGGTAGATGCACTGTCCCTGGAAATGTTTCAGGTCAGGTTGTATGGGAGCTCTGAGCAATCTGCCCAGGGAGGTGGTGGAGGCACTGTCCCTGGAGGTGTTCAAGAAAAGACTGGATGAGGCACTTAGTGCCATGGTCTAGTTGACTGGCTAGGGCTGGGTGCTAGGTTGGACTGGATGATCTTGGAGGTCTCTTCCAACCTGGTTGATTCTATGATTCTATGCTCTTGCTTGCTGTAGAAGGCTAGAACTGGGTGTCCTTTAAAGGCCCTGTCCAACCAAAGTGTCCTCTGGTTCTGTGGTTCCCTATATAGGAATTCCCTGCATGCTGTTCTCCTCCTTCAATAGGAAGGAACTGAGAAATAGTGAGTAGAAACGTCAAAAGCTCCTGTTTGTTTTGTGTGCAACAGTTCAGACTCCTGCAGGAGTGGAACAGAAGCTCTCTCTGAGACCAAAAGCTGCATCACATGTGTGAACAAAGAGGCTGAAGTGGGGGCAGCTCCACATCAGTTCTGCCTGACCCCCAGGAGCAACTGAACATTCTCACTTCAACCGCAGGGATGTGCTGTGTGGGACTGTCATGCTCCTGGTGCCACAAGGATCTTCCTTCCCTCCCCATGTTTCTGCTCCCATCCCTGCTCTGGTTGCAGAGGTTTCCATACTGAGCTGGTTTTCCTGCCTTTCCTACCCATGCTGTCTTTTGGGGCAATGCCCACCCAGCACAGACCCACCATGAGCCAGCACTGCTCTCCCAGCAGCTCCCAGCACCCCAGGGCCAAGGTTCCAGGCTGCTCTGAGCAGCCCCTCTCCTCTGTGCCCTGCAGCAAGCTGTAACTCCTGCTCAGCCTCGCCAGCTTTATGTTTGCTTTCCCAAACATTTTGGTGGTGCAAAGGAAGCATCAGCCTTCTGAATTATGAGCTGAGCCACCTCCAGCTCCAAGCTGAAGGTACATAAAGTGGGAGAGATGATAAACTGGAAGCAAAGCAATGCCAACGTGCAGAACAGTGCATACTGGTTTCACTTCCCTTCCAGAATGTCCCAGTGCCACTACATCAGTTTGGAGACAGTCCCCTTAGCCAGATGGCACCACCAAACCTGCCAGAGCCTCCTGATAGCACCCTGTCAGCAGCTGATCAGCAAGACAGAGGTAAAAAGGCTTCTGTAAAGTGCAGTGCCAGCACCCAGCCGTGGCCACCACTGTACAAGCACGGTCTGTGGGACACAGGCAGGGAGATTAAGAGATCTGTGTCAGCAGCAGGCCTGTGTATACAAACACAACAGCTGAAAGGGTTCATGCTTTGTCCCCAGAGAGGTCATTGGGAATGAGAATGGGTTGCAGAGAGGTGGACGTGCGATGTCTGTGTCAGACCTCCCTTTGGCTGAGCAGCCAGCAGGGTGATGAGTCTGGGGATGCAGAGTGAGATTGGCCTGAGCAAAGGGAGCACCCTCATCCCTCTGCTTCCCTCCCTGCAGAGACCCAGACTGGGGATATCACATAATGCTGTAGTGCCTAGAAGGTTGCAGGGAGCTTCCTGTCTCTATAGCAGTCCTTGGGAGAGCTGGAGAACCGCACCTGGTTCTGGAGACATGAGTGACTGAGAATGATTATTCCATGTGTTGCTTTAGAGAGTCGGCCCAAAGCTGTTGCTCAGGAAAGATTTATAGCTGCAGAGGGCATCTGCCAGGGTATAACTAACTCCAGGACAGAATAGATCTGCTTTCCCAGCTCCAGGGGGCAAGCAAGACCAAGACCACAGAATGCTCATGGCCACACTCCTGTAAAGCATCCAGGAAAATCTTGAATCCACTGCTCATGGAGAGCCAACAGACCAGGAGTCCAGGATGTGAGAGTCTGGTTTATGACTTCATTCTTGCCCTTTCCTTTTCTGTCCCTGTGCTTCCCAGTGAGATCCTAAGGTTCTTGACAGTCAGGGGAGCAACAATGGCAAAAGAGACCCACCCCAGAGACCCAAGACCTCTCTGCTTCCAGTGCTGTCAGTGGAAATGCACACGGGGTGGGAAGTTTAATTGCATAGCAGGGAATGCTGTGGCTGTGCTCTGCATCAATGCACTCGTTTTTACAATTACATCAAGCAAATAAAGAAGTGCTGATGGTGTTAGCTGATGGAGGTTGTTGCAGCAGTGACAGCTACTGACCAGTTCCAACCATGTTGGGTGATAGGTATCTCAGGCTGGAAATGTGGACCTTGCAGGTGGATGTTGTTACATTTTGGTTTCTTGATTTCATGGTGATACAAGAGCTTTTCTTATCCAGTGAGAGGGGCAGTGCTGGCCTGCAAGGGTCTGACCTCCTGCCAGGCTGGTTGTTAGACTCTGAAGTAAAATCACAAGCAAAATAAATGCAATGAGTGCAGTCAGAGACAGAACTTCTCACCTGTGCTTCAGTCTTGGATTTTTATGCTTCTTGTTTGTTCCTACAAATGTTTTCTTCCAATGGCAAGCAGAGAAAGGACTTCAGAGTGGAAACGACAGGAGCCAGAGCCAGACAGGAGCCCATCCTCTTCAGAGACAGACACCTTTTGAGTCCTCTCCATCTTCAGAAAAAAAAAAAACAGGCAAAGTAACACATATTGCCCCTCTCCACCCCTGCAAGTTTCTTGTAAGCTCCTGCTAGCACAGCAAAATCTTGTCTCTGTTTCAGTAGAGCCAGCATGAGGCTGGCACAGAACCACCCCAAGACAGCACTGGTGGCTTTTCAACTCTCCAGAAAGCCTTGGCAGTGATTTATGCCCTAAACCAAGATCGCCCTACAAGTCTGCTGGCCAGGAGAGCCATTGTTGCACTTGAAACAGAGGTTTTTTTGAGCTTGCTTCCAGTCTATCAGCCTTATCTTACTGTTTTGTAATTCCTCCCCTAAAGATGCCAAACCAAAGCTAATGCCAAACCAAAACATCTCCGCAGTTTATCCGAGTGGGGAGGAGCATGTCATAGTGGCCCGGAGCCTGGAGCACGATGGCAGCTGAAGCCTGCAGAGCAGCCAGGCACAGTTAACGCTGGGGAAGCACAAAACCTCCCCAGTACAACACCAAAGAAAGACAAAAGCCACATTAAGAGAATGCTTTTGACTCTTCTGCCTAATGGGACAGAGTCATGAGAGAGGGGAAAGCCCAGGGCAATGTCAGTCACTGCTGACACATCTCTCCCCTGACACACTGCCAGATCCCCAGGCTCTTGCCAGGGGTCTGGGGGTAGTTTTGCTTGACATGCTCCCTCCAGCAGACATGAGCTGTCCTGCTCCACGTGGTGTTGCAATTCCTGCCCCATCTCCTAATTTAATAATTTCCTCCATTAAGGCACCTCCTGCCTTTCTGCACGTGGCAACAGCATGTTCTGATTGCTGATAATGCTGGTGGAGGCTGGAGCATCGAGCCACCAGTGCTCACTAACTGCAGGGCAGTCGGGCACATCACCTGCTTGGTCTTCAAACTCAGATATCTCCTCCTAAGGCTCTTCAGCCTATCTCCCCCTCACCATGTTCCCTAGGGCTCAAATGCTTCCATGTTGTCCTCTTTTCAAGCAGGGGATCCAGTGACTGATGCAGGAGCCCCAGCTGACCTTTGGAGACTATTTAGGGTGGCATCATCATTTCACAGGGCAGTGAAAGATACTCCAGTGGAGCTTCCCCAAGTGCTGCTGTTTTGGGTGCTTTGCCTAGTGAAGCTGTTCTGTGCAATTCCTCTAGTGACCTACTTGGGCTGCGTGAGAGCCCAAACATGAGGAAAAGCCCCAGGGAAATTGTAGTGAGGTTGGATGCTCACATTAAAACATTTTCTAGCACACTGCATAGCCCTTTTCATCCCATCTGGAAGGTCTACTAGCTGCTAGAAGACAATCCTACCCTTTCATCCCACTCCCAGGAGGAGGACATGGCTTGGATCTGGTTCCTGGGCTGGACCTGTCCTGTCCCAGCAACAGCTGCTGGTGTTCAGTGGGTCGAAAACTCAGCCTCAAGAGTGATCAAGATCTGTCCTTCCCTGGAAGAACCATTTCCCCAGGTAGCAGCAAATGGCACCTTCCCCTGGGCAGAGGCCAGAGTCCTGTCCTGCTGTGTTGCTTTTCAGATAGACAGGCTGCAACTTGTGTGGTTCATGTGAAAAGAGGAGATAGTGGAGCCAGGCTGAGCACAGAGCTCTCGGGAGCAGCCAGGGGGACAGAGTGAGCCAGCAGGGCTTTGCCCACGATAAAAGCCCCAGCACCCACATGTGTAATCAGGAGAGGGCAGCCCTGGCTCTTAACTGCATCTCCAGCGAGCCAGGCTGGGTGGGGTGACACAAGCACCCAGGACCCCGGTGCCAGAGATAATGGGGCACCCAGGGAGGCAGAGGTACAAGGGAGAGAGGGGGCTGCCTCTGACAGGGAGAGTGTCCCACCATGGCAGGTGGTGGTGCAGCCCAGGAAGCCATGCAGCTGTGGTGTTTCTCTGCATGGTTGGCACTTTGGGAACAGTGCTGATTCTACCGCCCTTGCCCTGGGTCCCTGTAGGAGAATTCCTCCCATCACCTACTGTTTCAAGGGAAAGAAGAGCCAGGAAGAAAAAGAGAGATGTGTGGTGGTTCAGTACAGGGGGCTGCAGATCTTCCACCACCAGCATCCCCAGGCAGTCCCACCACATCCACTCCAACTCAGAGGCACTTGCAGGCTTGGTGAATTGCTGCTTGCAACAGCCTTTGTGTGCACCTATGACCAAGCCTGGCCTTCCTAAAATTGTATTGCACTGAAGCAGATCCCAGCCCCAGCTTTGCAGCCCCCACCATGCCTCTGGGGACACCATGCCCACCCTTCTGGAAGGAGCTGTGCCACCATCAAGGGTTCCACACTCACAAAGCAGTCACTGCTCTCTCCCTTGTTTTGTTTTATTTCTTTTAACCAAGCAGTGTGTTAGAGGAGCCAGACAGGCTGGACAAGATGCTTTCAGCTCACTGCCAGGGGTTACAGTTTTTCCCCCTACTGTTTCTTTGAGGGTGGCACAGCCCCAAGCCTCAGTCCAGCTGGTGGTGCAGCACTAGGTGTTTGCCAGCCCTGATCTGTGACTCAACAAAATCACCCATCCTTGTAAACAGGCACCCCAGAGCACTCTGAGAAGGAGGGGTGTCCTTGGCTCCCTCCCAGCATCACCCTGGTGCTGGATGCCAAGAGAGAGCTTTGGCTGCCTTGGCCGGCCATGCACCCCCGTGGGCTCTGGCTGTGCTCCCAGCCATCGGGCACATGCCATGGAAAACCCACTGAAAACCTGTTTACAGCTCTCAAAGCCTTCTGCTTTGCTGGGTTTTTAATGGGGGGGGGGGGGGGGGGGGGGGGGTAGGGGGGACGGACGGGGTGGGGGGTGGCTATCTCCCCCTTTCCTGGCCTCTGGGGTTCTCTCTAGAGAGGGGTCAGAAACCACCATTCGATGCAGTGAGAAGTGCTTATTCTTCTTGGGAAGGCTGAGCCCCCGGGATGGGGCAGGAAGAGAGGTATCTGAACTGTCATCGTGGCTCATGTTATCCTGGTGAGGTCACAGTGGCAGCTTTGGGATGGCTGAGGATGGAGAGCAGACCAGAGCCAGCTTAAATTTGCCAATATTCTTTGGCTTTCCTGCCGGGAAAGGAGCCAGAACACAGCAGAGTCGGGGAAATGATCACTAACCCCACAAGAAAAATCAGTTTGGAAGGAAATGCTGGTGGTGGCTTCTTCCAGACGCAGGCTGAGGAGCTGGAGAGCCGTGGGGAGCAGCTCAAGCCCGGCTTTGCTGCCATCTGCTGCCCAGTGAGCCCAGACCAAACACCTCCCAGCTCTGAGGGAAGCCCTGAACGTTGATTTCTTAGCCGAGGGATGTTCCTGTCACTCCAATGAACTATTAAAACCAGACCGTTCCCCCTTTCGAAAGGGAACTGTTCGACCTGCAGGGACAAGGAGGTTGAAGAGCATCTAGCGCGGGGTGGGGAAAGCTCTGCTGGCAGGCAGCTTCCTACAGAAAACCTCTGCCTGTCTGGCTTTGGCCCAGAAATTAATCTCAGGAACATGATGGGATGTTTGCAAGGTGTCCTCAGTGCAGTGCAGGTTGATATGCCCTGACTCAGCCTGGAACTGCCAGGTAGTCCCGAAGATAGCATCTCAGGTCCCAGAGCCAGCATCGCACAGTGCCAGCGCCAGGTGAAGCTAAGCTGCTGCAGCAGTGGAGATAAACATTGTGTACCTGTAACTGCAAACACCTATGTCTGCAAGAAAGTCACCCCAATTTATCAATCCACGTAGCCTGGGGGCCTCAAAGAGGCATTGTTTTGTTTCTGTGCCCTCTGCTCTCAGGGCCAGTGAGAGTTGATTCTATCCCCCTGTTCCCCCAGATCTCAGCTCCATAGACACCCCAGCTGCCACCAGCCCCAGCTACACCCTGGAAGAGTGGGTTGTTAGAAACCTGATGGTGAAAAAGCCCAGAGGGCTCATGCTCTCTACAAATGTGGACAGAATTTAATGGAACTCTTCTAGCCACTGCTGCTCCCTGTGCTGCTCTGTGCTCTGCAGGGACAGGAGAGACAAACCCTCTCCAAAACAGTGAAAGCCCAGCTGGCAGGAGGTGCCCAGGGCTGGCAGGGCTGTCATGGTTGCATGGTTAATTCACTCCACTTCACTCCTCATCCAGGAGCCCATCTCTGAGTCCCTATGTCCCTCTGGGACCCACTGTACCAGGAGGTGAGTGCCAGTGGTACTAAACATCAGCCTTTCCCAACACCAGCAGCCATATCTGGAGAGTTCTGCCGTGGGATCCGGGGTCTTCCAGGCGTTTACATGGAGTGTCCAGGTGGTGGCACATGTGGACTGTGGCCAGTGGCTCCACCATGGGCTTGGCCCGATCAAGTCCTCCTGTCTGGGCCGTGCAGCCAGTCCAGGTCACTCTCTGCCCAGGGATATTTCTGGCCAGAGGACAGTAACCCATTACTGGGAAGTCCCTGCAGCACAGACAGCACATGCACCCAGCCATTTGCAGATAGTGGCATTGCCCAGGTGACATTATCTCATGCTGCCATCAGTCTGCAGCAGATGTGATCCAGAACTGTAGGGATGCAAAACAAGCAGGTTGGTCTAAAAGCAAGGGGAGAACACTACAAGCAGCAAGTTCATAAACACCCTGGATTGTCAGATTCGTGCTTCTGGCTGCTGCCTCTTATGAGAACTAGGAATAGCTTCAGGAGGATCATAAGCAATAAGCATTAGCTCATGGGGTGGAAATCATAATGGGAAAAAGCCTCGTAGAAGGCCATCAAGTGAGGCCAAGGAGCCTGAAGGGTAGGTGTCAGGGTGGCCTCAAAAGCCACCTCAGCTTCAGGGTAAGGGGATGTGACAGTGTCCATCCCAGTTCTCTCCCGAGCTCTTACCTGCATCTGGGTATAAGACAGCACTGTCCTCCCAAAGCTCATCCCCTCCATGCTCCACAGGGCCCTGGTCTTATCACAGGATCACACAGGATCACAGGATGCCAGGGTTGGAAGGGACCCAAAGGAATCATGGAGTCCAACCCCCTTGCCAGAGCAGGACCATACAATCCAGCTCAGGTCACACAGGAACACATCCAGACAGGGCTTGGAAGGCTCCAGAGGAGGAGACTCCACAACCTCTCTGGGGAGCCTGTGCCAGTGCTCTGGGACCCTTACAAGAAAGAAGTTCCCTCTTGTGTCGAGCTGGAACCTCCTGTGCTGCAGCTTCCATCCATTGCTCCGTGTCCTATCCCAGGGAGCAGTGAGCAGAGCCTGTCCCCCCTCTCCTGGCCCCCAGCCCTCAGATAGTTATAAACATTTTTAAATCTCCTCTCTCAATGTTCTCTTTTCCATCCCTGACACAGCATAAATGAAGCCAAACTTGGGCTTCACCACCTCTGCTTCTGCTGTAGTTTGCTCCTATGGATTGCTGCAGCCCTGTTCCAGGGCACACTGCAGCCCTGCCCTGTCCTGCGCTGCGTTGCACCGCCCCGCAGCCTGGCAGCGCAGAGCAGCTGCCGCAGCTGAGCGCTGGTGCTGTGCTTGCCTGTCAACAGATGGAGCTAACGACCTGCCTGGTTCCTGCCTGGTTCCTGCCTGGTTCCTGCCTGGTTCCCTGATCAGCCTGCACCTGACTCCCACAGTGCTGAGGCCAAGACCGGGCCAGGGCTGCAGGAGGGCTCGGTGGCCAGCCGAGGAGATGGAGGTGCCCGTGGCTGGGTGGGGTGGGTGTCTCGGCAGCCAGAGTGGCCATGTCTGACTCTCCGTCCCTGACCTGTCCCATAGCCGCGGGACTAAACGCCCCAGCAGGCTCCCTTTGCGCAAAGAGCGATGCCAACTGGACACGCAGCCCCAGCGGGCTCTGACATGGGAAGAACGTGGGACAGCAGCCCACAGCGGGGTGATGCTGGGCACCAGTGGGAGCCAGCACAGGCCGGGGGGCTGGTGCACGGAGGATCCCATGGCAGCCTGGCCAGAGGCTGGAGGAGCTCTGCGTCAGGTCTCCTCCATCTGAAAGGGTCGGGCTCCCCCGTGATTAACTGCCGGGCTGCGCTGCGGATTAGCCGTGGGACCGCTGCGTTTGATGTACGGGGCGGGAGGCCGGCAAGGGATTTTCCTCCCCTTCTGGGGTTAATCCTTCCCTGCCTATCGCAGCCCTTTGATTGCAAAGCCTTGCAAGATAAACCTCCTTAGTCACCAGCAGACAGCAGGCACCAACCAAAAGGATGCGGACGGGAGCGTGGGCTCGGGCAGATGCGGTATTTGGGAGTCTTCCTGCAGCAGCTGGTGGCTAAAGAGTGTGTGTGCTCCTTGCAGCCCTGAATCCACCCTCCAGAAAGGGAGGAAAGTGCTTTTCTTTTTGCGGATCTTGATTGACTCTGCTTATTTAACCAGAGATCTAACATCATGAGACAAAAGAAAGCATTGAAGCACCAAACAAGCACTAGCCCCCACCTTCTCTGTTTGAATGAAAGCTTTACAAAGTCAGAGAGCTTCAGCAAATCACTAACACACCCGCAAACATGTGGTTTGGGATACGGCAATAGCCACACCACTCTCCTGCTAGCCCCAGCCAGTTTTTATCATACACATGTAACAGCCATAAAAGCCAGCCTGGAACAAGCAGGGCTGTTTTTGCAGGAGTGGGCGAGTTGGGGATTTTAATGAGCCTCAGTCCTCTCATATTTTTTTCTCTTTAAAATGCCAAAAGGCACCAGCCCAAGACAAGGCTTAGAAAATTCCTGTAAAATAGCTTGTAAGTGTCTAAAATTCTCTCGGTTTCCCTCTTTTAGGCTTAGAAATGCCACCCCCAAAACAGTGCTGTGGGGTGCAGGAGGGCTTGGAGAGGTTTCATTGGTCCCCTTCCCACCACAGGGCAGGAGCTGCTGCATGGTCTGTGCTGTGCTGTGACAGAGGGATGGGTGGTTTGGGTCAGAGAGTTTTCTAAGCAGATGGAGCTGATGAAAGGACAACCAAGGATGCAAAGCAGGGATGTCCTCAGCACATGGCACCACTGGGTGTTCCCTCTCTGGCTGCCAAGCTTGGGGAATTAAAGCCCTTCTAAGCCCCATGCCTGCACCTGACTGCTCCTCACACAGCCTTATTCAGCTCAGTGTTATAAAATACCTTTCACCTAACTTGGCCCAGGCTTGACTGTCCTCCTATGGTGCCTGAATCATTTGTCTTAATATCTAACCTTTGAGCTTTCTCATTGCAAATTAAGTTGATTAAATCTTGGCCCAGCTCCAGCAGACCCTGAGACCAATTGATCACTGTTGTCTCAGAGGTCTTGGGAGGCTCTTATCATATCCCACTCTGTCTCCAGCTTTCTAGAGAAAACAAACCCCATCTCTTTGGCCAGGTCGGACCTTCCACTTTGTCATCCCTGCTGCTGTGCCAACTCCTCTGAGCATCTGTATCCCACCTCGTGAAAGCAATTCTGAGCCCTGTGGGGCTCACTTTGATCGGTCTTCAAAGGAGGAACCTCAATGCCCTGAAAACCACCCCTGGGTCGCTTGTTTTGCCTATGCACTTGAGTGCACACATGAGTTGAAGCCAGGCAGATGACTTTCAGGATTCCAGTGAGGTACAGCCATCTGGTCTCCCATTTCAGTGCATGCTGGACTTGGTGTGCCTCTCAGCATCTCAGTGATGCCAGAAACCAGAACTGCATTTCATGCAAAGCACTCTGCCGTATGTTTCACTTAGAAATGCAGCTCTGGCTTTAGCAAACAGGGTTCATCCATTGGGGATGTGGGACCTGGACTCCACCACACTTCTAGCCTTGAGGTGATGGAACTGTAGAATTGGTTAGGTTGAAGAAGACCTTTAAGACCATTGAGTCCAGCCCTTAGCCTAACACAGCCAAGTTCATCACTGAACCATGTCACTGAACACCACGTCTACACATCTCTTAAATCCCTTCAGGGATGGTGACTCAACCACTTCACCAGGCAGCCTTTTCCAGGGCTTGACAACCCTTTGGATGAAGAAATTTTTCCTAATGTCTCATCTAAACCTCACCTGACACAACTTGAGATTGCTTCCTATCTCTTGTTTAGAGAGCAATCTCTATCTTCCTTACCCTATCTCTTGTTACTTGTGAGATCGACCTTCACCTCTCTACAACCTCCTTTCAGAGTGATTAGGTCTTCCTCTCTTCAGCCTCTTTTTCTCCAGACCAAACAGCTCTAGTTCTCTCAGCTGCTCCTCACAGGACTAGAAACCTCACCAGTTTTGTTGCCCTTCTTTGGACATGCTGCAGCACTTCAGTGGCTTCCTTGTAGTGGGGCCCCCAAAACTGAACTCAGTGTTTGAAGTCAAGGCAGGACATCACGCTGCATCATGGTTGGCACTGGAGAGACCAAGCAGCCCATAGGCTTCAGGCTGGAGGGTGCTCAGACCCTCGACCTTCAAGCAAGAGGCCACCAGAGGCAAACACATATCTGCTTGCACATCTGTATGCCCAGAGCCACGTGCTGCCTGTCCAGCTTTTCAGTCAGGGATGCCCCAGTCTGAAGGTGGAGCTAGCCAACTCAGCCTGCCCAGAAGATGCTGTGCTTTGTCCAGCTGCCTCTTGACTTTGCTTTTCCCCATGACCAACATCCCAAATTCCTCCACATTTGAGGTCAGCAGGGAGCCCTCTCTGGCTTCCCAGATTCAGTGCCAGGGATATGACATTTTTCACCCAATCCCCTGCCAATCATCATCCTCTTTCCCCTGCTTTAGGATTTAAGAGAGATCCACCAGGCAAATTGCTCAAAGCCAACATCTGAGCAGTTCTAGAAGTGCTTTCTGCCTGCTGCTAGACTCCTCGTCACCAATCTGATCGGTAGACTAAACAGCAGGGACCCAGGCTGATCCTCCCCTCCACTACTCCAGCCTGGAAACAGTGGGGGCTGGAAGGAGTGCAATGGTTAGCATCAAAACTGGCAGCACCGTCCCAATGGAGAAGGCCAAGGGAATCCTGCAGTTCCTTAATGGAGGTAGGTGGGAGGAGGTGGAGGAAGGGCTGAAGGGACCCTGGAAAATGCAGTCCAGACTGTGTGAAGAGGGGAACCTCCTGGGCTGGGGCTCACTCCCCCAGGGTGAGCTGGCCACAGTCCTCCAGCTTTGCATCATCCCTCATCCATTGTCAAACCTGCATGTCCAAGCCCAGTGTGCTAGGGCTAGGGTTTAGAAAATGTCTTTTCCCCCCTTTCATTTGCCCCAGACCTCTTCCTCTCACTCTTCATGCTCTACCCACAGATAACACAGACAGTTTTCCCTAAGGGCTGGGGCATTCATGTGGAGCAGCTGGTGCTGTTATCTAGGAGTCTCTCCCTTATCTGACTCCCTCATTTTGGCTCCAGGGAGTCAGCACCTCTCAGGTGAGGAAGGCTGAGTTACCAGCTGCCTGTGCTGGGCACCCACAGGGAGGTTATCAGCCTAGCCACCTTCTCGTCTGGCCAAGCCACATCAGATCGTGATGCTTGGACATCCCTGGGGGGGTGACAAGGTGGAAATGGGACATTGCAGCCAGGACTCCTAAAAATAAGGAAAGAAGAAAAGTGTTTTGGCCTTGAGTTCCTCTTTCCATCAGTTAACAGCAATGCATGATCATGCCAAGAAAAATGGAAGCAGTAGTGGGTGCTGGAGAGAGAGCTGTGGCTTTTACTGCTCTTATCTTGCAGCTTCTGGAGGTGCACACTGCCTGTGTGGGGGTCTGGGCAGGAACATGGTGCACACACCACAGGGAGACCAGCTCCCCTCTAAATCACAGCTTGCCATGATTTACACAGAGGCTCACAGGTTAGGTAACTGCAGTAAACAGAATAAACAGACCTCCCTCTGGATTTATGGACCGACAAAAGGACCTTTAACCACAGAAGAGATGTGCTTTCCAGCCCTCTTCTATCACCAGACCCCAACCAAAGGCTTAAATGCTTATGTCAAGCCTACAGAGCACAGGATTTGGGCTGGATTCAAGCTACTCCATCCTCCCTGCTACCCAAGTAAGTTATCTCATAGCTCATCTCCCATTCACCTCTCAGCTGCCCACTGGCACGAGTGTGCACATAATGGCAGAGGGGTCTGAGGGAGCAGGGGGAGGTTTTTTCCATCACTTGGATTTCAAATGACTAATAAATGTACAAGCAGGCAAAGATGTGAAAGTGCTCTGCAAAAAGATGACTCTTGCCTGGAGCTACCTGATAGAGGGCTTATCTTTCTGAGGTGCTCTTAGACTCTTCCTCCCCAGCAGCTATGCATGGTCAGGTGAGAAGCTTTGGCTGCTCTCACCAAGACAAATCTTCCTAGCACAAGAACTGCTGTCTAAAGAGAAACTAAGGGTGTTTTTTTTTTTCTCTTTTCTTGGAGAAAAAGAGGTGCTGGATTTTCATGGGGTTCTCAAATATCTGATGTGTTTCTCACTGTAGTTGTGGAAACTTGTGTAATGGTGATACTACCCATGCTTCCTGCCAAACCAAAGGGTGTGAACAAAGGCATGGTGCCTGAGGAGTCCTTTGGTGTCAACTTTTAGACTATTATTTTTAATGTGGCATCCCTGCAGAAAAAGCAGTTGGAAGAGAGGAGCCTGGCCAAGCCCAGGCAGTCACAGCTCATGATCAAGCAGCCTGTCCCACTGGTGGCAGAAGCATGGCAAGAAGTGCAGGAAGTAAGTGTAAAACCAGAAGCCAGGCTGAAAAGCTTTGGAAAATTTGGCATGAATAGGACTTCTTTCTTTCCTGTACTCATCCACTGAATCAGCCACAGCATCAACCACACAGAGCAGCCCAGAAAACACACTGCTACCAATAAGTTCTCCAAGCCCTGTGTTACCCCAGTGTTGATATCCAGCAAGGGAAAAGCATCCAAAAAACCACTGCTTTCCCTACATCTTGCACATCTTTGTTTAATTCCATTGGAAGCAAGCACACCAGCACACATATTTGAAATGGAACGATTTAAATCCATGAATTGTTGTAAATCCAGGAGAATTGCCAAATTCCTTGTTTTAATACATTTTCAAATTGCCTTTTCCTTCTGTCTTAGGGAGCCAAGATGTGGCTATTTAATTACAAGCACAGCCTCCATTTAAGAAATCCTTGTAAGGAGGCTGGGGTGGGAACACATCCGATTTTTCCATTGTCTGAGTGAAGTGCTCACTCAGTGGGATAAAGCACTCAATTAGAGTGTTTTATCCCAGGTCTACATTTGGCATGGCCCACTGAGTGATGCTTGGGGAATAGACCAGCAGTAATCTCCATGCTCTGGGCTCTTTCTTATCCTGCCTGTTAGAGGGGACCAAATCCAGACTCCTGCCAGGGGAAGGGGATTTGGGCTGGATGCTTTCTGCATCTTGAACCTGGGAGCAGAGGCATTTAGTCCTTCATGGCACAGGTTGGGAGAAAGAGAATGGGAAAGGAATATTTTTTTAAAAAAGGAGGTTTGGATCAAATGGAGGCAAAGAAAAATCATGGTAAGAGAAAGAAGCACTAATGGCCTTGCAAAGAAACTATAACGTGATCCTCGGAGTAGGTGCATTAAAATGTTTCCTTTGGCTTGGAGGGAGTTGCTCCAGGTGTATTAGCAGCAGCTCCAGCCTGAAAATCACTGCAAAGAGCTTACCAAATATCAAAGAGACCCAGAAATGAAGGAATGTGATGCAGCATTATTCTCCATCTGGGATGCCCTAAACCTGGGGTAGAGGTCTCTCAATGCTGCCTCTCGATGCTAAGTAGCCACTGCACCCTATCTGAGGGACCAGAGCCCTCTCAGTTCTGCTCCCACCCCGGGGACCTTAATTTAAACAAAAGCACCCCTCTGGCATGAAAAGCAAAGATTACCCCCTGAAGATCAAACTGTGTCATCAAGCTGCTATTAATAGATACTACTTGGCAGTGCAGTGGCTGTCCCCCTCCACCACCTGCCAAAGCCATCCGCTGCCCTCATCCCAGGTCGGGGACCAGTGTGAGCTACAGAGCAACTGCAGAGCAACCTCACTGGAGGTGAAGCAGGGTGGGAGATATATTCCCCCTGCCACCGACTCCCCAGGCTATGGATTAGGATCTGCATTGCCCTCTCTGCTCCATGGACAATGGTACCCGGAAAGGACCCCGGCTGGCCTGAGACTGCCCATGTGTGGTACCAACGCCCGCTGTCCAGGCTGGCGGAGCCATCCCATGCTGGTTCTCCATCTCTAGAACATACATTCCTCTGGGCTCAGGGAGTGCTGGGCCAGCTGTGGGTCCCAGGCAGAGTCCGGCCATGGTGGAGCCAGCCTCTCCCCCATCCATCATCCTTATCAGCTGGTGCTGGCAGCCCGGCAGTCCCTGGCTGCAAGGCTGGCGGGCCGGGGCCGTGCGGCGAGAGACAGGCAGGAGGCATCGCGGCGATAAGCCACGCTGCAAACAAAAACAACAGCTCCACTCCTTGGGGACTTCAAAGCGTGGAGCTGCAACTTACGGAGCCGCAGAGCCCATGTGAGTGCTGGGACCGTGGGTGCAGCCTTAGTGGGGGAGCTTGGGCAGGACGCGGTGCCAAGCCCACGATATGCTCGCATGGAGCTGTGGCTCTGACACATTAGGATGCAGAGAGGATGAAGGCAGGCAGCAAAGCAGCTTGCCCTTCTGGAGTGGGCACAATACGATAAAAGCAGCAACTCATCCTCAGGAGGGCTCACAGCCCGTGGCCATGGGCTCCCTGCACCCACGGGCTCCAGCAGCATCCCATAAACAAGTATGCTGAGAGATCTGCAAGGAGCAGTAGGGGCCATTGGCTTTTCACATGCAGCTCTCTCACCAGGCATAAAGTGGCATAAAATCGCTTTGGAGACTAGCTTGTGGGCTGTCAGGTGGAACATTCAGAGCTGTTCCTGATGAGAATAAAAGCCCAGAGACAACCATGCTCCGTCTGCCTTGGAGACGTCCCCCGAGCGTTACCGCTGCTGGCATGAACCGGCGTTTTATTCCTCTGGTGATCCCAGCGAAATCCGTGAGACCTCTTGTGGCATGAGCTGAAACTCCACACGTGTCTGCCAGACATCGCATCGGGGCATCACAGCTATACTGCCATCCAATCTGAGCTGCCACCGTGCCTTCGGGTCAGCGTCTGGGCAACACCAGGGGAGAAGGCACCTCAGAAAAGGAACTGCGTTGCAGTTAACACAGGCGTGAAGCATCTCGCACCTGGGATGCTATTTGGATGATCTACTGCTGCAAGCTGCGGGGAAAGAGACCCAGAGAGGAGATCAGAGGGAAGTTAAACCCAGGCTGCAGCAGAGCAGAAGCCTTGGGGAGAACAGGAATGTGGTATGGGGAGGATGATGTATAGCGATGTACATGTGCTCACACACATGTATGCGTACACATATGCTTATCCACGGGGTGATTTCCAGCTGCACATACACACCTCTTAATTTCAAAGTGTAAGGATGCTAGCAAAACAGAATGACAAACATCTTTGCTGGCAATTCCCTCTTTTTCTCCTTGTAGGATTGAATTTCATGGAGCTTTGACTGCATGTCAAGTCATGTTGAAAAATTGATTACCATTAATGCTTTAAAAAAATGTCTTATATCTATATCAGCTTTATTGATCAGGAACTTTTGTATTTATTTGTCAACAAAATGACTCAAATTTAGATTTTTAAATATTAATTTCATTTTATGTCCTTCTCCCCAGATTTAAGAGCCTGTTATTTCCATTTCCTTTCTCTCCCCTCTCCTCACTTTCACCAAATGAGGAGAGACTAAAGGCATAAGCAGATCCCCATCTACCTCACTGGAGCTGTACTTAATTGAATTAAAAGTGGAAATATTATCTTTCTTGATTGTTTGTTACCTAGTTCATCACAAATCAGATCAATTCCAGGTGAAGGAGGAAGTGTTTATTTCACTCACTACCTTTTGTGGAGAAAAGGCTCTTTTCATTGGCTGCCCTCACAGGAGGTGTAGAAGAAGAGTCCCATCACATGTACTGTGGTGAAAGGCAGACTGATGCTGGAACACTCACACTCCCTGCTCCATTTCTTACATTCAGGCAGTTCTTCTTCTGCCTTTCTCTTCCTGCCAAGACTATGACCTGGGTGCCTTTGGCATGCTGCCAGCCTCCCAGAGTCCTCCACGTTGCTTCCAGCAATGGCACTACATTCCAGCCCTTCATATGGGCACCAATCACCATGTACCAGGACTACGGTCACAAGCAACCACCAGGCAGCACCAAGATCATAGGCATGACCATGCACCAGGACCATGGACATTGGCAACCACCAGTTGCTGCCACCCATTTACAGCACAGCTCAGCCTCTTCACCTTTTATACCAGAGGCAGTGATGTCAAAGGTGTTTGCCACAGCCTGACTGGCTGTCAAGTGCTGGGGGAGTGGTGTCTCTGCTCAACCCCTTTTTAAAGGGAGCAAGAGCCCCCCCCACCCCACTGGAGATGGTCTGGTCTTTGCTGGGAATAGGCTGGCAACATCCTGTGCCTCCTCTGCTGCCCTGCCAGGAAAGAGTATGCCTGCACATATACATACTTACATACATTATGATACCTTGTTTTAATTACGTCAGAGCAAATGACTCCTTCTCTGATGGTTTATATCAGTGCTTTAGGTTTGTAATTTATCTTGGCACAGTCTAGACTGGAGCCACTTTGAAGCTGTTTCAAACAGGATGAGAACAAACAATTTTTCCAAAGTGGCTGGATTAAGAAAACTGGCAGCCATTCATCTTTGGGGGAAGCCTTGTGGCAGCACCGTGTCCCTGTTGGAGTCCTGCCAACCTCTCACTCCCTAACCTGCTGGGACAGATTGGTCCTAACCCTGCCGAGGGTGGGAAATTGCACTGCCGGCTACTGTGCACGAGGAGATTGGCAAAGGGCACCATCAGGGGGGTCTGCACAAGGAAGACTTGATTTATTGCTGGTTATTTGCACTTAAGTCTGTGCCCAAGACAAGGCAGCTGTGCTGAGCGGGTGGCAACGCCTGCAGCCAGTCCTGCTGCTCCTCCAGCCTGATGGGCTGTGGTCACCCCATCCCATACCCGGAGCATGGTTCCTTCACCTGTTCCCTAAGCCCTGCCCAGTGCATTCCATGTAAACCTTACTGAAGTCTTTAGTGCAGGAGATCTTTCCTTATTTTCTTCAGATGAAAGTAATCCTGAAAACATCTTTGCTACCTCCTACATTTTCCCCAAAGTGTTTCTTTCTTTAACACACTAAACCAACACCAAACTCTTTCATTGCCTGGGAAGGTGGTTTTCTTCTAAATAACTGTCTTCAAAGCTGGAGAGCACATTTCAGGAGAAGCACAGCATGGGGAATTTGTATCCCTGAGCCTTGCAATGAGCCTACCTGTATCCCCCACATGAACAGCCTGGGGGATCTCAGGGGATCCTCAGGGTCAGTCGGATCTCTTCGTGTCCTCAGGTACCAGTCTCCATCTCATTCAGGGATGGCTCTTTGTCACCCTAGGACCTGGCAGACTCCCTGGCTGTGCTGCATTGCCCTGGACCCAGCCCTGAGCAGCAGCATGGAAACACATGTGGTTTCTATATTTTTCCACCCAAACGCTGGGATTTTAAATATTCTAGCAGCACTGTTTGCTCAGCAAAAGCTGCCAGGCTTTATGACAGATCCCTCCTCCTTAAGGCTTTGAAATAGGGCTGTAAACATGCTCGCCAGGCTGAAGTGTTGCCTGTAAAGGGGGTTGCTCCTCTCATGATGTGCCTATTGGCTCCAATTAGCACTGGCAGGAGTCAACCGCAAAGAGAAGGCAAAGCTTATCCCTGGGAGTGAAATGATTTATTTACAGCATTTTTCAAAGAAAGATGAATATGCCTTTTTTTTCTTCCTTTTTCTTCTGCTTTTTTTTTTTCCCACTTTATGAAGCTCCATTTGCAACAGGAAGAAAAATCCCAACCATCCCTGAAAGAACTGGAAGCAGGAGGATGCTGTCTGCTTTCCTCAAAATGGAAATCCTGATTTGTTTAATAATCACCTGGCATTTTACTGAAGCCTTGTCCTGGCTGTTACCAAAGTGGGGCACAGAGAACCCTGCCCAGCCATGCCTGGAGCAGGAGATCAACATCTCAACATTGTAGGGTCAGGAGTTGGGGGCTGATTTTATCTTGGTTTGGGTATCTCAGCAAGAGGAGATGAGTTTTCTCAAGGTACTGCCTGGGAAGTTCACTAGGCACAAGGTGGAGGAGCTCAGCCCAGATAGATTTGTGACTCATCTCATCCAGCCATCTCGTCATAGACATGGGTGCTGTACAGACAGCTGGGTCAGGAAGCAGAAGCTCTTCTCTGCTTTGGGGCTTGCTGGAGGCCACACACTCTCAGTAGGGCCAATTTTAGCTGCTGGGCTGGGAGAATGATCACTCCAGGGGAAAACTTGTGGTAAACCCATTAGAAGACAAATCATCTCATGCAGGACAGCTGGGGAGTGGGCTTGATGAGATCTCCCTGTGCGGCCTTCTGCTCCCATGCCAAGATGCTCAGCAGAAAGCAACAGGAGGGTAAAGCTGCATGTCCCATGGGCCCCTTACACAGCACCACATCCAGACCCTGCTTACGATTCGCTTGGGTTCATAGTCCCACCAGTACAACCAAGTACCTGCTTCTATCCTGTGGGCTCCTTCCACCTCTGCTGGCCACAGCACAAAAGTCCCTTCTCCAGCAAAGCAGCTGCACTGTTAGGAAGGAACCAGGGCAAGGAGGCGTTTGTTCAGGCAGAAAGTTACAGCTGCTGCCTGCTACCGACTGTGAGCTCTGCTTGGCCAGTGAGAGCTGAGTGGCCTGGCCATAACTCAAAGCTGGAGCTGCCCAGGAAAGGTGGCAGCCAACAATGTGGGGTTTATGGACTTTGGAGAGGACTTTGTTAGTGGCAATCTCGAGGGGCTTTGCTGCTGGGAATCAGTGGAAGCTTTTTGTGCTTGTTAAAGGAGGGAAGGAGATGCAGTCAGCAAAGGTGGGGACCTGCTGCTGGGTTCTGCTCCCGTAGCATGTCCCCGCAGTCCCCAAGCCACCACGAGGGGCGGTGGCACTGGTCCTCGCCGCGTTTGGGGTCCTTCAAGGATTAGATAAGGCCTCTGCAGTGCCGTAGCTCCTCTTGCTCACTGGTGAAGGAAAGGGATGACGCTCTGCAGAAAGACGAGAAAGGATAAACCCACAAACCATCGATATCTGCCCGAGGATAATTCATGCCTCAGTTTCCCTGCTAGCCATACACTGCTGCCGTCAAGGCAGCTGGGCAGCCGAGGCTCAGGCACCAGGCTCGGCTCTGCCTCCTGAGAGAAAACAGGCGACAGCGAGAGCTGAGCAGCCCCAGCGCTGACAGCAGGCATGGGCCAAGGCCCCGCTGTGGGGCTGGGCTGAGCCAGGCAGCTGAATCAGCAAATAATTAGCAGCGGCCAGAGCCGGGGGGATTAAGCATCCCTCTCCTCTCCAGCCGTCCAGCCCGGATTAACCCTTTCATCCGCATGTCTCCAGAGCCCCGAAGTTTTGGTGTCTCCCCCAGGAGATGCTGCTCTAGGGCCAGCGCCGCTTCGTGGGTGCCGCGTCCGGCGTCCCCTGTCCGGAGCGGTGCCCTTGCCACGGTAGCAGGCAGGGAGCTGGCGCAGGGCTCGGGGGGAGCCGTCAGCCCTGTGCGCGGCGGCTCGTTTGTTCACCTCCGGGCAGCCCGATGACAGCGCTTCCCTTTGCTACCAGCTGCAAAAACCTGGCAGCTGATTTAGGAGAGCTCCCGGGGCCCAAAATGTAAACCGTTTTTCACCAGGAATGTATAAGCAAGCCATAAAATAAGGGATTTGAGTCTGGTCACATGGGACAGGCCTCCCATAAAATTGAAGCATTGATCTGTATTTTAGTGAGCAGCTCCGAAGCTGCCCGGATGATTGAGGACCTGAGCTTTAACAAAGTCTGTAATCTCCCACCATACATCTGAAGTGGCATGTTTGAAGTCCGAGGAGGGGTTATTTATGTTATTTGTATAATGCACGGTGAAAGGAGGGTAGCCGCGGCCGGAGCACCGGCGGTGGGCACTGCCGCCGGGCAGAGAGCAGCGGCAGGGCTCCGGCGCCTGGCTCTGCGGCAGCGCTGCTCCATGCACGGGCACGCCTGTGGCGGCCGAGGTGGCCTGAAAATGCAGCACCCAGCCAGGCTTCTCCCTACCGGCGCTGTCCTCTGCTCATGCCAGGCTGGGACTTGCCTCGTCCTGCTCCTCTGGTGGCAGTCTCTCCCTTCGTGGCTTGGGTCACCCTCCCTCCCAGTGGATCACTCTTCCCAGTGGGTCAGCCCCTTCTCAATGTCCATAATTCAGAATCACAGAAACATCCAGGCTGGCAAAGCCTCTCAGGATCACCAAGTCCAACCTATAGCCCTACTCTACAAGATTCACCTTTAAACCATATCCCTAAGCACCACATCCAAACCACCCTTAAACACATCCAGGATGGGTGACTCCACCACCCTGGGCAGCTCATTCCTGTGCCTGACCACTCTCTGTAAAACACCTTTTCCTAATGTCCAATCTAAACCTATCCAGTCTCTGGATCACTCTCTTCCCAGTGGGTCAACCCCTTCTCAATGTCCATAATTCAGAATCATAGAATCACACAGAATCACAGAAACAACCAGGCTGGCAAAGCCTCTCAGGATCACCAAGTCCAACCTATAACCCTACTCTACAAGATTCACCTTTAAACCACATCACTAAGCACCACATCCAAACCACCCTTAAACACATCCAAGGTGGGTGACTCAACCACTCTGGGCAGCTGCTTCCAGTGCCTGACCACTCTCTGTGAAACACCTTTCCCTAATGTCCAATCCGAACCTATCCAGTCTCAGCTTGAGGCCATTCCCCCTTGTTCTGTCAGTTACCTGTGAGAAGAGATCAGCAGCAGCCTCTCCTCAATGTCCCTTCAGGTAGTTGTAGACAGATAATTGTCTTCTTGACATCTGTCACCCCCCTCCCTGAAAGTGTCACCTGTTTCTGATGTGTGTCACATTCTTCCTAGCATGTGTGCCTCTACCACCCTGGTGTGTGTTAACCCATTTCCAGTGTGTCATCCCTCTCTGGAAGGCATCACACCTTTCCCAGCATATGTCACCCATTTCCAGTGTGTCATCCCTCTCTGGAAGGCATCACACCTTTCCCAGCATATGTCCCCCATTTCCAGCACATCATCCCCTTTCCACAATGGATCATTCTGTTCCTAGTGTGTCCCCTTAGCGTGAGGGCTGCTCAGGCTGTGCTGGATACATCAGTGTGCAGAGTCCCTTTGTGTTTGCAAAGCTATGGAAGGAAAAATCCCACTGCTGCCCTTCATTTCCATGGCCTGAATTGCCCTCACCCATCAGCAACAAAAACATAGTGGGAGGGGGGGAAAAAAAGTGGGAATTGAGTGATAAACAAGATTATTTCTAAATTCCACTCGGGCTCTGGGCAGCTCTGGTGAGGGTAGAGTGATGTCTGGGGTCTAAGCTGAGACAGGTCAAGTGACATCTTAAAACAGGACTTGGGCTTCCATGTCTGGGAGGTATTTCCTTTCCACCCTAAAGTGACTATCTGTCACTTGAAGGGGTTAAGCAAAAATTGTTAAAGGCTAGAAAATGTCTCCTCCAGAACCAAACTGAACCAAAACTACTGAGGTCACCCAAAACACATGGCAGCCTTTCAATGAAATTCCTTAGTAGCTTTGCTGCACCTAAATGTCCACATTTCCCTCTCACATATTTCTGGGGAGAGCTCTGAAACCCAGACCATTCAGTAAGTGTGGGGTAAAGGGAAATTCTTGGATCTGGTGGCAGCTCCCAGAACATTGGGCTCGGCTTGGTGCCAGCTGCTTCTCTGCCTTGCTGGGAGAGCCTATAGGAGTGTTGTGGTGCTGCAGTGCTGCACCAGCTTCCCAAAAATCCAGTTTTACCATTTGCTGCATCTCTCTCTCGGAGTATCACTAACCACAATAGTTTTCCCCAGGATGTTATCATCTAAATAACAATTAAACCCTGGAAAACCCCACAAGCCCCCCACTATGCAAGCCACAGCCAGGGCAAGTGCAGTAGCTCAAGCTCAGCCCTGCTTCCCCACTGCAGGCTTCAGAGGTAGGTAGAAAACTGTGCAATATTCAGCCTCCAGCAAGGATTTTGTAGTGGCCAGAGCCATGCTCCCGTGCCCTTGGCAGGACAAAGGGAGGCTGTGATTACTAAATCCCTTGCCCACTTAAGGCAGGCTCTGCACTCCAGCCCACGGCAGGCATATTTGAAATGCTTCAGGCCAGATTCAGACTCCTGTGATGTTCAAGCCTTCCAACGATAGCCCAGAAAAATGCCCTCCCCAAAATAGCTCCTGGTTGTCCTGATGAGCCCACATTGTTGAGGGGTTCTTGGAACAGGCACTTCCATGCCCGTGGGAGCCCTGGGATGGGGAGGATAGTGGGGACAAGAGGGGATGTGGCTTACTTTTTCTCACAGAGGCAGTCCCAAGAAGAAAAGTCAGGATAAAATTACTAGGGCTGGCCACTGCCAGACTTTGGCAGCCTCACATGGTTCAGGCATAGAGTGGCCTGAGAAGGGGCCCCCCCAGAAGCCTTGTGGGGTGCATTGCTCCTGCCCTACCAATGCTCCAGGAAAAGGAGTCAGTTAACTCAGCACCACTTAGAAAAGGGATTAAGCATACAAACCTGATAAGAGAATTAGGAAGGTTATAGCTCCTGCCCTCCCCACCTACCAGACAGGACAGGGACTGGGGCTGCTGGTGGTGGGGCTGAGCTGTGAGGTGGGCAGAATGTGCAGCCCCATGTGCTTTTTAGTGGTGGGGAGGGGGAAGGTGGCAGAGCAAAGCTGCAATAAATGTCCAGCATTTCACCACGTGAGGAAGAGATTAGGACAGATTTTTGGCAGAGGTCAGAGTGACGCTTTAATAGGGCTGCCTTTAACAAGTGTGTGTGTGTTTGTGTCTGTCTGTCTGTGTCCGTGTGTATGTGTCTCTGTGTGTGCAAGATGTCTGTGAAGTTCTCTTAATCATAGAATCTTAGAATCATAGAATCAGTCAGGGTTGGAAGGGACCATGAGGATCATCTAGTGCCAATTCCCCTGCCATGAGCAGGGACACCCTACCCTAGATCAGCCTGGCCAGAGCCTCAGCCAGCCTGGCCTTAAACACCTCCAGGATTGAGGCCTCAACCACCTCCCTGGGCAACCCATTCCAGGCTCTCACCACTCTTATGGTGAAGAACATCCTCCTTATGCCCAGTCTGAACCTCCCCACCTCCGGCTTTGCCCCATTCCCCCTAGTCCTGTCACTACCTGATAACCTAAAAAGTCCCTCCCCAGCTTTTTTGGAGGCCCCCTTCAGATCCTGGAAGGCCAATCTCAGAAACTGTTCCAGTTATCTGCTTGGTTTGCATGGACTGAGAATTAGACCCTGGAAAGGACCAAGCACACCACTTCACCACACCTGATGACCCTGACTCCCCACAGTCACTTGCTGCTTGGCCAGAGTTAAGTCTCAAACAGCATCTTGCACTAAAATCAGACAAACCAGCTGCTGCTTCCAAGACTTCTGCAGGAGACCACAGCCCAGCCTCACCCAGCTGGCTGCAGGGCAGGTTTTACACCGAAGCTAGCAGAGATCTGCAACTGTGAAAAATCAACTTTTGCTCAAACACCCCAACATTTTGAAAAGCTTTAAATGCCATCACTTAAAAAGGGGTGTGTGTGCAAATCATTTGCAGTCGGTCTCAGGAGCTTTGCTTGCCTGACTCATGATTAGGGCCTTTTTTTTTTATGTATCACATCAGAAAATACTGTAAAACATACTTTCAAAGCCTCAGAGGACCTCGGCCTCCTCGGAGTACTCCAAAAGCATCAATTACACCAGCATTATGGCAGGATAGTTTGTACGAAACCTCTTAAAAAGTCAGCCTGAGACTTGTGCCTTTAAATCCCGCCTCTGCCCCCAGGGCTGGAACTGATTTCTGCCCAGGTTTCGGCACTAGGAAATGTTTCAGTTTAAAAAAAAAAAACAAAAAGAAGTTGAAAAACATTAAAACCAGGCTGTATGCACTTATTATGGAGAAAATCCCACACAGATGGACTGCATTGAGCCACGAGCAATTATTTTCTGCCGTTCTCATGAGTTAATGAGATGATCAGAAGTCCCTGGCGGCCCCTTGGCATCATTCTCCTCTTCTGCAGCCTGGGGCTGCGTGGCACAGGCACGAGCACCCTTGCCAGCCCTGGGGCTCCCTCCTCAGTTGCCCTTGTGCAGCAGATATAGGGCACTAGAGTTTGAGAGGGGAGGTCATTCTGCCCCTGTACTCTGCACTGGTTAGACCACACCTTGAGTGCTGTGTTCAGTTCTGGGCCCCCCAGTTTAGAAGGGACATTGAGATGCTTGAGCGTGTCCAGAGAAGGGCGACGAGGCTGGGGAGAGGCCTTGAGCACAGCCCTACGAGGAGAGGCTGAGGGAGCTGGGATTGGTTAGCCTGGAGAAGAGGAGGCTCAGGGGAGACCTCATTGCTGTCTGCAACTACCTGAGGGGTGGTTGTGGCCAGGAGGAGGTTGCTCTCTTCTCTCAGGTGGCCAGCACCAGAACGAGAGGACACAGCCTCAGGCTGTGCCAGGGGAGATTTAGGCTGGAGGTGAGGAGAAAGTTCTTCCCTGAGAGAGTCATTGGACACTGGAATGGGCTGCCCGGGGAGGTGGTGGAGTCGCCGTCCCTGGAGCTGTTCAAGGCAAGATTGGACATGGCACTTGGTGCCATGGTCTGGCCTTGAGCTCTGTGGTAAAGGGTTGGACTTGATGATCTATGAGGTCTCTTCCAACCCTGATGATACTGTGTGATACTGTGATACTGTGAGAGTGAGGTGGTTTTGGAGGCAGAAGCATCACCATCTGGGGTGGTTGTTGACTGAAGCAAATTACCCCTTCACATCAGAACTTGTAACCAAAAGAAAAAGAGGGTAATTGTTATCAGTGATTCCCTTCTGAAAGGAAGTCTGCTGCCTCCCTGGAGTCCAGTCTAGGGATGTTACCAGAAGGCTGCCCACTGTAGTTCAGCCCTCTGATTACTATTCTTTGTTGGTTATACAGGCAGAGAACAATTGGATAATTCTTAACCGATTATCAATTTTCAATACAGTAGAGTTGTCGTCCTTGGATGAAGCACTTAGTGCCATGGTCTAGTTGATTGGATAGGGCTGGGTGCTAGGTTGGACTGGATGAACTTGGAGGTCTCTTCCAACCTGGTTGATTCTATGATTCTATGATTCTCAGAGCTGGCAGCTGTAAACCCCAGAATCCATCTGGTTTTGTTCCTGAACATCAGAGATCCACATGTCGGCAGGAGCTGGTACCCTACAGCATGGCTGAGCAGCAGCTGCTGGGGTTTGGAGTGGCATGGACAGCCAGGACAAGAGAAAATAATCTTCTTTCCCCCAGGTTTATGTCATGCTGCCAGGGGGGACCTGTTTGTCACCATTGCTGAGCACATGCCACTTTTTCCTGAGTCTAGGGTACCAGTGCTGAGTGGTCTCTGGGCCCAGTAGCTGCCCTCACCACTTCTCCTGCCAGGGCTCACCAATACGTTGGTAATGGAGAGCCCTGTCTCAGCCAGACCATGAATTGTTTATGTCCCCCAGTGCTGCTGCACTGCTGAGAGCCCTGAAACTGCTGGGTGTGATGCACACTCACTCCTCTGGCATGAGCAGAGCAGAAGGTGGTTGAGGTCTGCACCCTTATCAGCAGCAGAGCCCTAATTACTGTCCTAATGTCTAATACTCCAGGCTTGGCCGGTACCTTACGGGCCTGAATCCCTTAGACAGAAGCTGTTATTGTCCAGATGAGGGTTTTGAAGTCTTGCAAACATAAAC
The DNA here is from genome assembly GCF_015220805.1 of Pogoniulus pusillus. NCBI lineage: Eukaryota > Metazoa > Chordata > Aves > Piciformes > Lybiidae > Pogoniulus > Pogoniulus pusillus. The sequence goes on from NC_087285.1 coordinate 17,634,182, forward strand.
CTATCCTCAAAGGGAATTTCTTTTCGCTGACACTTCCCAAGACAAAGAAACATTTCTGCCTGTGTTTTTGCAGATGGATCTGGCCTTTCCCCTCCTCTCCCCACCCTGGATATTTGCAAGGCTTCTGCTTTCAATAAGGAAGGGATGCGGGCAGGGGTCGGGAGGACCACCTCGGTGTGAGGTGGAAGAGCAGACCCCTGCTGCCAGTGGGGCTGCTATCATTTGACTGCTGTGAGGGGTTCCATTTTGCAGGACACTAGGCTAAGCTCCATCCTGCATCTCTGAGACTGTAAGCCCTGCTGCCACAGGGTGGGTGCAAGATGGGGCAGGTGGCAGGAAGCTGCTACAGACTGCTCTTCAAAGGGCATGGAGCTAGAACCTCTGGTGAGATTCACATGGACCTGGGCTGGATTTGGCCCCCATAGCCACTTGCCAGCTCTATCCCCCAATCTATTTACAGCAGGGAGATGGTTGAGTCATTTTTTTTTTGTACCAATCACTTGACAACAGCATGGTGTGAAGTTTCCTACTCTGACTGGGGTTGGCCAAGCAAAGCAGTGAATGGAAATCCCATGGCCTTCCTGCAGTGTGAGTTAATTGAACAGTGCCTCGTTAGCGATGCACAAGGAGAGAGCTTGGCACTCATGGAGCCCGGAGTAAAGCCCCTGCTGTCCACACTGGGCTGTGAGCAGGCCCTTCTACACCAGTAGAATCAGCGATTTAAAGAAGTAATCTGATCAGATGTAGCCAGTTATTGTAATGGACTCAGCAACTTTAACGAGCTACTTCAGACTGGATTACCACGGTCACTCATCCATAGTTCATTAGAGCTTCAGGAAGGGGATCCACGACAAGCCATGAAATACGATCTCCTAATCTCTCCTAAGCAGGAGAAGCCCAGCTATAAAGAAAATACCCTTTAAAAATGCCCACAGAGTGAATAAATCTCCCTCGTGCTAAAAAGCAACGAAAGGGGACCTGTGAGAGAAGGGGATCTGCTCACAGGATGCGTTTTCCATGCCTGCAGTTAAAGAGACCCCGCACAAGGGTGGTGTGCTTGGGTGGAGGAGTAAAGGTCTTTCTGGCTTGCCTTGATCAAAAATATCTTTCTGGTGATTTTCTTGGGGTTCCTGGGGAAAAAAAAAAAAAAAGAAATAAATAAAAGCTGGGTGGAGGAATGAGGCAGGCAAACCCACTGTCCCCACAGGCAGCAGCGGGCAGACAGCCTGGAAGAGGAAGGTCTGCCCGTCCTGGAGAGATGCCCAGTTTCTGGTGTTCCTCTCAGCCCGAATGTCCTCACCCAGTCTAGGGTTGGAAACATCATTTATGGCTAGTGAATGGCAGCCAACTGGCACCCACGCCCCTGAGACTGTCTGCAACCCATCCCTTTCCCAGGAAGGGTGAGTTTGGCATCACCCCAGGTATTTGCTCCCTAAGACAGTCTGCTGGGGCAAGGATGCTCCTCTGAGCATGGCGTGTCACCTAGTGCCATTGAGCTGTGTGTGTCTGTGTCTGAGCCTGAAGGCATTGCCCAACTCAGCTGACAGGGCTGGGACTTTTCTGGTGAAGTGGTGGACAAGGTGTCCCCTGAGACCTGAAGAAAGAGGGATGGGTCAGAGGTGTCCCAAGAGCTGGCAGTGATTTCAGCAGCTGCTTTTGCTGAGATGGGCCATGTCCAGCTCCACCCTGTGGGCAATGGGAAGAGGCAATATCCCTATGAATGGAGGAGAAAGCAGAGCTCCAGGAAATGTGGGACCAGGTCTAAGACCCTTGCACAATGGGTGTGGGAGGTTCCCTTATCTGGGGAAGCCCATGGACAAGGGAGATGGCATGGCAGTAGTAATGCCAGTACAGAAGAATGCCCAGCAAGGTCTTCCTAAGGAGGACATGTAAAGAGAAACCCTGAAAAGATTTCCTGCTCCCTATAAACCACTCCAGCCCTTATCAGGAAGAGCATTCAGCAAAGAGATGAACTGAAGACTTCATTAATAGTGCTGCAGCTGGGACTGCTCAGGGACTTAACCTGAAGCATGTGCTTCTCTGGCTGAGGGTCTTAATGCACTTAGTGAACATCTGGGTACAGCCCGCCCCTTCCAGACCTTTCTTCTCTCCACGGGCAGCCGGGTTATCTGGAAGGGAAGGAAGCCTTGAAAGCTGACTCTGTCCTCCAGAGCTGCTCTCATTCCTCGGCAGCCCCGGGGGACAATTTAGCAGTAAGGAGCGTCCTGTAAAGGAATGTCCCATGATGGACGGCGCTTAACGGGACACCTCTGCACGCACCCCTCGGCGGAGTGGCTGCGGGTGCTAACCCCAACCCGTTCCCAGCAGCCTCTTTGCGTGGAGAGGTGGTGCCGAGGCTGAAGGATGCCTGCGCTTCCCTGGCAGCGGGGCGGACGCTTTCCCTCCAGACACCTCCGCGCAAGCACTGGTACCTCTGGACGCGCAGGCTCTGCAGACTCCAAACGCCGAGAAATGTTTGACAGAGCAGCGCACGTATTCCAAACATTGCTTGATTCATGTTTTAAAGTCTCACTTGCGAGCATACTTCCCCAGCTCGGACATCAATCACTGCAAATATGTTCTTATAAACAAAGCAATACAGACTGACTGTCTCTTCCACCCCTACCATATGCAGGTCAGCGGGCAGCACCCCGAGGAGAGGCGCTCCTCAGCTTATCTGAGTCTCCCCCCCCGCCAAGGACATTAGCACAGGTAGCTGGGAAAAAGCAACAGGAGACCTGTTACCAGTGGCATGGTAGTACCCAAGTGCAGGTATCCCAAAGGAAGGCAGCTGAGGTTGCCTTTCTCCTGCTGCACAGCTGGTCCAGAAAGAGTCTATCTTTGCAAAGACCAGCCATGCCTTCAGCTTCTCGTATCCATCACTCTGCACACATCCCCAAACACACATAAGCTCTCCTGAGGCAGGGATGGGGGATAACAGAGTCAGGACAGAGTCTTTCCCAGCACCCAGGTGCCCTGAATGCATCTGCACACTTCGCCAGGTGATGAGAGCAGATGCCTAATAACCCCATTTCATGTTTTCTCCCCAAATGCCTCTTTGTCTCTTCTAATACCTACAAGAGAGACCCTCCCCACCATTAGGAGCCTGCTGTATGTGGTGTGGGCATAGGGACGCCAAAGCTGGCTGCTTCCCATTGTCACCATGTGTCACAACCAGCACCACCCTGCCTGCGTTGCAGGATGAGCTGTGCTGGGATGCAGTTGTATGTGCTTCCTCCACCACTCTGAACATCCCAGATGCTACAAGCCCCAGCCCTTGCCACCACACAGACAGGTCCCTGAAGTACACCCATCCACGGGGCTACCCTTGCTGCCAGTCGGGCATCTCAAGAGCCCCAATAGAAACAGTGAGGCAGGACAGGGAGGGTGGTAAAAACAGTCTGCTCTGGACTCATGGGTTTTGGAGACGTTTTAAGCAAACTTCCTTTCTCTAGGAGACTCCAAAAGTGCAGGATCCTGCTGGTAGGCGACTCTCGCACTCCTCAGCCCTCTGTTTAGGAAAAATAAATAGGAAAGAATCCAGCAGCAACTCTTTCCTTCTGCTGCCTGAGATGGATTGGCGCTTGCCACCAGAGGAAAACCGCCCCACCGTGATCCAACCCAGCGCTTTGTCCTGAAATGCTCTGCTCTAGCTGAATAAATGACTCATCTGAAGCAGGGTGACACATTCCAGCCCCAGACAGTGACACTGACAGATGCAATCAGCCTGCAAGGTTTAATGGGAACATGGCGTTAGTGGAGCCAGCAATGAGAAATTTATGAGGGATTTGGGAGAGGAAGAGGAAAACCAACAGTGTTTGCTGGTGCAGGAGGGAAGAAGGTCCCAACAGGGCAGCAGCGTAGTCATGGCATGGTGGCATTTGTTACAGGTGATTTGGGAGTAGAGGCCTGGCTGTGTGTGGGGGACAGCAGGATGGTGGGACAAAAACGGAGTCCTGACTCTTTGTCACCCTTGAAAGGGGAACTGGGAGATGGTGTTGTGGCTATCTCCTGCATGGGAAATCATTAGCTCTGTGGTCTGACCTAGACTCCCCAATTATTAAACCCCCATCCTGCTGCCAAGGACAGACAGAGCTGCTTTTTTAGAGCAGGAACATCACACCCCACTTAGGTTTGATCAGGTTCAACCTCTCCCATGTCAGTGTCATACATCCAGCCATAAACCATGAGCCACATCTAGTAGGTGGCTTGGCTTCATATAGTTCAGGGCTGGGCACCAGCCTACTGATGGGAGCCTGCTTGTTGCCCAAGCTTTCTATCTCAGCTGAAGGACTAAGAGGAGGGAGGCTTTGGACACACATACTCTTGATTTTCCTTCCACTCTCCTGCCCTGCACCAGTGCAGAGCAGAGCAGAGCAGAGGGGCTGTATCAGTCTGCATCTCGCCTGAGTCAGCCCGGCACCAGCTGCGATGGCCTAAGATATCAGCAAGTGGCCCAGCCATAGGGCTCCAGGGGGGCAATTAGAGAGGAGACAGCCCCTGCCTGCACCCAGATTCCTTCCCACACCACAGGGCAGGGCTTGGAGGACTCCAGAGCCGGCTGTGATTCTCAGGGGGCTGCACAGCTTTAGGACATTTCCCTGCAGAGAGGTGAGCCGGGCAGCCCTACCACAGCCTCCACAACCAGCCCTCTCTGACAAGGCATCGCTGCGAGGGCAAGAGAGGGGGACAAAAAAATGTCTCACTGTTGTAAGGAGATTTACTGGGCTCGTTATCAGCACAGGGAGAGCTGGAGCTTAGGGGCAAGTGGGAGATGCTTTGCCTATTGCGGTACTTTTTCCTACCGTGCTCTGAGCCCGGCGCAGGCAGGCAGCACACTCGGTTCCGCGCTCGGCGGCTCCGCGCTCGGCTCCACTGCGCCTCCAGCTCGCTGCTCACCGACGCAAGGGCTGCTCAGAGTCCAGAGCAACTCCGTTCCGCGAGAAACATGGTTTGCGTTGAAGTGCTGGTGTCTGTAATCCCAGCAGAGCCACTGGCGTGGCCAAACGCTGCAGCCCAGCTCACCCAGCTGGGGGCTGCTCTCCACATCCGACACGTTTGGGTCTCAGCCGCTGATTTTAACCGGGAATGTGGGTTGCAGCTGCGGCCGAGGCCAGAAGATAGGTGGTTATGGGACTTTTGTGGGTCTTCCTGGTCTCACTGCCCATCTGCAGCTTGCGCCAGTCTCACTACACCACCCCCGGGTCAGATTCTGTGGCTCATTTCCATGAGACTTCTAGGCTGTGGCCAGCTCAGAAACAGGAGTTCTGCCCTTGCAGAGAAGGGATGCTTCCTGAAGGTCAGGCTTCGTGCTTATTTGAGCCTTCTGCAAATACACGGGGCAGCACAAGTGTGCTAGGGAGCCAGGGCATCATAGGGATGTATGTGAGAAGGGAGAAACATCTTCTTCATCCCATATACTAAATAATAACATCCACGTGAAGAAAAACAAGGTCTGACCAAAGAAAATGCATCCACAAAGGCCTTTATCTGCCAGAATCAGAGAAAGATCAGCTGCAGTGAGGGAAGCAAGAGTGCTGCACACAGGAGACCCAGCCCAGCTAGAGTTTCGGCTCTGGTTAATGACACAGCAAATTAAGCCTGTCATCTTCAGGCAAGATATTTCTTGCCATTTCAGTTCAACAAAACACCAACCACCCTCTAAAACTGCAGTTTCACAGCAGCATGACCCCTTCTCTGCTCGTCCCCTCCTGAGGAAAACAGTGGGTGCAGCATCTCCCAAGGTGGTGAGGACATGGCAGTGGGTGCATGGTTCATTATCCAATTCTGGTGCCACACGGAGTGGGTGAGGCTGAGACAGCTTCCTCCTGGAGAGTCACAGCAAGGAGGACAGCTTGTCCAAAAGATCTCAGCTCCCCTTATAAACTGTCAGGCTGGCACAAATGGTAGTAATATTTTTTGCCTAACTGCATGGGTACTCCAATAAGGTCTCACCAGGCTGGGCATGCTGCAAAAGAGGGGCAGCTGCAGGACAAAAATTCATTGCTAAAGGTCCTGGGATAGAAACAGCTGTGTCTAAATTACAATTCAGTGCTACTAGCAGGAAAAGCAGCACCATATACATACACGCAGCACATGCACACATATTTACATTTGTAGTTTTATATACATCTGCATAAATACCACATTGGGACTACTGATGTGTCTATTTCTACCTTAGAAATTACCATGGTTATTTTTTCTGTGCATTAGGTGTAACACAGAGACAGAAAAGGACTTTACAAAGAGCTTTCACTGCTCCTTGGGGAGGGGTTTTTGCTTGTCCTGAGGTGAGTGTCTCTGGCTCCTGCTCTGAGTTTGCCCTAGCACTCCCATGAGCACCTTTGGGGTGCTCGAGGGAGTGCTGGTGGCAAGCTCAGAGCAGGGCCAACTGCTGCTTCAAAATATGTCAAAATGTGAACTCTGCAAGCATTTAACCTGCTTGGAAAATACATTGTGGTGAAGCAGGAGATACTTCACAGCCTGGGACAACCAGTGAGTCTCACCTCACCTCACCAGCACCCACCAGCTTCGGTCACATCCTGCAAAACATCCTCAGTGCTACTCCAACACCAGCACCAGTAGGTGGATTTATCATAGAATCATAGAATCAAGGAGGTTGGTAGAGACCTCCAAAAGCATCCAGTCCAACCTAGCACCCAGCCCTGTCCAGTCAACTAGACCATGGCACTAAGTGCCTCATCCAGGCTTGTCTTCAACACCTCCAGGGGTGGTGATTCCACCACCTCCCTGGGCAGCCCATTCCAATGCCAATCACTCTCCCTGACAAGAACTTCCTCCTAACATCCAGCCTAGACCTCCCCTGGCACAACTTGAGACTGTGTCCCCTTGTTCTGTTGCTGGTTGCTGGCAGAAGAGACCAACCCCATCTGGCTACAACCTCCCTTCAGGTGGTTGTAGACAGCAATGAGGTCACCCCTGAGCCTCCTCTTCTGCAGGCTGCACACCCCCAGCTCCCTCAGCCTCTCCTCACAGGGTTTGTGTTCCAGGCCTCTCACCAGCTTTGTCGCCCTTCTCTGGGTGACAGCATCTCAACAGTATCATTTCATAAAGCTTCTCTGAGAGCTTTTGGACTTATGGTGCAGAACAAACCTTTCTTTTTTTGGTCCAAACAAGATGCTTCTTGCAGAAATGGCAAGGTTAGGTTGGGTTGCTTTTATTTTAATGGCTTCTCAAAGGGCACAACTGGTTCACACGAAGCTGCTCTGAATGTTTCCAAAGCAAAGTTTAAGAGAACACTGGAGTTTCACTTAAGTGTATTTTAATGGAGAAGGCTTGGGGTTTTTTTTTCCCTTCATGTTCACTGCTCTTCTTGGGAAACAAGGAGCCAAGAGCAGAAATGTCTTCAGCTCAAAGCAAACTATTTTGTTTCAGTTTTCAGAATTAGGGAGGGATCAGCATTTTTACAGGAGCCTTTTTTTCCCCCTTCCAATAAGCTCCATTTCAAACAGGGTTTTTTTTTGTCTCCAGATCATGTTAGGAGGAGTCATATATTGACATACAATAAATAAAGTCATTATTCTCTGCAGGTCTGGATTCACTTTTCACATCACATCTGGGCCACTCAATTCAAGAGAGATGTTGAGGTGCTGGAATGTTTCCAGAGTAGGGCGACAAAGCTGGTGGGGGGCCTGGAACACAAACCCTGTGAGGAGAGGCTGAGGGAGCTGGGGGTGTGCAGCCTGCAGAAGAGGAGGCTCAGGGCAGACCTCATTGCTGTCTACAACTACCTGAAGGGAGGCTGTAGCCAGGTGGGGGTTGGTCTCTTCTGCCAGGCAAGCAGCAACAGAACAAGGGGACACAGTCTCAACTTGTGCCAGGGGAGGTCTAGGTTGGATGTTAGGAGGAAGTTGTTGGCAGAGAGAGTGATTGGCATTGGAATGGGCTGCCCAGGGAGGTGTTGGAATCACCACCCCTGGAGGTGTTGAAGACAAGCCTGGAAGAGGCACTTAGTGCCATGGTCTAGTTGACTGGACAGGGCTGGGTGCTAGGTTGGACTGGATGCTCTTGGAGGTCTCTTTCAACCTCCTTGATTCTGTGATTCTATGATCACATCCTCATCTCATGACTCCCCGAAAGCAAGGCAGGGCAATATGCACAGTGAACCACATGGACAGTAAGACACCCAAGGAATCTGAGCTTTTGTCCTTAAAAATATCCTCACCACCCTCCATGCCCATGAGTGCCCGGGAAGCACCCATATAGCTATGCTAGATCCCAGCTTGGGGTGGAGGATAGCAAGCTCTAGAGTGAGGCAAAGAGTCATCCTGAACCCAAAATCCAGGAGCTGCTGGATAATGGGGAGTAAAGCTGAGGCAGCTTTCATAGAACCAAAACCTGGTTTATCAAAACCATGGTTTTTAGTACCAAAGCACCCACACTTGGAGCACATCACTGCTGGATAAAAGGACAGAGGCTGGCAGGTATCAGAGGGTGTCCCCCAGCCCAGGGTGAGGCTGGTGGCTCTGCATTGGATTTGGGATTGTGTATTTCAGGAGCAGGTTCCAGAGCTGGCAGATGCAGGCTCCAGCAAATGAGGCAGAGGGTTGGATACAGCCTGCAGCTGGCAGAAACTTTCCATATGAAAATGTTGTTTTTAACTAAAGAAACAGCTGCCATAGGGGTCTTCTGGTTCCCCCTTCTTCTCCCCAGGTCATTTTAGGGGTATCTAAAGCAAAACCTAAGGAAGCAACACAAATAACTGACCCCCAGCTCTACATCATCTCCACACCCCAAGACTTGCATCCTAAAAAGGAAAACAGTTGCAGCCCAAATCCTGCCATCTCCCATTTATAAAACAAGGGGGAGAGGGTGGAAAAAAAGCACTAAAATTATTTAAAACCCTCAGCCCCCAAATAATTTTCAGTTAAAAATAAAAAAAGACTCTTGCAGACGCTTGTTAATTTTTAAAACCACCTCATTCTGCAGAAAACAAACCCAGCCTTGACAAATCCACCCTGTGACTCTGGCTGTAACCTGATGGCAGCCTGGTGGCTGCATGGACCTCCTGGGGGAAACCAGGGGGTAAGCTCCTGCATCAGGGGGGCAGAGGAACATTGGGATTTTGGGAGAGTTGAGGATAACGTGGATGCTAAGGTATTTAAAGGCAATGATAACTGTTTTTATCCTCCTGCCCTGGCAGAACTGGGAAGGCAGAGCCAGACCTGGCACAAGGCACTGGGTGATGAGAACTGGAACTGGCCCGAAGAAGTTGCAGACAAAACTATTAAGAAGCTCCAGGGTGGATCTGCAGAGAGAGGAAGGGTGGGAAATGTTGATACAGGGACATAGTCCCACCACAGGGAAACGTGGGCTGCTCCCTGGCTTCAGCTGATCCCTGGTGCTTGAGCATTATGCTGAGCCTGTGGCACAACAGAGTCACGTCAGAGCATCCCTATCCATTTTGATGGCCTGCATCACTGTCACCAGCCTTCTCCCACCACAAAGCCAACCACCTGCAATGTCAGCACAACCAGTGAGCCAGGTCAAATCCTGCACCAGACACAGAGCCAATGGGGCAGGAGAGAAGCCTCTCTTTCAGGGAAGGTGGGATGGCAGCATGACCAAGGATGGAGAAATCCCTTGTGCACCTGGGGCAATGTGGTACCTGGGATGGGAAGGGCCCTGAGCTCAAAGTGTGCCTCCTTCTGCTGGACACTGCAAAGCTAAAACCATCAGAGTAAAATGTGTGAAGGCAAGTCCTCATGGTGGCATGACAAGGATGAGATGTAGAGTGGAGTCTCCTCTAGAGATCTTGAAATCCTGCCTGGACACATTCTTGTGTGACCTGCCTTAAGCAGTCCTGCTTTGCAGAGGTGTTGGACTCCATGATCTCTGGAGGTCCTTTCCAACCTCTACCATACTAAGATTCTATGACAGCAGAGGGAGGGGAAGAAAGACACATCTCATGTCATGACCCACCTCCCTTTTCAGCACCAGCACAATGAGATGACCTGAACCTGCACCAGACAAAGGGAAAGCTGGAGGCAGCAAGCCCAGCTCTACCCCATCCCGATCGAGCAGTTTGTCTCCAGCCATGCCCCAAACCAGATGCTTCAGACGAAGACGCCAGGAGCTGCCTTAATAAGCGCTTATGCAATCCTTCTCGCGCAGAGGAAATGTCTTTCCCAATCCCCAGCCATTAGCAGTTGGCTGATGCCCTGGAGCAGGACATTTTAGAGCCCTTGTAAATTTACTTCAGGAGTGGAAAGTGGACGGAGGAGGGGAAGGCACTGTTTTTCGTCACAGACCTGCAGCAGTCAGGAGCTCTTCTCCCTACTGGCAGGAAGGTGCCACCATGGGTCAGCACCCAAAACAGAGGATTGGAGACAGGGTGGGGGATGATGCTGTCATCTCCTGCCCTGGGGTCAACAACTGGCCCCAGGGTTTGGGGGGGTTAGTGCTGGTCTCAGCAGGGAGTTTGAGCAGGGAAAGAAGAGGAGTTAGGGTGAAACCATCACCCTTGCTGCAATCCAGAAGCTCCTTCTTGATGACAAGAGGTCAGCTGCAGAGCAAGTGGACCAGCACTCCCTGCACGTGGGCCACCTGGGCTTCCAGTCAGAGCTCACAGACTCATTTCTTCCCATCATCTCCAACTGCATGCCCGTGGTGGGTAACGTAACACAAACAGAAATTCCCTTGCTGGCAGGTAAAGCCTCCTTCCACTGACATCTTTAGCAATCAGACGGGAGACCAGCACTGCCTTAAGTCAGACTCAGGGCACTCACCCCAGCCTGGAGTAAACACTTTGGTGCTGGTTCTAGCAAAGAGCTGCCTGACTGCTGCTACCTTCTCATAGCCTATTGTTTGCATCCACATCTAATTGCAAACTGACATGAGGCGTCTTTGGGGAGGGGCTGCCCCGCTCTGCCCCGTCAGCACAATGAGCTGTTGTTGATAGGGCGGCAGCAATTTTGCGGGTTAATTTACGGCCGCCACACCCCATTAGCGGCAATAAACGTGGAGCCCGGCTTGGCCCAAATTGTGAGTTACGGGTTTTCAAATAAATACATTTTCCTATAAACCCCTGCTCTGTTTAGTTTGAGTGTTCCTCGCAGACACATCCATCTACATAAAATACACAGGAGAGGAAGCTGAGCTGTGACTTCGCTCTGATGACATAAAAAAACTTTTCCAAACACGATGTCATTTACAGCACGGGCGAGGAGAGAGGACGAAAGAAAATAAACAGCCAGCGCCTGGCGCATCCCTTCAGGAGAACATGGAAAATTTAATCATCTTTTTTTTCCATAAAGCTTTGTTTTCCTTTTGATTTATCCACACAGGGCAGTGGCTGCTTGGCCATAAATAGATTGTATTTCTTGAGAGGCAAGGGTTGCGACCATCCTTTAAGTCGCTGGAGGGGCGGCACGGGAGGTGTGTGTGCAGAGAAGATGCCACAGATCGCTGCTGAGAGCAGGAGCGCTGGGATCAGCACGGCACAGCCACCACGGGTATCCGGTTCACTCCCAGTTCCTCCTGCTCCTCCAGCGGGGTTTTGACAGCTTAAACCTCACCTGGGCTTGCTTGTATGGTGGTGTAGGATCGAGCAGCACGATGCTGTAATTTTGGGGGACTAGAGCAGGCACAGGAGTGCAGGAGCACTGGCATGTTTCAGGTCCCCTGCAGCCCAGCACTCCTCTTGCCCCTACAAAACCCATGCAACAAACCCTCTTGGGAAGGAGAGTTGCCCTCAATGGTCTCACACAGCTGTGGCACTTGCAGCCCAGCTTTGGGCATGACCCTAGGGCTGGGTTCATTGCCAACAACTTAATTTCATTCACTTTTGCAGGTTCCTGTGTCACCGGGAGGAAAATAATCCCCCCTGAGCAGTGACACACGTGTAGCCAACCCCACACACCTCTCCGTGAAGCAGACTCCAATTGTGCCTCAGTTTCCCAGGGCTTTTTGTAACCATGCACCCCGGGCCTCCAGGAGCAGAACTGTTAGGAAGGTGCTGAGTGATTATTATTGCATTATTTCGGGCAAGTGCTATAAATACCCAGGGGCACCTTTAGACACAACCCAGCTGCCCCGGGGAAGCTGGCTCAGCCTCACGCTGCGCCTGCAGCAGCAGCTGCTGTAGGAGGGCCTCGAAGGAAGCGTTCGGGTGCAGAGGTACCTTGGGGCATAACCTGTTGGGGGACATAGGGAGGGGCCATGGGTTGTCACGGCTGGGACCATCTGGCTGCAGCCCAAGGCTGTGATGGAGCCCGTGGCAGGGGGATGCAGGCGCAGGAGGGTGCCGGGATGCTTGAGCGAGACGCTAGCAGGGAAGACAAGGGGAATATTTTACGGGGCTGCAATGTAAACAGAGCTGGAGCAGAGCCCCTTTTTATGGAGTCCCTGTCCTGCCAGTGCATCTGCCAAGGCCCTGATTTACACTCCTATTTAGATAAGGGAGCCAGAAGGGGGGAGCAGAGCTGGCGTCAAAGTCACAGGACACCCTGGGCTGCCGCTCACTGGGTGCTGATAAGGAGGTGGCCGAGGGACCGGGGCCAAATCTACAGCCGTCGTCCTAGGGCAAGAGTTGGGTGTGGAGCTTAGTATCTCCTGCTGCAGTGGGATGCTGAGGGCTGTGAAATCTGGCATAGCCTCACCCCCTGACACATGGCACAACCCCCTCCTCATCATTGCCCAGCCATGAAGGCAAGAAATACTTCTCTGGGAAGGATTTGAAGGAAAACAGGTGGAGAGAAACGTGGTTCCTCCTGCCATGCCAGCCATAAATTGCCTAATCTGAACCGCTTGGTGTTTTCCCCCCTCATGTGAGTGGGGAGACATGAAATTAAAGAAAATCACCAAAAGTTTGAGAAGTGCTAAATTTGGACCCCATGACAAAGGCAGTCTGGTTTGATTTAGAAGGTGTCGGTGTGAAAAGGCTCTGGTTTCATTATTTTATTAAAACATGAAAGATTAGAATGATTTTCCAAAGGAAAATCAGCCTGCTGGTCCCACTATTTGCTCAGCTGAGCACTTCCAAACTGCGCAGGGTCCAGAGACCTCCCGATGGGGTGGAGGGGTGGGGGAGAAATAAAGCAAGATAATGCCCGGGCTTGGGCTGGGCTTACCTGGCTTGATGGTCAGAGGCTGAATGGAGGTGGCTCTGGTGCACGGCTTGAGGTGTCGGCTCTTAGCTGGATGTGTCTGTGAGTGGACTCTGCAATGCAGGGCTACAGAGATGAAAGGGGTATTTTTTGGAAAAGAGATGACTTAAGGGGATGTTTTCCAGGGTTGGAGTTGGGTGGCACAGAGCTCAGTCTGGCAGGTTGATGGACCAAGCAGTTTATAAGGCTGGGCAGAGGCTCTATGGGCGAGCCTGAGTGGTTTGTAAGGGGAACAGGGCACTGCAGGTGATGCTCTGCCGGCATGAGGGGGAAGGAGAAAGCAAGGCATGAAGCAGGACCTCTGAACCTCTCCTGGGCAAGCCAGGCACTGACCCCCACTGGTTCTAAGCTGCCCTCAGAGATCCCACCCAGCCATGACTGTTTTGGAGGAAATGGGGGACACAACGCCCTACCGAAGGCCTGGCTCTAACGGGAGAGTAATCACTAGCAAATGTTTGCAGGGTGCTCGTTTAAAGGGGGTGGGGAGGGGGGGGTGCTTTCCAGCAGCTAAGAACAAAGCAGGGGGGAGCAACGCTGGGCAGATCCAGTGCAGGCGCCCCCTGCTCCGGCCGCCGGGGCCCGGCAGAACCAGAGACCCGCTTGCACCCTGCCCTGCCCCCCACCCCGCCCCGGCCTCCTGCCTTTGCAGCTCCCTTGTAACAACTAACGATGGAAAATCCGAGGCATTTAAGTGGCTCCCGAATCCGCCCGGGAACCGTGATTGAGAGAAGTCAAATAAAATTTGTCATCTTTAAAATGCAGGAGGACGTTAATGGTGTGTTAGCCCGGATGATTAATACAAGCGCCTGCAAACAACCCTCCAACGTTTCCACCCTCCGCTGCAAGATGAATCGCTGGAAAGCGCCGTTAATCGCTAACATACCTTGGGCCCAAAGCCCCTTCCTGCCCCGCCGCGCTGTGATCGCCACCGCCGTGCCCAGGCTGTCCTCGCTGGGAGTAACTGGAGCAAAAGCAGGGGTCAGCCTCAGTGTCACCCAGACAGGATCTGGGAGCCGTTGCCCTGGGGATCTGCCTGCCGTGGGTGCGGAGGGGAGTGAGACACGCTGCCAGGCTCAGGTTTGGGAGCTGTGGTAAAGTACAAGACCCCAAACTCAAGGAGCTCACCCCAGCCTTTTTGCGGCCAAGCTGTGACAGGGAAAGGCAGGGCAAATGCTCACTGCCCCATTATAAACAGATCTGTCTGTGTATGTAACACCCATTTGATGTATTTACGTGTGTGTGTGTGCAGTGTCTGTGCGTGGATGTGCAGCGCACACGTGTGCTTGCACACTACACATGCAGAGTGCATGTGTACCCAGCGTATGCAGCACACGCAGGTGGGGGATTTCATATGCATTTTACACCCATGTAATTTATACACACTTCGTGTGTACAGCACATGTGTGCTGCTGGGGGGTGTGTGTGTGTGACAGGTACAGTTGAGTGCCTGCGTGCAGCACTTCCGTGGTGTAACTGCACATGTGTGGGTGCAGCGTGTGGATGTGCAGCCCGCCTGAAGGTGCAGAGTGTGCAACACGCGTCTGTGCACGGAGACACATATGGACAACATGCTCCGTGTACAGGGAACCCCCATGCCATCACCACTGCCCCCTTAGTGCCTAGCCTGGGGGTGCCCAGCTAGTGTCTTCTCCTCCTTGTCTCCCGCATCACCCAATTCCCTCGGCACACTGCTCATGCTCTGGCTTCAAGAGCGGCACCGAGCACCCCGCTCTGCCTGGCCGGTCCCACACCCACTGGGCTGAGCCCGACCCGCGTGGAGAAGAGACCCAGCACTGCTCCCGCCGGCGGCTCTGGCTTTCGGGCAGCAGAAGCCCCCTGGTCACTGTGGTACCGCAGGACCCACACTGCCCGGCCCGTCCGTCGGGGCTCCCAGCACCCGCGACTCTCCCGCATCCATTGCCGCCTCTTGGCCCCCGGGGGGAGCTCGGACACCCCCGATCGGGGAACAGGGAAGCGGAGGGGACCGAAGAACGACGGGGCGGGGGCTGGGTTCCCCCCTCGGGTCACTCCTACGAGCACGGAGCAAGCCGGAGGCGAAAACAAGGAGCGGAGGTGTGAGCCCAAATAAACCGAGTCCCCACCGCGGCGCACGCCCCCTCTGCCTCCCTGCTCCCCCCGGGGCCCCCAAGCATCCTCCCCTGCCCATTGGCTCCGCGGCGGGGGGGCTCTTGGTCCTATATAAAGGCAGGGCTGGAGGCTCCAGAAGGGGTTAAAAAAAAAACCCCAACAGAACCCAACAAAACAACAACCCTCAAACCCCAGAGCAAGCCACCACCATCGCAGCCCCACACCGCCGCCGCCGCTGCTTGCCGTGCCCGCCCGGCGGGGAGCGCTTCCCGGCCGGCTATGGAGAGCTGCTGAGCGCGGCCCCTAGGGCCAGCGGGGCCGACCATGAACCTGGTGGGGGGCTACCAGCACCACCACCACCACCACCATCACCACCACATGCTGCACGACCCCTTCCTCTTCGGCCCGGCTGCGCGGTGCCACCAGGACCGTGCCTATTTCCCTGGCTGGGTGCTCAATCCTGCTGAGGTGACTCCCGAGCTCGCCGGGCAAAGCCCTAGCTACGGCCCCGCCGAGTACGGCCCGGCCGGACAGGGACGGCTGGAGGCTCTCAGTGGCCGCCTGGGCCGGCGGAAAGGGGTCGGGGGACCCAAAAAAGAGCGACGGAGGACGGAGAGCATCAACAGCGCTTTCGCCGAGCTCCGCGAATGCATTCCCAACGTGCCCGCCGACACCAAGCTCTCAAAAATCAAGACCCTGCGCCTGGCCACCAGCTACATCGCCTACCTAATGGAGGTACTGGCCAAGGACAGCCAGCCCGGGGACACCGAGGGCTTCAAAGCCGAGATCAAGAAGGCTGACGGCAGGGAGAACAAGAGGAAAAGGGAGACGGTAAGAGACGGGGCCAGGAGCGGGAGGCGAAAGCCCCTGGGCTAGGGAGTAGGGGGGAACAGCTCTTCCCGGGCCTGCTGGAGCCTTTTTTTTCCACCTTAAAAATAATTTAAAAAACTCACTCATGGGGAACGACTCAGCTGAGAAAATTTCCCCACAGGCCGGGCAGGCTCTGGGACGCTTTCCCCGAGGGATAAATCCCGGGACAGTCCGCAGCATAGCTTGCCGCCCGTTCGTCGTTTCCCTGCCCTGGCCGCTGTCCCGGGGTGAGCGGGCGCGGGTGCTTTTCGGAGCAGGGGCAGCCGCATCACTCCTTGCTACAGCGGGCGGAGTGGGGCTGCGGGGGGCTCCAAACTCCTCTTTATGCTTGGGCTGGTCAAAGCCTCACGGAGCCGAGTCCCGCGGCGGGCGCAAGGCGTCGGCGGCCGGCCCGAGACCTCCACCTCCTGACGGCTCCTTCCTCCCCCAAACCTTCTCGTCTCCTCTCCCACAGCAGCCCGAGGTCTACTCGCAGCCTTTGGGCCACGGCGAGAAGAAGCTGAAGGGCCGGACAGGCTGGCCTCAGCAGGTCTGGGCTCTGGAACTGAACCCCTGAGGGCTTCCCCGTCGCCCCGACGGCATTCCCCGCTAGCCCCTCCATGTGCAATGTCGGAGAGAGCCCGGCCCAGCCCCCGGAGCCGACTCAGGCGCAGGATGCGGGTACCCGGCCCGGTTCCCCCCGCCGAGACGGATGCTCCGCAGGAGAGAAGCGAAGAGCCCTGCGGGGCTGGATTCTGCCCACCCTGTCGGCAGCGCGGACCGGCCGGGCCATTTTACTCCTTCGCCCCTTCCCCCGTTTGCAGTAATCCTTGCTCCTTCCCGCTGTCAGCAACGATCTGCGGCTCCTGTCCTTCCGGGCCGTGCTGAAACGGTTTGATTCGTTTGCTGTTGTAAATATGAGCTCCTCTATCCCTGTCCCCATCCTTGTCCGCTGCTTGACAGACGTGTGGCTGTGATGAAACTACCTAGAGGTGCATTCGGGAACACTCCTGTGCCGGGAATTCTACCTCAGATCTGCATGACCACTTCCCGAGGGACCGGGCACACCACACCACGTATTTAAAACAGAATAATTAAAATAAAATGAAATAAAATCTAAACTTCAAGCAAGCAGCCTTGGGTCCAACCCCTCTGCTTTCCCCTGCTCCAGAGATGCAGCTGGGCAAGGGGCTCTGTAGGATTAAGGAGTTCCCTGAAGTCCTTGCCCTGCTGTAGGACTGATCTGTGAGAGGGAATTTCCTCCCGTGGGGATTTGGACTTTTTTACACTGTGCTTGTTCGTCCCAGGAGCCGGGAGGGCACTGTCAGTGTGTGTCTTCAGTCTGTCCCAGGTCAAAGTCTACCTCTGCCCTACGGCCCCTTCCCTCCTGATCCATGGAACCAGCTAGAGGGACCAGACTAGTTTTGGCTTAGGGAAGGATGGCAGGGTCAGGCCTTCCCAGTGGCTGGCTGGTGTGAGCATCACAGAGCTGTGGATCCCCAATTTTACTGCTGCCACGCAGAGCCTCTGGGCTTGGCTCCCCTTTACAGCTCTGGCACCAGCAGAAGCCTCTTCCAGAGATCTTCTCTCAGGCATTGCCTTGGCTGCATTTTGAAGGAACAACAGCCCTTCCTTGATGTCTGACCACCGGCCTCAGACACCCCAAGGCTCATGCAGCCCATAATCACCTCTGTCACCTTTTGGGCATAAGTCCTTAATAATTCTTAATAATCTAAATACTATTTCTCCTTCCTTTATTCTATGAACACACAGTTCTGTAACTGTGGTGCCTTCCAAGACGTGTGTGGGCTCAGGGCCTGACCCTACCTTCCCAGCCTGGCCATGCCACTGTTCCCAGAGACACCAGGATAAACTGTAATGCTGAGGCAAAGAAAAAACCAGCCTGGGGATGTCATATGTTGTTGTAAGGTTGATCTGAGGGCTCAGCAGGCATCAGTAAATTTACTATTTTAAACCAACATTCTGACTGCAACTAAAATACCTTTGTAGGAACAATGATGTGACACCTGTAAATCCCTCACATGATGATTAGCCTGTGCATGTGCAGCTGCACACACCAAACTCACACCAGCTTTCCTGTGGGGAAGCAGCCTTGGGGTTTATAACTGCTTGGTGTGTGTGTACAAACACAGATGGATGAACACACAGACGCTGGGGGAACAGCCAGCATGGCTAAGCCTCACAGACCCAGCTTTTCCTCACTTTGGAGCCACTGCACGGCCACTCACTCTGCTCCTGAGCTGTGTTCTGCTCTGCTTGAAGGAGGCCGAGATGGAAATGGATTGACTGAGCAGAGCAATGCCTGCAGCACTGTGGCTTTCCTCAGGCTGTGAAGAGGTTAGCGCAGCACTGAGGCTGTGACTGAGGCTAGAAGAGGACTTTTCTAAACCCAAATGTATGCAAGGAACAAAAAAACCCCAACCAACCCAAACCAAATCGAACCAACCAACCAAAAAACTAAACCAAAACAAACAACCCAAACAAAAGAAAAAACGAGAGAAAGAGAGAGAGAGAGAACAGAAAATTATCAGAAAACTGGCTCCAAACGTTCTGTTTTATGGCTGAATTTCTGAATTTCACAGTCCCTTATAGGAATGTGCTTTTAGAGAGAAGCTCCCACGCCACCACTAACGCTGTAAATCCAGCACCCCATAAGTGTGTCCAGCCCCAGTTCTGCTCGGACATGCCAGCCCATACCCAGGTACCCATACAGCAGCGGCCAGGGCTGCCCCTCGGCAGCAGGTGAGAGAAAGGGTTAAATGCGATCTCGGGTAAGGCAGGAGCAACTCTGCCCGGGAGTAGGAGTCCTCGCTCCCAGCACACCAGGCTCTGTCTGGAACATCGTTTGCAGCCTGAGGAGTCTCCACTACCCCAACAAACCCCCCCTGGTGGGTTTTTCCGTAGGGTTTTCCAGATTTTCTCCCAGGAGAGGGACACCCTGTGCAGTGAGGCGATGTTCTGCCTGCACCCACTGGATTGTCGCTTTTCCCGCCGCAAGTTTCTGGTGGTGGTACCTGCTGGATGGAAACTTCTGGGGAAGGTCTGTCCTGCGCCGCACTCCCTTACTCCTCCGCAGCTTTCCGAGTGAAAGCGCTCTCTGTTTTCCTATCTGCAAAGGGTTTCCCTGCCTAACAAGGGGATTTTCCTGTGAGATTGGATCTGCGTTTCGGGAGAGTGGGGGAAAGAACCCCTAACACAAACATTTCCTGTACCCCGGGGCTGTGCTGCTTCCCAAGACGCAGGCTTTGCCGGGGGTGGCTTTGCAAGCAGTCAGCTCCGTCTCCACATCGGCACCACACAGGCTCCCGGGCTGGGAAGAGGTGTTGGTGCCGAGCTCAGCACAGGGTCCAGCCGAGGACAGGGTCACCTCATTCACCCCCAGAGATAGGGGAGACGCAGAAGGAGTAACAGCCCTGCGCAGGGACAGCCTCTTCCTCAGGCAGCAGACCTGGGAGAGGTGTCCGAGCAGGCAGCTGCCGGGCTCCTGGTGCCGGCTGCACCAAACCTGGATGGAAGAACAGGGTGGCCACTAACTTTGGCTTCTTGGCCATGTGAGACCCTAGCTCATTGGCCAGGGGAGGTGGCCCAGCACGTCCCTACGGCTCGACCCTGCCATGAACTTGGTTCGGTTGGGAAGCAGCATGCTCTGGGCACGCAGCCCCGAGCTGGCAGCTGTCCGGACAGCAGCACGCACACGCAGGGATCACTTAGCCCCGGGGCAACATCATACGTGCAGTGTCCCAGCTGCTGGAATCTAGCCAGGAGGGACATGGAGGGGACCCGGCAACCTCGCCCGGCCCCTCACGTCTCTGCCTGGACAAGGGGGCAAGTGCTGGGGGCAGAGGGGCTGTTGGGTGCTTCCCACCCTGTGCCCTGCACTCCTGAGGTTTGAACTGCAAAGAAATGGATCTTTTTGTGCCTTTTCTGTATTACTTTGCTCCCTTTCTGCCAAGCTCAGGCCCTGCTTGTTGTTGTTGTAGGTATTTATGGGCCTGTTTATCTGATCTCAGGGGAGCCTATGCTTATCTCAGAAGCAGCAAGGGAAGGGTTACACTGGACAGCTCAGTAGACAGTATGGAGCCAAATAAAATACCAATCTGACAAAAAAGGGAAGGAAAAAAAAAGGGGGAGGAAGAAACACCCAGCCACCCACTCACCCTGCAGTGGAGGGTACCTGGACCATACCTTGGAAGGCCAGGAGTGCATCTGACACTTCTACACAGCTCCACTTCCTTGCTCCCTGGGCTGGATCCTGGAAAGGACCTGGCTGCACACACAGCCAACAGCCACCTTCCCTGGGGAGGGAGGCTCAGGTAGCACCCTCTGACGGGCATGATCCAGTCTGTGGACTGTGAGCCAGCCAGCACATCCAAAACTGCTGCTGATCTTAGGTGGACAGCACAGCTTCAGGCAAGACCGGCAAGGCACAGGGCAGAGGAGTGTTTGATCGCCACTGGAAGGGGGAAAGCAAAAGGACCGGGTGAAGTTTCAGTTGTTATGGCAGCTCAGTCATGATGCTGCTCTGTGCCTTTCTTTGGGGTGATTGCCACAATGTCCCTGGCCTGGGACGAGAGGCACAGCCAGCCCCCAGCCCCAGCAGGGACTCACTCAAGGTCGCCCAGAAGGTCATGGCCAGGGCCAGGGCTTCTGTCTCCTGTCAGGCTCTCTCTGGCCCAGCCCCAGCCAGTGACTTGGGACTGGGGGGAAGCATGAGTGAAGGAAACCCTCACAGGCAGGAGCTGTCAGGGAGCAGCAGGGAGCCCCATCTCTGCTCTGGCTTCTCTGGAGCCCCAGGGAGCAGCATGGCTGGGACAGAGTGAGTTGGATCGGATGGGATGGGGCTGGATGCAATGGCCCCTACTGTCAAGCCAGGTAGCGGGGGCAAAGGTAGCCCCATGCCAGGGATCCCCTTGAGCCCCTGCCCCTCCTCCCCACCCTGCCCCCCATTCTAGTTACTCACTCTTAAGGAAGCTCCTGATAGTTCTGGCTATTTAAGGTGGCCCCAGCCCCTTGCAGTAAGGGTAATTGGGCCATAATTTGTTTTTGGTGTCAAGATGGCGTCAAAGATAAGACAAAAATCTCCAGGTTTGGGGACTAAAGAGACAGGAGAAATCCTGACCTGGGGCTGACCTCAGAGGAATAGCCACAAGCTCCAGTGAGTAACATGGCAGGTGAAAGATTTACTACCAGGGGAGCTTTTTGATCCTCTCCTAACACTCGGAGCCTCTCAGGACAGTTGCTGACTCCCAAGTCAGACTGTCTCCTGGAAGTACTGCTCAGGTGGGAAGGTTTTCTGTCCAGTAGAGGAGGCCCCCTCAGCAGCAAAGTTCATGACATGCAATAGTTCATCCTCAAATCTCCACGCTGCTGGAGTCATGTGATTGAGAGACCCATCTAAAGAGAAGAATCATTTCCAGTCCATAGCTGTAAAAATGAGTGTACAAGCATGGGAAGACCCTGGAGCCACAAAGCAGATGAAGGCTGTGACATTTTTTGGTTTGATTTATTTTTTTAAATACATCCAAACTCTCTGGGTTTTCACCTCTAGGGTCGTCCCTGCTGGGATCTGCTAGAACTGAGCTCTGCCCAGGGTGTATTTCTCCATACAGCTGCCCATATGGAGAGAAGACCAGGATCACTGCATCCCTGGGCCAGTCTTCCCAAGATCATCCTTCAAACAACAAACTCACCATCCATGCCCTGCCCCTACCACTCCAAAGACAACCTGTGTTGCTTCACTCTGTGAAGACTCTTTCCCTAGAGTGGGGTGTTGGGAGAATTGAGAATTTACTCCTCTCACAAGACCTTGGTAACAGCAAACTTGGATCTGCAGCAGTTCCAGGAGCCCCCAGAGCTGAGGGTCCAAGTAGCTAGATGGTAAGTAGCAGATAGAGGGAGAGGCTTTGTGTGCAGTTCCTCGTTCAAAGTGACTGACAGAGCTGGGGCTGTTTTGTTTGAGGAAGAGGAGGCTGAGGGGAGACCTCACTTCTGTCTACAGCTACCTGAAGGGACACTGTGGAGAGGCTGCTGCTGTGCTCTTTTCACAGGTGACTGCAGGCAGAACAAGGGGGAATGGCCTCAAGCCGAGGCTGGGTAGGCTTAGACTGGACATTAGAATAAAGCTTTTCATGGAGAGAGTGGTCAGGGACTGGAATGAGCTGCCCAGGGAGGTGGTGGAGTCACCCACCCTGGATGTGTTTAAGGGTCGTTTGGCTGCGGTGCTTAGGGGTAGGGTTTAAGGTGCATCTTGCAGAGTAGGGTTATAGGTTGGACTTAGTGATCCTGAGGGTCTCTTCCAACCTGGATGTTTCTGTGATTCTGTGATCTGCTGGAGCGCAAATGGGAAGTGCAGGCTGGGAGAAGGATACTTACTGGTGAGAGGAGAGTGAGGCAGGCAGTTACTCGAGAGGCCTGAGCTGAGGGACTGCACGGCGAGAGCACACTCTTGGTGCCTCACTGGTTCCTTGTCTGCATCTCTGAGGCAGAGAAGGTCCTTGCTCGCAAAGTTTCCTTCCCCCTGCTTGTTCTTTTGTGTGAGGAATTCAGGTCCTGACCACCCTGAATGACTTTACAGTAACCAGAGAAGTGGGGGAATTTATGGCGTCGCTAGTGGCTGAAAGGTGAGGAATTGAGAGGAAAAGGGATTTTTTTTCCTTAGACTGCAGCTACCTCGACAAAACTCTCATGGCCTGTAACTGACCTGCACGAGGAGCAGCCAGCAGGGACATGGGGGCCACAGCAGGCTGGTTTAATTGCCTCAGCCAGGGGTTCCTTCCCAAACGGAGAAGTTAGAAGGAATTACAAGTCTGAGCTAGTGCACAAAGCTCATGTCAACCCTGAAAATGCCTCCTCTGCTCACCTGCGCTGTTCAGCTTTCACTGCTTTGGTCCAGTGCACGACAGAGAGTGCAAGAGCAGGCATTACACTGAAGGTCATCAGCTTGACTCAAACTCAAGCCTGGGTAGCTGTGTTCAGCAAGTCACTCACATAGGCATCAAGCCAGCTCCTTGGGGCTAAACCTACACAGTGCCATTTTAAACACCTGTTTCTAGGAATGTGGTACAAAGAGGTGGGAAGGCTTTTGTGGAGACACTTTTGCTGGCCTGCTTTGAGGAGTGCATGAAGGACTCAGAGCAGAAGAGCAGCAGGGAAGAGTGGGGAAAATAAGATCAGGAAAAGGCAGGAGGACAAGGAATAGCCTGGTGAGCTCCCTGGCACTGTAGTTTGTGTTATTCTAATAAGAAAAGTCCTGTGTGTAGCCAGTGTTATCACTGCACCAACCTGCTTTTGATGCCTGGGAAAACAGACACAGAGGAGTGAGATGGGTCAAGGCCAGCAGCAGTGCACCAATGGCTCTGCTTTTTACATGAAGATGAGGGGTTGTGGCCAGTAAAGCAGTGGAAATTCCAGTAAAAAAATAAACAACCTGGTTCTGTTGGGAAGGTGTGTATGGAAAAATGGCAACATCTACCTGTAGGGTACAAATATCCTTCCAGGGCAGGCTGGACAGAGAAGAGCTGAACAGCCCTGTTTCAGAACACCTGCTGGGATGTTGGCTGCCCTCTGTGGCTGGGCAGAGCTGGGGAGGTGTTGTTTCCCCCACATCTCCATAAAGATAGGCTGGATGTGGCTCCTAACTTTCCCACCCTAGCCGAACGAAGGGCCTGCAACTTGGACAGCAAGCCACCAAAGAGAGGATCAGATTGCCCAGGGCTGCCTGCCAGACCGTGGCTGCTGGCCTGCCATCTGCTCACCAGGCACAGGAGCTGGTGTAAACCTAGACGCCAAACTGAGCTATGAATGACCTGGTTCCAGGACCCACCACCTTTCCTCAAGATGGACTTGCCAGCACAGGCAGCAAGACCAGGAAGAGACATACGCAGGGCTCAGACATCTCTTGCTGTTGGAGCCTCCTTTCTGCTTTGTGATCACAGCTTGGGTTAGTGAGCTTGCTACTGGGGTGTCTGTTGCTATGCTTTCTGGCTCCTGGCAGGCCATATATGATGTAGGAAAAGCTGTGGAGCCACCTCAGTTACCTGACACCACTCTCTTCCCCATCTCAAAGTCTCTGCTCTTCACCACAGGTGCCTTGGTGCTCCCTGCTGAGCGTGCCTCAGCGAGCATGGACTGTTTCCTGCAACAGGTAAAGGGAATAGATCTTGGAGAAAATCCTTGAAACAGTAAAGTCAAAACACATTAAGGGGCTTTGAGGTACTTAGGGAAGAAGGCAACACTGCCTATAAGGATAAGAGATGTGAAGTCAGCTCCAGCTCCTTGCAAAGGGACACTGAGTGCTAGCAGTGCCATGCAGTTATCCTGTACTGGATACAGGGGGAATAGGAAAAAACAGGGGAAAAAAGCCAAGTAAGCCCTAAAGCTCTGCCTTGTACATTCAGCCCTCTCAACCTCGGAAAAACAAACCCATTAAATCCGCATTCACATCTTTCCCCAGCGCTCCGTGCTGCCCTTTGGGCTGGGGCGCAGGGGAGCGGAGCCTGGTTTCCATCAGCGCTGCGCGGGGGCCGCGGGACGTCTCACGCAGGGAATCGGACGTGTTCAATTTCAACGTCCAGCCACGGGAAAAAACCCGAAACCAAGCCCAAACAAACCAGTTTTACGATCTCCACATCCCGCTGCAGCATAATCCCGGCTCCGGTGTCTAACGAGGACGGCCAGCTCCTACCCGAGAAGGCATCTTTGGGACAGGGAAGTGGCTCCGGTCCCGTCCCGCCGCCCTGGGTTCGGAGGCGCAGCTGCGGAGCAGCCACGGCCGCGGGTTGCTGAGCGAACACTGCCCTCGCATGGCAGCAGGGAGCCCGCGGAGGGCTGTGCGCGTCAGGGCCATCAGCTCAGTCTGCTGATTGCTTAGTTTCCCAGCGTGACTACATTAAAAGCACCGAGCTGACTCCTCGCTGGGTTTGAGCTTGAACTCTTCTGTTGGTTTCTCGGCATGAAGCAAACACCAGGCTAAGCAGCGGTGTTTGTTATTCCGTGCAAATCACAGGTTAACCAGCAGAGCTGATTTCTGTCCCTGGAGTTTCCAGGTTATCCTCTGGTGATAAAACCAGCACTTGCACAACAGGTTGCTGCGCACAGCTGTTCTCCTTCAGCCCCTCCGCCTCTCCCTCCTGGGCAGGACGCTTCCTTGTAGGGTTGGCACTAGAGCCCTCTCACCAATCTGGGAAGGCAAATGACACGTTTTTCCCCCTTCCTCTGGGGCATGCTGCCCTTGTTCTCTCCTCAAGACCTTTCTCTGATACGTCCTAGAAGCTTACAACACACACAGGTGATCCACACCTGCTCCTTTAGTGACACCTACCTGTGTCACCTCTAGTCTTACCTTCAAGCTCCCTGGGAAAGGGACAACACTCTCGCAGCATGCCAACATGCTGCCTTGCACAAAAAGATCCTGATACATTGCAAAAGCCTTCAGATATGTCCACAAAAGCAGGCACCAAGGACATGCACTGGCTCAGTCTCCCCCAGCAGTCCAAGACATCAAGGCCAGCTGAGAGAACATGAGTCAAACACAACTACTACTCATGGGTTGTTTCTCACAGCAGACTGAAAAAACAAATACATTCAGCTCTCTCAGATCTCTTCTCTGCAGTCCATACCTACTTCCTTGCTACCAAAACCCTGGGCTGTAGGGCAGGAGGGAAGTGTCTCCTGCACCACTGGCAGTATAGACACGTTCTGTACGGCTGAAAGTCTCCATGCAGCAGCAACACAAGCTGCCACCCTACTCTCAGAAAGCATTTTAGCTGTTGCCTTGAACTGAAGAGACAAGTCACTTGCTTGTAAGACAGCACCAAGGAATAAGGATAAAGATGGTGTGGGATTGTATTGGGAAAAATGATGTGTGCAAATCTTCACTGCACATCAACAGTGTGACTGTGACAGTGATACATTAAAGTCAGGCATTTTTAGCATAAAGGTTTCAACATCCAATCACCCTCCTCTGTACAGACCCAAGTGTCTGAAAAGCTACACTACAACCTCTCTCCTGGGTAGAAATTCAGGCTGAAGTATGCCTCAGACAGTGCCTGCAGAGTGCTAGGAGATGCCATGACAGGGTTTGGGAGAACACAGAATCATAGAGTAGAATCATAGAATCAGTCAGGGTTGGAAGGGACCACAAGGATCAGCCAGTTCCAAGCCCCCTGCCATGGGCAGGGACACCTTACCCTAAATATCAGGCTGCCCACAGCCTCATCCAGCCTGGCCTTAAACACCTCCAGGCATAGGGCCTCAACCACCTCCCTGGGCAACCCATTCCAGCCTCTCACCACTCTCATGCTCAACAACTTCCTTCTCACGTCCAGGCTGAATCTCCCCACCTCCAGCTTTGCTCCATTCCCCCTAGTCCTGTCAGTTCCTGAGGGCCTAAAAAGTCCCTCCCCAGCTTTTTTATAGGCCCCCTTCAGATACTGGAAGGCCACAAGAAGGTCACCTGGGAGCCTCCTCTTCTCCAGTCTGAACAGCCCCAACTCTTTCAGTCTGTCCTCATAGCAGAGCTGCTGCAGCCCTCTGAGCATCCTCGTGGCTCTTCTCTGGACACACTTCAGCATGTCCACATCCCTCTTGTAATACAGGCTGCAGAACTGGATGCAGTACTCCAGGTGGGGTCTCACCAGAGTAGAGTAACATTTATTCAAGCCTCAGTTTCCTCACTTCATCAAAAACAAGTGAGACATCTTTGTCTGTAAGGCTGATGGTCACGAGGAACAGAAACATAGGGAAAAAAGTTCAAGCAAGCACCACATAGAAAGGGTGTTGCAGCTTAACTGAACACTGGGATGATGCATGTCAGCATCACTCTGGTGTAGCATCCAGCTTGCCAGCTGGGCATGGAGCTTTGATTCTGGACATCAGGAGCCAGAAGCCATGCAGGAAACATAGCCAAGGGTGTGCTTGAGAAGGCAGCAAAAGCACAAGGCTGAATTAGACACAAGGAAATGTGATCAGATGAGATGCTGCACTCAGCTGACTGTCCATGATACAGCATCTGTGTGAGAAATTGAAGCCCCTTCATCACTGAAAAGCCTGATGCTCCCCAAAATGCAAGGTCAGGTGGCTCTCCAACAACCTCCACCTTTATTGTGAGTCATCCTTTTGTCACATTCAAAAGATTCTATGATTTGCATCTGTGCAACCCACATGAGTTTGTCACAAAACATCCCATCATCTGACTTCTCTGCTTCAGGCTTGACACATCCCTGTAGGCAGCGCCATTCTCTGCTCCATGGCTGCAGTAATCTCCAGCCCTGGGGAGGTGGGTGGGAAATGACAGTGAATCAGAGAAGCCTGGCACAGAAAGTCTATGCAAAGCAGAATTCCATTAGCTCTGGAGCTAGAAGTGCTAAGGGCAGAGAGGCAAATAAAAAAGGAGTGTAGGCTTTGTTGCTCGATAGATCATTTATTAAAGTGAAACTCAGCTTTTCATCTTTGTCAGACAGTACAGAGTTAAAGTCTCATACACAGTGGAAGCAGGACATTTCCTACACCTCAGAGAAATGAGTTCTACAGTTTTTGCTGTAAGTCACTAAGTTGCTTTAACAATACACAGCTATATTACACGGTTAAAAATACAAGGTGTCCAAAACATTTGGCATAGGATCAGCACAACACATGGAGGCCAGAAACAGAAGAGGGAAGTGTTTTTCTCTCCCAGTAAGCCCGCTGAAAGACTCCAAGCTATTCCACAAGTTACCTGCCATTCCCATTCCCTGCACTCTTAGAGCACAGATGCCAGCTAGGACAGGAGTAAACTCAGCCTTTCTCAGGCTCAGCTAAGAGGCTCCTGGAGACTGCTGATGTGCAGGACGGTCTGCAGATTGCTTGCAAGGGAAGTCCAGGTTTAAGGCAGGACACCTCCCCACACACTCTCTTCATCCATTCAATTCATTCCAAACAGATGTACTCACAGGCAAGTCAAAACTGCAAAACCAGGGATAGCTGTGAAAAGTGCAAGGAGATTCTTATATCCTAACAGTTCATTTGCACTTTGAAAGTGGGAAATGAAAACTCCCTAACTCCACAAGCCAGAGACGGCTAAAGAGTATCAGCAACAAGAGGAGTGAGGCATCAATAACATTCCTTCACCTTTGGGACTCTTCAGTCAATACTCTGGGTGGTACAAGGACTCCTTCTGTATGGGAAGCTACCTTGTACTACCACTCTTGCAAAGTGACTCTAGTGCTCTAGGGAAGTATAACGATCTGTGAACTTAAATAAACAGTCCCTCAGCAGACCATTTCTCTCCCCTCCAACTGCAGTTACTGCTGAAGATCTCCCATTGGTATTTACATTTGGCTCAACCAAAAGATGTAAAGTGCACAGCTCCCCCCTTCCTCCCCTCTCATAAAACATCCATTACAAGAGCTAACACAGAACAAATCTTCCTCCACGCTGCTGACTGTGGAAGCCTGATTTGTTCAGTCTCTCTGTGGGCCATGTCCTGTTTTGTCTTCTCTGTGCCATCATGACCCGCTTGAAAACTCACACTGTGGACTTGTTTTCAAAGCCTCTCTGACTCCAGCTTGCACTTAAGACTAATTTTAAATGGCAGACTTGGCATGTTTTGGTCAAGTCTTGCACAGCAGGTATCTAGTGGTTTACAGCCACATTTCTAAGGAAAACTGGGACACCAGAGTACTGGGGGCAAGGGGTACAAACCAGCCCACTCTGCTCTTCTCAGGCTGAGCATCTAAAGTGCCTGGCAAAAGAAACATTAGCTTTTAATGCACCTGTTTACTTCAGGTTGATACACACCACTCTTTGAGGTGCAGAAATGTTACACCCCCGAACTCTTAACACAGCCTCCTTTGATATACTTGCACTTTCCAGCCATCAGATTGCCACCAACTCAAGTCTTCACATGCTCCAACCTCTCCTGAGCTGAGCTCAAGCTGATAACTATCAGCAATGATTTCTCCTTCTTCCCTTAAAGTGAGCAGAGGGTCAGCACACAGGATGAAATTAAGTCTGGAAGAGAGGTTTCCACATCATTTGGATTTCATACTAATAGCTTTGGATCTAGTCAGAAGTCTAATGAAGTTAATGCAACTCTTCGGTGGTGATTGAATTAAGCTATGTAATTGAGTTAGGCTATGTAATGGCTGGAGGGCTTCAAAGAGGATTCCTATGTCCCAGGGTGAATGTCACCTATGCAGGTTTGTAAGAAATAAGCTTCCACTATTTATAAATGGAAGATGATATCTGGTCATCCTCCATGCCCCCAAGGCTTGTGCTCCACGGTTCAAAGCTAGACAGAATTTAAGGCCCATCTGTGAAAAGCAAAACGTAAAAGGGAAAAAACCCAATTATACATATATAATCATCATCTCATACCGGCCAAAGCAATTTGGGTCTTCCACCTTTCCAACAAGTCCCACCTAAAAGTGCTGAGAAAATGTCCCACCTCATGGCTTCACAAGTGTGAGGTTCAAACACATTTAGTTTTGAAGTTTAAAACGAGAAGTTGGAAAGTCCTTTTCGTTTAGTTTAGTTTTAATTGGCATGCAGCATAAGGAGTCAGACAGACAGAATATGGTATCGTACAGAAGGACAATTGCATTGTTGCGTTTTCTGGTTATTAGACACTAAATGCTTTTCAAGAATCACAGGCACCCTGAACATGGATATTGCTACTGAATTGACGTGTGGTTTCAGTTTATAGCATGGCAGCCAGCGAGTGGCTGACTCTTCCAACAAGACATCAGCTTTCTTTTGCTCAAGGCATTTTGCTCTAGCAAGGTAATAAGGCATTTGCAAGGGTTTATAAGGCCATGGGGTCTGACAGCCAAAGATTCTTCTAGTTCTTTGGTGTCTTGCCTCCAAGCTTTCCACCTTATAAACAACTGCTAATGGCTGGTAAACATCTCTTCATCATCATCATCTTCAAAAAAGTATAATTGCTTCAAGAGCGAAACCAACAAGGATCACATTCTACATCCATCCATTATTTTCAGAAAGCAACAACAACAAAGAAAAAAGAAAAAAAAATAAAAACAAAAAAGCAAAAAGAAAAAAGTAAAAAAGGAAAAAGAAAAAAGGAAAAAAGGAAAAAGAAAAAAGAAAAAAAGGAAAAAGAAAAAAGAAAAAAAGGAAAAAGAAAAAAGAAAAAAAGGAAAAAGAAAAAAGAAAAAAAGGAAAAAGAAAAAAGAAAAAAAGGAAAAATAAAAAAGAAAAAAAGGAAAAAGAAAAAAGAAAAAAAGGAAAAAGAAAAAAGAAAAAAAGGAAAAAGAAAAAAGAAAAAAAGGAAAAAGAAAAAAGAAAAAAAAAAAGAAAAAAAGGAAAAAGAAAAAAGAAAAAAAGGAAAAAGAAAAAAGAAAAAAAGGAAAAAGAACAAAGAAAAAAGGGAAAAAGAAAAAAGAAAAAAGGAAAAAAAAAAAAGAAATAAAGAATAAAGAAAAAAGGAAAAAGAAAAAAAAAGAAAAAAGAAAAAAAGAAAGAAAAAAGCCAACCCCCCAGATTTCCTGGATACCATCTCTGCACAAAAGCATTCCAGTGAATACACCTGAACAGATGGAACCTGCCACCATAATTCCTTGAAAAGAATGGTTTTGCTGCTGGCTGCTAAAACTCTTAGAAATAAAACTAAATACAACAACAAAAATAAATCCCAAAGAAACTACACTTTTTACAGTTTTGGTCTAGAAGTTACAATGAGGCATAACCCTCTCAGCTCAGAAACTCATTTTCCCTTGATAATACCATCTGATTACATGAGCCCTTTGAAGATCAACATGCAGTCAGAGAATGTACCCTTTTAGCTGTCTGTCCTGAATGAGAGAAGCCAGATCACTTTGACTGATGTGGGAATTACTCCGCCCTTCCAATAAGGAAAGGAGCAGAGGAATCAGGACATGTTTAAACATTCATGAAATACTGGCACAACACAATTCTCTCCTCAGTCCTCGAACCTCTTTCTGGTCTGATGTTCTTAAAATCCATACTGAATGGAACAAGGAAATGCTGAAACAATCACACTCCCCAAAACTTCACAAATGGGATGTATGCTCTAGCAGAGTCATTCTGCCTATGACACAAGACTTAAACATGGTGAAGCATGTTGAACATGGTTTCTGGAGTATCAGCAAACACTCCAGAGCTGATGTGAAGAACTTGCTTTGAATTGTGACTTGATTTTTAAAGAAACCCTGTGAGAGCTTCAACAAGAGCTTCATTTTCTGAGCCCTTCATGCCTTACAAAACACAGTGCAGTACTAAGCTGGGATTGTGACCTGCGTATTTAGCTCTTCAATAAAGCTTCATCCAGTTTTGGAATATTAAAACTTGCCATTGACAAAATTCTAGCCAAAGTTTTTTACCGTTCAGTTTGTTGCTTAAGGCTTGTTGAGAATATACTCTCTATGTGGAGTCTTGGCATCTTGTAACAGGATGGAGACACTGGTTAGGACAGCAAAGAAACAAGAATGGTGCTTTAAGTGATGAAATCCCCCTGAACAGAATTTGAGGTCACTGGAGAACAGTCAGTCATGACCAACACTTTCATAAACTCCTTTTGCCAAAATAATCACTGTGTTATTTGTAAGGACACCTTGGCTTTAAATAACAAGTCAGAGCAATCTCCTCCTACAGTGCCCAGTTGCAGAGCACCAGTATGCCACCCTTCACTCACACAGCTGCTAGGGAAGAACACAGAATGCTCACCAAAGGCAAGTGCTTCAGGTCTGTGTGCCCTGCAAACACAGACGAAATGCATCATGCTCCAGTCAGTTCATTACCCCAGTTATAGTGCTACACTCCTCAACAAAGTCTGCTTTATACCAAATGGAGACAAGCCCACTAATCCATGCAGCAGTTTTGTGACAGCTGCTAAAAAAAAAGCTTCAGCACAAAATTCCTGTCACTTGTGACCGGTACCTGATGTGACATAGAGATTGAGGCAGATGTCTGAAGCCGCTGTGTCACCTGCCATCACTGAGCCCTGAATACAAGGGAAGTACAGGTAAGAGAATCAAACAAACAGTTCTACCAACATGATCAAAGGCAGCAAAGCAGCTGTACTTGCCTTAATACCACATTCTGAGGAAATGGAGAAGGTTTCAAATGTTTACAGAGAATTAATTAGTGAGTTCTTAAATAAAATAAACTAGAAAAAGAGATTGCAGAGAGTTGTTTGGTGTCCACATCAGAAGGGAGTGGGAGGAAAAATATTTTTAAAAAGTCATCAATTTCAGACTAGTCAAGTAGTGTTCACTGGAGTAAATTTGGTGAGCTGGAGCATTTGTAGAAGTTTGGGAGTTGAAGCACTGACTCAAGGCAAGACAGAACAAGTGTAGGTGGGGAGCGAGCTTCAGACAAACTTCCGACCCGTGCAGCTCGATACTGGATTGTACCTCTGCCGCTATTCCAGTCCTGTGCCACACTGCATGGTGGCTGGGGGTGCAGTCTGAATTCAGTGAAAAAATTCCATCTGTGATCTGAATTGCACTGAGATACAGGATTTCCAGAATTGGTTTAAAACACTGAGTCGACAAACTCCACAGTCCTACAGGTTTTACTTGGTTTCCTCATTTTCCTCATTTCTTTATTTCAAAGCAACTTTGAAATGAGAGGAAGAAGTCTTCAGAAACATGCTGGGCACATGTTTGCAGGTACTCCTGATAAGAATGTCTGTGTATTACCTTTTATTTCCTGTCATCCAGACCTACTGCATTAAAAAAAGTACAATATATTTCAACAGTTTATACACCTAAAATACACAATACCGTCTGTTCCTTCAAGGTCTCTTTTATTCCAAGTCCTGTTCATCTTCATTCTAGTTGCTTGCCGCCTTCTGATTTCTGGTCCAGCCTGCTCTTGTTGTTCTTTACCATGTAGATGAAATATGCAAGTGTCTCCTTTTCATTCACAGGAATATTCCTGAAGTGTCGACTGACAGTCTAGAAGGACAACATGCAAAGAGACAGGAAACCCTCAAATTAAAGAGGAGGAATAATCAGCACAGGGATTCTCTTCACTTCCCCAAAACAAGCTTACAGCCACTGAGCGTAATGGACTTTTAGTCAAACATGCACCAATTCAAACTGTCAGTCCTCATTTACCTCTCCCTCTTTACAGCTGGAATGTGTGTCTGAACACAGCAGAGTCTTGCTGTGTCAGCAGTATTTGCAGCCAACCTACGAGTGGAATTTGGAAGCCAGAACATCCTCCTGCCAAAGCAGCAGAGCCTCTCCTAAGTGACACATTTCATGCTGAGATTATCTGGAGAGCAACTTCCCCCTGCAGCTCAGTGTTTTAAAGGAGAGTGTCAGAAATAAACACTTTGCTGTGTGAACCAGACGTAGCAAAGTTTTAGAGCCCAGAGGAAAATGCCCTGGGTAAGCTTTTTTGAAAGGAACAGCAGAGGATTTGCAGTGGGGAGGTCAGGATTTGGTTAGGGCTACCCCTCTCTGACATTAGCATAAGCCCTGAACCATCAGCTGCTTTTTCCTCAGAATGTAGAAAACATCTTGGAGCTGGATGAGATCTGCTTCTCCAATGGAAGAAGTCCTTTTTTTGGTACCAAACACAGCTCTAGAACCAGATTTTGATGCAGGCTCAGCAACAAGTCACTCCAAGAAGATTTATGGAAGTTTGAGTTTTCCTTACGGTGGGGTAGCAGCAGGAGTCTAAGAGCCTCAGGCAGCAGTGATTCAAGCATGGGAGCTGGACGAGGATCCAGCGTAGGGTCAAAGCTGCTCAGACTTCACAGGAAATCTGGGAAGTGTGTGACAACTTTAAGTTAGGCTCCCTTTATTTTCTGCTTGCATAGTAGTTGTTTGTTTGTTTGTTTTCCTCCTGGGCACATTCATGGCAAATTGTCTAAGTCCTTCATGGCAGGAGGTAGCTGAGAGACTATGGACCAGTTAGTTAGAACATGAGAAGTCAGAACTACTAATGAGGACATACACCCACCCTGCTTGCTTCAACGCACTCTTACATGCACTACACTAGACATGCTCTAGACTCTGTATGTTTATTCCCTATTTGACTTTCAAAGACAGCAAAACAGTGTCTTGCTGTCTTTGTTGGTCTGCCAGTTTTTGTTCTTTAAAGCAAAATGAGAACAGAGAGTTTTGGGCAGACGGTTGTGAAAGTCTCAGCTTACAAAATCAACCTTGTTATCATTCAGTAACTGCTACAGTTTTTTCAAGTTTAGAGAAGACTTTTCCCACAAAATGCCTCCAGATCAAGCCAGGAAAGAAAGCAGAGCAGATGCACAACAAGCAGAACTAGCCCAAATAACAAAGAGATAGAGAATTCTTAACAAGTACCCCATATGGTGAGAAAGCAGCACTGGAGGCCCTTAAGGAAACAGCCTTTCATTGACTTAATACAGAATAACAAGACATAGGACAAGGGAGGGAAACAAGGAATCTGAAGTCATGGTCAATGATTCTGCCTTTAATAATAAGCAATTCCAGCCAGTTCAAGTAAGGAAAGAAAAACTAACAGGGGCACTTAAGATGACTAGCTGTGTTTAAGTCTGAGTTTCAGTGGAACAAGCATCTTCAGCTTACACCCAGGCTGTGGGAAACCAGGTTCTGTTTCTGCTCCCTAAAGGTAACAGATTGTGATGGTGAACAAGGAGGGAAGGGAAGTAAAGCAAGTTACTAAAACACGCTTGCAAGCGCCAGCTTCCCAGTCTTCCATGACTGTCTCAGGTGACAGCAAGCACGAAGTTTTCTCTCGGCATCATCCCCTGAAACCGTCTGCAGCACACGTGGTACTTGCCAGCAAGAGAGTCCTGACAGGTCTCAGTGTCCAAGCAATGTGCACTTTAGCAGAGGAGATAAAAACCTTCTTAATAACAGAGACGAGACTACCTCTATTGTCACTTACTTCTGCTAGCTGAGCCTTGTTGAGTCCAGGCCTCGTCTGCAACTTGTAATGTCTCTTGTAGCGTCGCAGAGTGTTCACTTGGAGCTGGAACAAGTCAACCTGGAAGTGATGCAGAGAAGACAGGATGAACGCTACCTTGAGCTTCTTTTAGGCAGAAAAGCAGAGTTATCCAAAAATAACTATTTCTTCCTCTACAGGACTGCTCTTTGCCTCCATTCAGCACCACATCAGTTTGTCTTACTGACAAATCTAAGTCTATTTTGTGGTTTTTAATGCTAAAGGACCAAAATAGCCCCAGGGAAATAGAAAATTTTGTTCTGGTTCACATGCTGTCAACAGAATTGCTGGCCAATTTCTGCTCTCAATTATACCCCTGCAACCTCCAAGCAAAGGGGAACCTTTTGTTCCCCAAAGGTTTAAAAAGCTCACACATGAAATATCAATTTAGCAGGCACTGAACAAATGGCTTCTGACATAGAACAGAGGACAGAGAAGAAATGAAATTCAGACACTTAAATGAGAAGTGCACAGTTGAAAAGCAAGGGGTGTGGGGAGGAGAGTACAGGAAGGAAGATGAAGATCATGTGGGAAATGGCAGTTCAAAGACAAAAGGGATCTGCTGAAAACCAAGAAGAAAATGACATTAAGCATGACACACTGCAGAGCTCCCTGTTCGGACAGGTGAAGTGCACCCCTCAGTTTTTAACCACAAAACATCCTGTATGCTCCACAGCACCAATTAGAAGCTAGCTGGGTCTTGACCTGGCAACTAATGTAAAGCCTTTATAAGGAGAGTCCTGAAGGAGGACCTCGTAAAAGGCAAACACAAACAGCCAGAACAGAAGATCATGTATCCTGAACCCCAAAAAATGAATGCTTGCTACTCTTTCAACACCTCCACACTGCAGGTTTGTAGACACCACAGCTCTGCTGACAAAATGATTCTTGCTGGTTTTTTTTTTTTTCTCCAGAAATAAAATGCTTTTTGCCAAAACAGGTGGCATTTCCAGCAGAGGGCTCTGCTGACGTGGCCAGAACTCAACTCCTCCACGAATATCACCTCTGCACAACTTTTTGCAACGTCAACAGTACCAGAAACATCACCAAAGCAAATACAGCACACAATGGCACAGAGAGGAGATTATTCTAGAGCCCTGTAACACAGAAAAACATCCCTCAGGCCTATTGCCTGAAAAGAAAAAGAGGTCACGAATTATTGGAAGGTAGTTTTACATAGCTCCAAAAATACCACCTATGTAAAGGTCTGGAGAAGCTTAATATCCCTGGATATCAAATATCCAAACAGATAGAGAGTGACCTACTGAATTCTCTGCTACATTTGCAACATGATGCATGCTAAGTAATGAAGACTCATACTGAGAACTCAGTCACCAGCAAAAATATTTTTACTTAAAAAAAATAATTATTTAAAAATAAATCTTATTTTTACTTAAAAAAATGAGTTAGTATCAAATATTATTTTCACAGCTCTCTGGAAGCAGTACATACATGAAACTGTTACCCCCATATACTTACTTTCTATGTAAAGTGTAAAATTTTCTATGGGCAAAGAACTCGTGCAGGAATGAAGAAGAAAATGAAGATTATTACACCTCAGAAAAAGGAATAAAGTCTTCATGCAAAGAGAGAGCAACCCTCTAAGCAGTTTCAGTGGCACTGCAATGTACAATGTAAATATTCTCTGATGCATTACAACATCCAAGTGGAACTGCAACATGCTCAAAATTGGTGAAACAACCTACACCCACTCGGCACCTACTAACCTCCGGGACATCGGTTTCGTGCTCAGGAGAGTCACCTCCATCATCACTCGTCTTCCTCTTTCTTTTGTTTCGGACACTTTGAATGAAGTTCTTGTGAAAATCACAAATGTACAGATGTCTCACCTAAGAGCCAAAAGCGGTGAAAAAGCAATCAAAACAGGTGCTGTAGGATCAGCAGTCAACAGCAGACACTTAGACACCACTATCAGCATGCATCCCTCATGACTGGCATGACTGACTGCCTCATGACATTAAGGAATTTCTAATCTTAAACTCTCTGGAGTTAGAGATAATTTACATTACAAAGACTAAAGGCAAGGAAAATGAAGGACTCGAGAGCTCCAGCTGAACCTGAACCTCAGCTGATAATATATTTCTTTTTTATGGCTGCAGTCATACACCAGGAGGAAAAAAAAAGTAATTGTCTGGAGGAAGGACGTTTGCTTCAGGACTTACTACCAGGTAACTACTAAGAGAAATACCATTCTGTTGCACTCTTGTAAACTTTCTGGTTTGAGTAGTACAGAACATTAGGAGATTATTAATGCAAGTGTTTAAAAGTTTAAATCAAATCAAAGTTGGCAAATGACCTCAATTAAAACAAGTAAAGCAAACCAAAACATGGCTCCTTCCTGTTGCTTATCCTGCCACAGAATCCCCTTCTAAACAAGCAGTATCTGATTAAAGTTAGCATATATACAACAAGTGATTAAAATTATGTAGTGTCTATAACAGAATCTCTTTATGCAGCCTGCTTCATGTTTTTCCTTCACTTTGAGTTCATTGGTCTGATTTCCCCTTTTTATTTCTAAAGCCTTACATCTGTCAACAAAAAAAAATCATTTCTACAATGAAAGAAATCTCTACGGCAGTAGACAAATCTGCCGAGGACTACAGGCAGGAGAAAGATTTCACTTTTTAAAAGTAAGATTATATTTCAAATGGAGACACTCTCTTCCTGTGACATGATGCATTTCAGCTCGCAAAAGGAACCAACCTAACCAACTGGGGAAGCTGCCGAACAGATCAATTCAAAACTTCATCTTAGTTTCTTTTTTGGTATTAATCTTCAGAGATCGGGTAACCAAGTCACTTCTGAGAAACTCCTTCTGTAATCTGTCACCTTGACGGGCTGCCTCCCCTCTACCTCTTTCTCTACTCGACAAACGACCTGTTTCTATCGAGACCTGACAGTTGTCACCTGATGTCATTAAGAGGTCAGCAGCAAATGGGGCTGTTTTGTGCCGACCAGCAAGCACACGAGTGTCCTGCTAGGAGGTGGCACACCTCGCCCTTCCCTTTAGACACAACGGCGATCACCTTCACTACAACGCAGATCCTTCCTAATTCTAAAAGTAAAGCCAGCGGCGTCTCATTGCAACAGGGATCCTGCCGTTGCACTCACTTACGGTCTGCAATGCGAAAGTGAAATTAAAACAGCTCAATTGCCACCAAAGCAAAGACAGCTCGCTCCGTCGCTTCCCCTGAACATCGTCAGCTCCCCACAGCACGAGAGCTTTCCCCCAAAACACACCGCTTTAGTGCTGCTTCATCACGCCTCAGCAGATTATCAGTGCCATGAGGAAAAAGCCGCATCTCTACCCAGCATGTTCTTCTCCTACCGTAGCGTAGTAACGCTGAGGATGCCAAAACGCAGTCCAGAGGAACCGAGCTGGCAACACAACCCATCGCCTCTCGCACCCCTTCTTTTACAGCCTGCAAGGGTTCAGTGAACCCCTTCAAGGGAGTCACAAAGCTCAACTTGCCGAGCGAAGGAGCAACTTTCTACTGCCTGCCTGCCTGCCTGCCCGCCCGCCCGCGGCGCCGGGAGCGCGGCCTCCCCGGGAGGGACCGCAGTGCGGTGCCGAGCTGGGGACGGCAAGGCGCGCCCGGCCAGCTTCTCGGTGAGTGGGGGCTCGGCGGCGGGCAAGACTGGCGGAGGCCGCGACTCACACTTTTGTCGATGTCCAGCTTCAGCTTCTTCTGTGAGATGCTCTTTTGGATCCTCTTGCTGAAGGACGCGTTGCCGGCGGGGCGCACGCAGCGGTCCCCGTCGTCGATGAGGCAGCAGCTCTGGCCATAAAAGGGGGCTGCGGGAGGCCCATCCCGGCTGTCCTCCTCGGTGCTGAAACCATTCATCGCCCACCCGCCCGCCCCTCACCGTGCGCGGGGAGTCGAGAACTGCAGAAACTGCCGCTGTGGCCGCCGCCGCCGCGCCACCCCGCGCCCTCGGGGGGACCCCGCCACCCCTGAGGGGGCCCCCCCAGTCTCACAGGGGTCCCCTCACGGCGGGGATTCCCCTCAGCGCCGGCGTAAAGGGCCGCGCCGCCGGGAGGGTCGCCCGCTGCCACCCCTCACCGGTGGCCACGGACGCCGGCCCGGACCCGCCAAGCGCCGCCGCCCGCGGGGGAGCCGGGACCCCGCACGCTCTGCTCTCTCTCACACACATACACACACACACAAAACCGCCTCCCCGGCAGCGGAAATCCCGCCCCCACGCCTCGCAGGCGGGGCGCTGGTTGGGCGGTGCGGCTCGAGGGGCGGGGCGCGATGCCGCCGCTCCGCGAGCGTATTGGCCAGAGGCGCTGCCTGTCTCCAGCCGCCGCCCGGCCGCGGCCCGCCTCCGCCTTCGCCCGGTAGCCGGAAGGTCGCCGGCAGAGCGGAGCGGGAGGCCGCGCGCCGTTGCCAGGGCACCGCAGTGCCCCTTCCCCTGCCCTGCCTTGCCCGGTGGCGGAGCGGCCGGAGACGCGGGCTTGGCTTCCCCGCAGATGCCTCTGCCGGCCGCTCCATCGCCGCCCGGCTACTCACCGCCACTCTGCCCCTAAAGAGGCTGGGCAAACCCGGCGGCTTCCTTTGCCCCGGAGCGGCCGCACGGCCTCATCCCAGCAGCAGGAGGTGGGGAGCGATCCCTGGCCTCCGGCCTGCGACTGCAACGCGGGCATCCGCCTAGCGCAACACAAGCCTCCCGCCGCGGCACTCGCCCGCCTCAGCCGCGGGTTTCTCTGACCAAAGCCGAACCGGCATTGCTCGAATAACAGCTGAGAGCTGCAGCGCTCGCTCAGTCTCTTCAACAAAACTCACCTCCACTCCAAGCATCTTCTTGGCTACATCAGCGAAGATCCGGACTCCTGATCTCGTGTAGGAGTCCCTGGATAAAATATGATTAAAGACTTTCCCCTCCCCTAATTATAAGGTGGTGATAACGAAAAGCTTAGACTTGGAAAAAAAATTCTCCGAAGCAATCTGATTTGCAACTTTGCATTTCCCTGAGCTTCAGGGAAGAAGATAAAAAAGAAGTGAGAGAAGGAGTGTTGAGGAGAAGGAATTCCTACTGATCTGTGAAGAAAAGATGTTACTTCTGGAAACGCAGTGACCTCTGCAATAGCAGACAGCATATGCTATTGTCAGAGCTGCGTGGGCAGCTGTAAATGGAACAGGATTTCATCTGCCTGGAGAAAAGACTTTCTGCACGACCAGAAAAAAAAACCCAAAACCTCCAACAACAACAAACCAAACCAAAACCAAAACCCTCAACCCTAAAAAACTGATTCTGTGAACTGAAATGACTTCAAAGTCTGCAGTGCCGCAGGTGGAAGGCCGTGCGTTAGCACGGGAGGAGCTGCGCTGACTCACACGCACGATACCTGTGCCCTAAAGAGACTCCTCGCACCCCGCGGCCATCAGATCTGCTTCCTCCACAGCCACACTGACACAGGCACCGCGCAGTCTGTTTGTTCTGCCTGCTCCCCGCAAGACCGAGAAACGCTAAAATCTGTCCTTTTTTGTCGTTGTTGTTTTCAGGCGGTCCTTCCAATAGCAAACACGTCTCATAAATCTGCAGGGCAGGGATTTAATACTCTTCCTTAACAGTTCCGCCTCTTGTCTTAGCTTTTAAGGCTGGTGCCCTCCGGCAGTTAGCAATTCCCGTTTGTCCGTGCGAGTGGTGTGACTTCTGAGGAGCCACAGTGCGCTCTCCTGGGCACGCTGCTTCCAGGGGGAGGGTGGGGGAAATGAGTGTTGACTTCACTCGCCGACCAACGAGCAGAGTGACAAAGAGATTTAAAGAAGCAAGATAGCACCGTTTATAAAAGCTCCTGGCCAGATTGGCTGGAATCTGCCTGCCTGAAGCAATACCCTCCTGGGAAGAAACATACCGCCATTCCCTTGGGTTTGGGAGAGCAGCCGAAGGCTGACAGTGATGCTGGAGCTCCCGATAGTAAGCTTGCTAGGTTTATCTTGACGTTACAAATAACAATCAAACGGCAGGCTGAGGAAATCGTGCTGGACTATCAACACTCGGGAAGCTGAAAACACAGACTGCAGGGACGGATGAGAATAGCAGCAGAGA
Source organism: Pogoniulus pusillus (assembly GCF_015220805.1). Lineage (NCBI taxonomy): Eukaryota > Metazoa > Chordata > Aves > Piciformes > Lybiidae > Pogoniulus > Pogoniulus pusillus. Next base: position 17,675,254 of record NC_087285.1, read on the forward strand.
AACAGATGAAAAGGAGCATGATCGTAACAGACAACACTTCCTCCTGTCCCTAGGAGGAGGATGTTCTGCAGGTGCTCCCTGGAATCCTCTATGGAAGGTTAGGAAGGGCTGGGGAAGCAGGCATCACCAAAGCCAGAACAGGTTGATACTTCCCATCAGGCTGTATTTCATCTTTGGCTGCACACTCTCATCTCATGCAAATGGAATGATTTTAAGTTGTTTTGCAACGTCTGCTAAGAGAGGAGAAAAAAAAAAATCCAACCCACAGTGCCTGTTTACTAATGCAGTGCTAAGTACCTCCAGCTCAGGCTAACACAATGACACCTTTTTTTTTTCCCTCCAGTCCTTCAGAAAAATAATTTAAAAAAAAAAAAGAGAAGGTGCAGGGAGGTGTTTGTGTAATTGCAGTTTATTTCAGCATATTTATCCTCGTGGGAACCTCGAGATTTCACAGTCTGCTAGTCTGGAACTCGCCTGCTGTGAAATAAACTGCCTCGCAGAGACATTCTTTATTAGGTATCTATCACTAACCTGATCTAATAATTCTTTGTGGGAGCTGCAATGAAGTGAGAAACAATGTTTCATAAACCCATCAGCACCTAGGCAGCTTTAGTGCCTTTGAAGCTGTAATAGCCTGCCTATCCAAGCCAGCCCTCTAATCAAATTAGGGGGACCTGCACAGGCCTGTAAATCTTAGCTGGAGCAGCACTACCCTCTAAAGACAACTCTGCAAGGTAGCTGTCATCTGGAACTTCCTGTTTTAATGGAGCCATTCAGGGTTCTTGGGACAGAAATACTGCTCTCCAAAAGGTCTGTGCTGCCAAAGATTTCCTGAGAAGCACTTTTCTCATTTTTTTTACACCTTTAGTTAGACCATTTCCATTTTCTTAAGGTCCAATGGAAACACTGCCCTACCACCTTCCTCCACACTCCCACTCTCCTCAGCCTTTTCTGAGGGTGGCACATATTGAACCTGCTAAAACGCTTAAGCTGTCACAGCTTTTGGCACATACTCCCCCTGGGAAATGTTCCCGTGGCCAAGAATCATGGCACTGTCTTTCCTTAGGAGCATGCCTTGCAGTTATCCAGGTCCCCTAGGAAGGAGCCTTTCCTTCACAAGTGCTGATTTCTCCACATACAGAATTTCACACATGCAGTTTTTCACTCCACAGAGTTAAGTAAAAAGAAGCTTTGGGAAGGCCCCCAGAAGAAATGGTGACAGTAAAAAGGGCAGAAGGTCCCAATAGCAACATGAGACAAGGCCACAAGCAACATCAGTAAACTCACTTTCTCTTGGGCTGGAAGATTGCTCTCCCAACTCAAAAGGTTGGAACACAAAAAGGGCAGAGAGACCTGTTTGAAGCCCTCCCCTGAAGACTGAGGTGTAGGACAGGTCTACCAGTGGCTGCTCTCAAGGCAGATGTGCAGAGAAAGGGCAGTGACAGCTTTATCCTGTGCAAAGCTAGGCAAAAGCTGTGTGATGATGAGCTCCCCTGAACTACATGAAAAGGGTAGTTCAGACAAGATGCATGAAGAGGCTTACATGATTGTAATGCTCTGTTTTCATTGTTGCACATCTCACACAAGCTTTAAGAACAACTTTTGGTGTTGAACACGTGCACATTTGCTGCAGTTCATTCATGGTTTGTCCCCATGCATTCAGTGAGGTGACAGCTTAGTGCAGGAGGTCTTTGTCAAGTGTGCAGCTGTCTTTTGCTCCTATGTGCTTCCCAGTGTGCCCCAACACACTGGTCCATGGCTACTGTCCCTCAGGAGTGTCTTGCCTTGGCACAAGTCATCTGCCATGGTCATGGTCCCTCCAGGACAGCACCCTTGAGCATGAACACAGCTGCCTCCACATCTCCTCCAGTTTGTCCACATCTCTTTACATTGCTCCTTACATCTCCTCCTCTCTTAGCTACCATTCTGTGTTACAACTTGTCTGAGCTGAGGTGTGTCAGGGTCCTCTGCAGCAGGGCTGCAATTTGGGGCATGATGGGTTGTTGTGGAAGCAGCAGTGAGAGGCAGACAGAGAGATGCCCACAGGCACCTCTGCAACCTTCAGCTGCCTGAATGTGCCACATACACCCAACACAGTGCTCAGGCATGAGCTTTGTGAAGGCAGCAAGCCCTGCAACTTCTACCCTGTACAAAAGGCAGACGAGAAGGATACTTCCCAAGGGGGCTGGAAGGAGAGCAGTGCCTGATGTGATGGGAAGCCTGCAGTGGGGAACCTGCAGACCAGTAACTAAGCTTATCCTCCTAAGCAGAGAGAAGGGAATCAATTGCTGGAGCCAAGCAGGCAAGGAGAGTCAGTTCTGCATACAGAGTTTTCAGAAAACACATTAAAAATTTATTTTAAATATATTATAAAAGGAAGTCCATCCAACTTTTAAAAACACTAGGTGTTCTATCAATGAGTCCCAATTTATGAAAGCTACTACATTAAAGTGCTACAAGTCCTTCACCACCCCCCAGATATTAGGCTGTTGGTCCCAATATGCACATAATAAATATACACTGATTCAAGAGGCACCATCCAGTTTCACAGATAAATGCATGCAGTACAAGGAATAGACAAACTTAGACCTTATCACCAAGATCCTGGAGAATGCATTTTGAAACCAATTCCCTTCTCCACCCTAGAGGCTAAAGCTATTTGTTATTGTTATCCTACAGGCTAACGTTTCACTCTGTTAGCTTGATAACTTTTTATCTTCCTTTGTGGCTCAAGTTCATATTTTCTTGCTCACTAATTTGGATTAGGACTTTTTTTTTTTTCCCCTGGAGTTGAAGTAGTAGATTTAAGTCCACATAGATCCAGAGGCTTTCAATAAAACTCCCAAATGCCTCACATCTGCTGGAAACATTGGAGCCTTTTGGGTCATACAGAAGCATCAAGAAAGCTCAAATGCAGCAAGTAAAGGAGCATATTCAGCTGGCAGAAGCAGAGTTAAAAAGCAGAGATGGGATATTTATTAGGCTTTCCAGAATCTGTCATTGCTTAGTTTCATACAGAGATCTCCAAGCTGAAGTGTGACGCTGCAAAGGAGCAATCAGAGTGGGAGTTACATTTCAGTTACACTTTGCATTTTTAATGTGAATAAATCAATCTTCTTAATGAGGAACATGAAATGAATTGACAACTGTGCGTTGAAAGCTGGTGGAAATTTCAGAGTTCTGATTTCCCATTCTCCACCCTTCGCTTCTCTCTTTTCCTCTCCACTTGGATCAGGTGAGAACTTGCAGCTTCTCTGAAAACATGGACTTGACACTCAGTGAATAAAGCACTTAAAGACAAATCTTACACAGGCTGGGAAACAGCAGCACACAGACTTCCCCTTGCTTAAGATCAGGCAACAGGCCACTGCTAGACTGGGAGCAGGAAGCAGTGCTCCTGATTCCCAGTCCAGCCCCCCTTTCTCTATGGATCCTGTGAAAGACCTTTTAATCTTACTCCCACAAACTGACATTAACTTCAAGCTACTCACCAAGTTGGCAAGAGTTTGCTCAATAGTTAAGAAGCTTTGCATGCTAAATGATTGTTAAAATGGAAACCTAGACTGCCACTTGTCAGATAACACCCTGGAGGTGCTCAAGAAAAGGCTGGATGAGGCACTTAGTGCCATGGTCCAGTTGATTGGATAGGGCTGGGTGATAGGTTGGACTGGATGATCTTGGAAGTCTCTTCCAACCTTGTTGATTCTATGATAAGGACTTTCTTTGGCACCACCAGGCTCCTCTATTGAAAGTGGTTAAAAATACAGGTGAGTAGCAACACGAAGCACAGCAGATGGGAGTGATGCAAGCTATGCTTGAATCCCTTGTGCTAGCAAAGCCAGACTTTCTCAGACATAACTTTATCAGGGCTCTTCTGATTGAAAGCATGACAAGCTGACTGCTAGAGGCTGTCTGTTCTCTCCAGTCAAAACCATTCAGGTGCCTGTCCATATCTTGAAAGACAATTTACAATGAAAGCTTCTCCCTTTGTAGACTGCAGTCACACGATTGCCCAGTGTGACTTCCAGGAGATCTCTCTCCTCAGTGCTGTGAGCCAGCATAGCTGCTATAATGATCCTACAGTGGATAGATAGCCCTGTGCTCCTGCAGTGCCAGTTGCTGGTGGTACCTGTTTGACTTTCAGTACACTGATGTTTCAGTGCAGCAGGGAAAAGGGAAGTTTGCTGACTTGAACTCTCCAAGAGAGAAGAGCAAAGCTCTTTGCATAGGCTGCTGTAAAAAAAAAAGGCAGGAAGAAAGTTAAACTGAGAAACTGCTTTCTTGCTACTTCTGTATTAGAGATTTAAACATATCCTTCAGAAGTTTCCCAGAGATGGAAGGTATCACCTTTCTGAAAGCACTTCTGCTCCACTATCGATGTGGCTTTGGGACTATTTGTGATTTCTGATCTGGATACTCAGGAAATAAATTGCAGGATCTTGAATGCTGGTGAAATGCATGAGCCTTCACCGTGAGGTGAGCCAAGACATCCTCTGGTCTAGCTTTAGCTGTTAGTGTGCCCAGAGGAAGCTGACCTCTTTTCCAAGTCTTCCTAATAGGAATGACAATCCCTCAAAGTCCTTAATGATAGCCACTGAACAGAGGAAACTCAGGAGCTTCTGAATTACTGTAGTTCACACAAATTTTGCACCTAGTTTAAAAAACACACACAAACACAAACACTGCACAAGTCAAGCTTTCTCTTATATCCTTATCTCCCAACCCCTTCCCCTCTTTTCTCTTGTCCAGCAAGGCACTAAGAAATGGTTCAAGTTTAAGCATTTGCTGTACATTTACATTTAAAAAGGCACATCTTTATTTTAATGATGCTGTATTCCTCTTTCAGTAAGGCTCACTCCTCTTTTATTACAGTGTGGAAAAGAAAGTTAATTTCCCAGGCATGAAAAAAGACACCTTGCACACAGAAGAGCCCCAAACCTCTAACTCTGTTTGTAGGCTTTAGAGATTAGCACCAGTAAATATCAACAACAGCTTCAAGAGCAAATCAAAGTATTATTATGTGACAAAAAAAAAACCCCACATCCAGGGATCCCCCTCTGTTTTTCTGTGATTTTGATACTTAAAAGCAGCAGAATTTATGCAGCCAGAGAGAGGTGTTTGAATATTTTTTTGGGGAAAAATAGGAAGATATTTATTTTTGCATTAGATAATCACTGGTATTTAATCTCCAGTCTTGACTTGCATGCAGATGTGAAGATTTGCCTATGCACTCATGCTTTAGCAATCTTGCTTACAAATAACAGCAAGTAATTGGAATAATTAACCAGATTGCCCAGAAAAGACTCAGTTAAAGATGTAGATGATGAAGTACAGCTTCTATTTCTCAATCTGTGGATGGATGGCTATAGTAAGTATTCTTGTTAGTCAACAAAGCCTCTAGGGTGTTGGAAATATAACTGATGAGAATAAATTAATAGCTCTAAACCCAGCGAGCCAGTCAGAAGCACAGAGAATTTGTGAGGCACTTATCACAACCAGATCCCACCCACACCTTCAGAAGACAGATCAGATGAAGCCCACTGAGAAGGACCCAGTAGGATCACTCACACTGAAGCTATGGTTTCCACGTACTGGTGGTCGATTGTCAAGCAGGAATTGCCTCGACAATTACCTAATCTTTTGGTGCAAACTGCTAGGAGCTATCTTTTCTCTCCACATTAAGATCACTAAGTGGTAAAAGACCTGTTCCTTACTGCAGTTCTCTTGGAAGTAAGCGTCCAGCAAGCCAAGCAGCCAGGACTCTCTGCACAAGGTGAGCCCAAGTACAAAGCAAGCCATGCATTGCAGAAACAGTTTTCTAATGAGAGGATTAGCTTCTAAGACACAAAGTTGCAAGCTGCAAGCAAAACGACCTACAGTCCATTTATAACTCACTGATTGTGTCCCAGCCATAAAAAATGAGTGCTGTCCGTGGACAAACAGCTTCTCGTTTCACAGGTATTAAAACATTCATACAGACGTCTAGTCAGGCCATCCAGGGATCCACAGTCAGCACTAACAGACTAATGAGAGCATTAATAACTTAAGGAAAGCAACAGCCAGGCACAAAGCACTGGAAGGTGCCTTGTCTGCCACAGAAATGAGAAGGGATCCTAATGACAGACTTGTAGTTACTGAGACCCTATGATCTCAGCTCTGGTGTTGGCCTCACTTCCACAGCAATGCTGCTGCAGAACTGTCACAAGGAAAGCCTAGAGCTTTTCTTCTTTCTTTGCTCCCACAGGGTTAGACACCACCACATTTGGCAAGCCTGGTCCCAGCTCTAATGCAATATCCATGTTTCCTTTGCTTTGTGACTGCATGACCAGGTAGGCTGGCAGAAAAGGACAGGCATGGCCTCAGCTGTGAGGATGAGAGGTGGAAATGATTTCAGGGCTCATAGTTAAAACATGAGACATGAGAGCTAGGGAGGCAGATAGTTGTGTCCCAGCTTGCTCCCAGTTGGCAGACACAGTACTACATGGCCTCAAAGACATCTGAAACACAGGCAACGATCCTATAACTGGCAACGCTACAAAGGGCTTTGCACTTCTGGAGCTCTGCAGAGGGAGCCAGCCTGTTCATTTCTTGATACCAGGCAAATATCTCCTTGACTTCACATGAGACAAAGAGACCTCAGAGGAGAGCTTCCTGCCCTTCTGAGAAGGGAAGAGCCATTAACCATACTTAAAGTCCCAGAGGGGTGCCCTGCTCCTACACCAAGTGCTTCAGCTTTCGTTTCTCAAGCTGGCTGCACACTAGCTGGGCAAACAGTGGAGCTGGGCAATTACCAGAAAAGGGCAAGTTTTGTTGTGCCATGTGCACAACATGTGGCTCCATCAGCCACAGCTTCTACCAGGAAATGCTATTGCTGCCCTCACTGTAAGACTGAGTTGGCTGAATTAGTAAATCTGGGTTTGTAACAACTTCATTTTAAAGCAGGGTGGGTGTGGGTTTGGGTTTGTTTTAAACACTTGCTTTGGGGATAAGACTTGAAACCAGTGGTCCTGCATTCAGCCTTTGGTGTCATTCCTTTTTCCAGTTGCTGGGATGAGACAGATATGGGCCAGTGTTTGGCAGATGCTACAGCCAAACCAGAAAGGGTTGCACTGCTAACTGAGCACAGAAGGCATAGGTACCAGTGAACTGAGCCCAGCAATTCCACATCTCTGCTTAAGTAAACAGATCTCCAGTGACAATAAACTGCACAGTGCTGTGGATGCTGGGAAGAGAGGAAAGATTAACAGCACACTCCCACAAGCCTAGAACACTACTGACCACAGGACTGCAATGAGCTACACACTGATGAACAACTGGATAAAGACCAATGGCTCATCTCAGCCCTAACTTAATTATCATGTATTAATCTGCTCACCAACTGTGAATTGAGTTAGCCTTGAAACCTCTAAAGGAAAAATGGAAGCTACCTTCATCTAGTAGATTTAGCTCTGAGAAACTCTTAGAGGTGTCTGTGTTACAATGATTCTGAGTAAGAGGCAATTTTGGATCCTGATATTCAAAAGGCTCTTAAAAAATCTTTACCTGTACCAACTGTACTTACCTAAAACCCCTCTGCTAATCTTTCACCTTGAAGATTCAACAGTGAGTGACAAACTGACTGCAAAGTGAATGGACCAGAAACCCAGAGTCCTCATCGCTAATAACTACAGCGATATTCCCCACACTTGGCTGCACTTCCACTAGAACTCATTCCTTTATCAGAGCTATGACTTGGAAAGTAATAATACTCAACCTGTTTGAAATATATTTTAGGCCAGGGCAGAAAAAAAAAAAAGAAATGATTTCACTTTACATTTTGATGGCCTTTTCTTCTTTTTGATTGGAGGATTACAACTTGTGTTCAAGATTCTACTTATATGGCCTTTGGAAGATAAAGCACCTATGTGGCAATGTTTCAGTGGGTGGTAGAGCAGCTACAGAAAGTCCTGGAGAGACCTGGATAACAGAATCATTTAACATCAGACCCAGATGGGAAATAAAACAGTAAAAAAAACCCCACCACAACCCAAAACAACACAATCAAAAAAAACAAACAAGCAAAAAAAAAACCCCAACACCAAACCAACCAAAATAAAAGGGGGGAAAAAAAAAGGGAGATTGAATCACATTCAGACTTCTCTAAAAACAGAGTTTCTGTTCCAGTCTCAGCACAAAAGTGGCTCTGGCAAAGCCTTTTAAGATTTCACCACCCCCAGAAGAGAAGGATGCAGCATCTTCACAATAAAGACTGGCCTGCTAGTTAACCTTCTCCTGAGATTCTCCCTTTTACCTTCATTAACTGTTTAAAAAAAAGTATTCTTAAAAAATCTTTTTGTAACCCTCCCCAGTAAAAACTAGAATTGTAAAATATATATATATTTCCCCCCCCCCCGTCCTCAAGTCTTTTAAAGATCAATATTTCTGTTAAATTTTTCCAAGACAGTTGAGTTTGTGTGTTCAAATATCCACTGCTGTGTTGGAGATGAAGGATTGCAGCTATTCATAAAGATCTTTCGGTCGCTCTCACTGCAGTCCATACAGCTGCTGCTTACAGGATGGTAGAGGGTCTTGTCCTGGGGAAGAGAAATTTGATGTCAGGTTGGCAAGCAGACAAGCAAAGCTCTTTTGAGACCAACAGAAAGAAGTCTTCAACACCACGGCAAGCTGTTCTGTTACTTGGATGTATCTGAAGAAGTTGGTCTGTGCTCAATTGGCTGGCAAGTGTCAGGGTCCATTCCTGCCCCTTGCAGCAGCACCCACCCCAGTCCTCAAATCTGCACTGGGAAGTTCTAAAGCTATGTCTGGAGCCAAATTGGAGGGCAAAGGGAGATGCTCGAGCGTGTCCAGAGAAGGGCGACGAGGCTGGGGAGAGGCCTTGAGCACAGCCCTATGAGGAGAGGCTGAGGGAGCTGGGATTGGTTAGCCTGGAGAAGAGGAGGCTCAGGGGAGACCTTATTGCTGTCTACAACTACCTGAGGGGTGGTTGTGGCCAGGAGGAGGTTGCTCTCTTCTCTCAGGTGGCCAGCACCAGAACAAGAGGACACAGCCTCAGGCTGTGCCAGGGGAGATTTAGGCTGGAGGTGAGGAGAAAGTTCTTCACTGAGAGAGTCATTGGACACTGGAATGGGCTGCCCGGGGAGGTGGTGGAGTTGCCGTCCCTGGGGCTGTTCAAGGCAGGATTGGATGTGGCACTTGGTGCCATGGTCTAGCCTTGAGCTCTGTGGTAAAGGGTTGGACTTGATGATCTGTGAGGTCTCTTCCAACCTTGGTGATACTGTGAAATTCTCAATCCTACAGCCTCATATCCTGCCACAGCTGCTCCACAGTACAGGGCCTGCAGACTGCAAAGACCAGGACATTTAGTCAAGCATCTACTTACCTGTTGCCCATAAAAGCATTGCTTAGGAGGAAGATACATAAATCCTTATCTACTTTTGCTTATCTCCTAGTACTCAGCCACCCAACAAACACAGCACACCTCTCTGCAAACAGGCTTTGCAAAGGTGTTGCATCACCTCAGTGCCAGCTGTGGACAGGACTGCAAGGGCAGTGTCTTAGCAAGCCTTGGAGAAGCAGTCCTCACCACTTCCAACGAGAGTAATTAATGGCATGATGGCAGCAGATTGTCTGCAGACTCTCTTTACACAGCTACCGTGAACAGAGGAATAAAAGATGAGTGGTGACATTTTAAGACGATTTAACCACCTGCAGGCAATCTGACACCTCACATGAGCATATGGGAACACACCTGTGTGGACAGACACACAGACTCACTTTTCGGTATCTCCAGAGCTGGTTCCCCTTCATTCCATGACAGTCATAGAGGGTCACAGGGCTGCTGTGGGAAATGGCATCGAAACAGAACTTCTTGGTGTGCTGGGGATCCCCAGGTCGGATGTCCTCTCGCCAGCTGAATGTGAACACCTGTCAGGACAAAGGGGACCCTCAGTAGGGCTGGTACTGGGCACCCTGCTTTCAGCAGCAGAACGATGTTCCTTTCTTTGCCCACAGGGTGGGGATGGCTTCGGGGAAAGGACATAATCTTTCAGAGAAAAACTACTTCTACCTGGGATGGCTGGCTAGGGAAATAGTAACAGCTACCCCACAGACTGCCACACAGCATGCTAAATGAGACGGTGCTGCTGCAAACAGCCATGCTAGTTAGCCTGGGTACTAATAGCAGCCTTCAATGTCTCTGCAATGCAGACATACATCATGGATTAAGTGAGCAGCTGACCAATTACAGCACTTCACAGCCAGCAAAAACGGCAGAGAGCTACGGGAGCTCTGAGTTAACACTGACAGTAAACACCTGGGTCTGCATAGGCAGCCTGCAGTCACCTTGAGAAGTCTGTCCCATGCCTCTGGGACAAGTGAGCAGGACTCCATAGGTCCTCACCCACTACACAGGAGCAACGGAAGGGCAAACATTAGGGCAGTGCTTCCTCATGCTCTCTTCTACTGACCCTGCACTGATCTCCCAGCACTTCTGGGTGAATTCAAAGGGATACTCCATAAATCAGGGCTTTATTAGCTGTGGTAGCTAGGCACAACCTGTGGCTGGCAAGGTTGTGGCTGCCAGATGCCAGCATGTGTGACCTGGAAATCCCTGAGCTTGCTTTTTTTTTTTGCACAAAAAAGCTACTCTGTTTCTGTTTCTCTTCTAAACCTCTCTGAGGAAAGAAATTACCATCATCACTTAGGCTCAATGCTACATACACAGAAGTTCAAAACCAACACTAGTTGTTCAAGATACTGCTGCACAGCAGTAGCTTAGTTTTGGACTGTGCCCGAGTAAATGTGGTTTTGTTTCTGGTTTTCATGCATCAAAAGTGATATGCAGCAGCTCTCCACCTCCTAGTACTGAAGCCATTCCCTCTGAAGAGTTATGCATGGCTGTGTAATAGAGGCATTGTTTCCTTGATCTTTTCTCAGCTCAGCTGTTAAAGTTTAGACAAACTAACATTTCCCTCTCTTCTGTTACAATAAAGCTGTCGTTTCTGGCACCTTATATGTTGAGAGGGTGAATCTATAGCCTGGACAGCTTCATCTCTCCCCAGCAATGGTTGGGTGTTTATAATGCATCTGCCTCCTGTCAGAAGGATGATAGTAAGCAGTTACTGAATGCTCCTGCAGGTTCATTAATATGCATGATGCTCCTCTATCACTTCTTTCAGCACAACCTTTGAAGTTAATATTCACTTTGTTACATATTACAGCTGCCTGGTTACTGGTTTATCATTTTGGCATATTGTTCTCTTACGCTTCCTCTTGCTTGCTCTGAGAACTTCAAAGTGGGGGTAAAACCTCTGCACAAAGTCTCGCCAGGCTCCAGACCCTGCCACAAGCACAAGCCACATCCTGCCACAGGCTCAATAAGTACAATTAGCACATGAGCCTCGGGGTGCATGGCACCCTCTGTTCATCTGGCAGGGTTTTGGAAGGGCTTTCTCTCTCAAACACCTGTTCTTGCTGCTTCTCCTTCCCCAGATTTATTTAGGGGATGATTACCAGAGGGACTGTTACCTGCACGTTGTTCCATGCTGCCTCTCCTCTGTCCTTCACACAGTTTTCCAGCCTCAGGGGGGATCCCAGAGCTCCATGCTTAGTATCCACACACAGTCCAGTTCCTACATTGCGTATCTGAAACAGTAAATTAGCCTCCAAATCTCCAGCTCTCACCAAGTCACAAGAAAGAAGCCTACAGCTGCCTCAGATGGAGCTGTCCTCACACAAATGCTACCACTAAGGCTCCTTAAATAACTGTGTATCTGAGCTGGCAGAAAACAGTTAGGAGAAAGCACAGGAGCTCAATCTGGGCCCTCTCATCAGCTGCACAACAGCCTCCAGGACCCAGCAAACCCCATTAGTCTGCAGAAGCTGCTGCCTTGTTGTGTGTAACAACCCATGACTTCACTCCTGGGGTGATTCTTTTCCCAGAACACAAAAATGACTTTCAAAACCTGGGATTGGTTTCCCTGGCATCCAGATAGGAAAGTTAAGGAGCAGAGTAGCTCAACACAGCTGTGTAACCCTTTGGAAATACAAGGCTTCTACTATTGCTGAGCTGCCACCTCTCCCTAGCCTTCCCTGTTGGCATGTTCTGCCTTCTTCTAAACACAGAACACTCAGAACAAGCCAAGTCTCTGGCATTTTTGTAGCTGTGCACTCACAAGAACAGCTGCCCAACTGCTTTCTTTTTACCATCTAATGGTAGAGGAGTTCTGCTCTTTGAAGCACGTTGAGCAGGACCTGTGACACCCACTTGCCACCCTACCCACAGCAAACCAAAACTGGAGCACACGGATAAAGCAAGTTTCAAAACCAAACCACAGCCTGTTTGCCCACTGCGGATTTTAGAGCACAAACTTGCCTCTCCCCAAGCAGCTGCTGGTGGTTCCACTGGTGGGTAAAACTTTGGCAAGTCCCAGGCGACCTCGTTCATGAACCACTTGAAGCTCTTGCAGTTGAGGTTGTTGCGGAGCTCCTTCTGAGCCGCGACGTCGCCCGCAGAGAGGTGCCGGTACTCCGGTCTGCGCTGGTAAATGAACTCTGCGTATTCATCCATCCACACCTCGGCCACCCGCTTCAGGTTCTGGGGTGGGGAGAGGGGAAAACACCTGAGAACACTCTGCATGAACAAACCACTGCCACGAGCACTTGGAACAGCTCTCCTCTGCTTGGCTCAGAAAGGATTTTCATTCACATCCACTCTTTCTCTCCAGCTTCAGGATGCTGGAGATTATTTTTATCATTCTCCAGTTTCTTTTCTGAAAGATATTTTCAGTTGAGGTCAAAACAGAATCCTGGCACTTGGCCATTATATCTTGTTCCTTCTGACTAAGGAAAAGAACATTAATCAAAAGTTGGGTTTTTTTGCCTTTTTTTTCCTGTTAAAGAGGTTAGTCAGAAAATGATGCTGGCAAATACCACAGGACATTCAAAGGTGCCTGACAAAAAGCTGCTTTCTCAAATCCTTCTTATTGCATCTATTATACCTATCTAGGAAGGAGATTTGTACTCCCTCCTGGAAACCTTAAGTTCACAATATTCTTTCTGACTGTTAGTTTTCCATTTCCTTGGGTAAAAAAGCTCTTCAAGAAAACCTCTGAGATAATGCAAGAACATGGAACTTCCAGGTGATGACCTTTCAGAGTAGAAGCAAAGGGATTATTTAATTCCTGGCAGCATATCTCTGTCAAGCTTAATCTGCTGTGCAATTCCAAGGCAGCAATGCACACCATCCTCTCTAGACACCTGCCCTGCTGCTTGTCACAATGCTCAAGAGACTGTTGGACCTTGGACTCTGGCAACATCAGGGATGTTTTTAGTGCCACACAGTAATGTGACCAGTGTAGTCATGACCCGCCTGGTGAATGTGGGGCAGGCTATGGATGTAGTCTACCTGGACTTCAACAAAGCCTTTGACACTGCCACAAGAAGCTCCTGGCACAGCTGGCAGCTCATGGCTTGGACAGATTCACCCTGATATGGGTCAAGAACTGTCTGGAAGGGTTTTATCACTGCTTAAGTTTTCCCAGTAGGAAGGGGATGTACTAACAAGCCCTGAGAGGAGAGGCTAAGGGAGATGGGGGTGTGCAGCCTGCAGAAGAGGAGGCTCAGGTGTGACCACATTGCTGTCTACAACTAGCTGAAGGGAGGTTGTAGCCAGGTGGGGTTGGTCTCTTCTCCCAGACAAGCAGCAACAGAACAAGGGGACACAGCCTCAAGTTGGCCAGGGGAGGTCTAGGCTGGATGTTAGGAGGAAGTTGTTGTCAGAGAGAGTGATTGGCATTGGAATGGGCTGCCCAGGGAGGTGGTGGAGTCGCCATCCCTGGAGATGTTCAAGAAAAACCTGGATGAGGCACTTAGTGCCATGGTCTGCTTGGTTGGATGGGGCTGGGTGCTAGGTTGGCCTGGATGATGTTGGAGGTCTCTTCCAAACTGGTTGATTCTATAACTTTGATGACTCAGCAGCCCTGCCCACCTTGTGTGAAGGTGGTCAACTCCAGCAGCAGTCATTTGTTACCAAAAAACCTTGGACATTAAGAAGGAGCAGTGCACTGACCCTGCCCCAAACGCAGCCTGCACGCAGCGAGAGCAGGCATTCATCCCAAGGTGACAGTATGACCTCAGAGGCTAAGAAACAGCCTCCCCTACACCTGTCTGCCACTTCCTTCCAGCACTGTGGGAGTATGCAAGAGCCAAACACTGAATCAAATGCAATAGAGCTCTTTCCTGAAGAGATGGCACAGACAGGAGAGCACTCTGTCCCTCTGACAGGCCATTGCTGGGCCGAGTGATACATCCAAATCTCTAACCACGGCGATGCTGTTAGGCTGGGAGACACTTGAACGCTCTGCAAGCCACGAGACTGCAGAACAGCTGGGTACCTTTTTGTGTTCTTCAGTTTTGCAGCCTTCCTGCTTCCATGATTTTTTTCTCCCACCAGAGGGCAATGCTATCCCTTCTCAGTTTGGAAATTGACTGGAGAAACCTAGTACTGGATAGGCAAAGGCTCCTTCTTCTTTGGGCTACACTAGATTAAGAAATAAGATGGCACAGAACATTCCATTGTGGAAAATTACAGCCTGCTCATTTGGTGGCCTGTGATGCTTGAAGTTGAGAGGTCTTTCAATCACCAGAACACAATCACCATGCTGAAGCCTGCTGCTCTTGGAGAGCACAGCTATAAAGTGACTGAAGTGCTACACAAATAAAGCCATATCTTGTTTTTATTGGCGATTCCATCGCCAGTGCCTGATTGCAAAGTCCTTTCCCAGCACCTCGCAATGGCTGATGTCTGGAGCATGGCAGCTGTCTGCTTGAGCCTGCAGCTCCCCTAGGCTCTTTTCCCGTTGTGCTGCACATCCACCATGGAAAAAACCGCCCAATTTGACCACTGTACAAGCACAATTTATGAACTGCAAAGCCCACATTTGCTTTCCATTGTGGGGAGAGAGGAGGCAGTGATATGGTCATATTGTAGTCAGACATCTGTGGTGGGGAACATCATTGCCACTTACCCTTGCCAGGCTGACTCCTGTTGGAACTTTGTAGGGAACATATTTTCTGTAGATGTGACCAACTCTAGAGCAGGGAATATCCTCCATGCGACCTCCACACATCCATACCTGTGGAACAGCAGAGATACAAATTCACTCTTGGTTATGTGGAGAATAGAGAAGAAGAAAAAACAACCCACATCAGGAAGAATTTCAGGTCATGAAAAAGCTTAACCCAGACTTTTTTTACTTCAAAGTACACTCTCCCAAATACCTCCCCTCCCTGTCTTAGCCTCCACTCCTATAACTATCTGCTTAGAGCCATGCAGCAAGCCTTGACTTAACACAAGTGCTATCAAGCCCAGTGGCTAAACAGTTCACTTTTGTATTCTTAAGAGAAGAGAGAAAAAACACCCCAAGCACCCAGAGAACAGCACACAGCACACTTTAACTTGATCTGTGTTATTACAGCAGTAGTAACCACAACAGTTAAACCAGGCTGCCACATAAGACCTGGGTGTAGGTCGTGCCACACTGCTGTAAAAGGCAGACCAGCCCTGTAGCACTGGGTTATGCAAAACACTCCAGAGAATTAATGAGCCTGGTCAAGTGCCAGGAACCAGAAGAAACCACAACTTTCCCCTGGGGTTACCAGTGCTCTCATATGGTTTCATTGCTGACATGCACTCATTGCTTTTGCAGCTTCACAATTGAGCAGAAATCCCTGCCTGGTGAAAACACAAATAGCTTAAAAAAATAAAACCCCTCAAAGTTACTACTGTTGAAGAAGGCTGCCTTGATGCTTGGTTAATGTCTGGATTAGGCCAAAAGTTTCTTTCCCAATCTGGTAAGATTTCACTTTGTTAAATACTCTGCAACAACTCTCTTTTATTCCTTATATATAGCACAGAGATAATAACTTTGTCCAAGTGAAACCAAAGGAGATGTTTTCTGAAGCAGCCAATCTACTTCATTAGGTCTAAGAAAAATATTCATATGTCCTTCTCAGAAACCATCTAATCAATACTTAAATTATCCTTTTGTATGCAAAAGAAATGACTTTCTGAATTCTTGAAGCATGGCACTGTCTTGCCCTTCATTTTGTCCCCAGATCTTATGTTAATGCCCCGATGGCAGCATTATTTAAGAAGGTCTGCTGGTGCTGCAGGCTGATGCAGTGTTCTTCTTGATCTCTCCATTCACTGTGGCTAATTTGAGCCACCACAGTTCACTGTACAATGAGCTTAGTCAACAGCTTCACACATAGCAGGCAATTCCATTAATATTCTACACTGACAATATTAAATACTTAGCTCGGAAGAGAAATATTTGGCCAAGGCTGCTGCATAATTATTAGCTCTGACACTAAAGTCCTCTGGAGTTTCAGCTGTCTGCTGGCCCTAATAATTACAGTCATTTGCTGACTGTGTATAACTTAATGGAGGTTGGTTGCTTTCAGTTAGAGGAATATTTTTCTCAAGACAACTTCTAAAATTCAGGGCACTGAATTGAATGTCCCTTACGGTGAGACAGACAAGAAGGAAGTTGGTAAACACTCCTGCCAGAGAACTGCATTCCTTTCGTCCCTGCTGTGCCTTGAGAGGCTGGTACAGAAAGGATGAAGATGAAAAAAGAAACTAGCACTCAGCTTCCACAAAGTTTCTAGTGGAATCAGAATTGTTTTATAGTCTACAGCTGCTTGTGCTGTTTGCTGCAGAGGGCCTCAGTGTGATTACTCTGCTAGGAAATTAACACGAAAACAAGAATTTGGGAATGCTTTGTGCTTCTATGACAGAAGTGGTTTGTGCAAGGCTGTAAGAGCTGCAGCAGATCTGGGAAACTATAAAAAGCTGCAGGAACAGCTGAAGACGCCCAGAGCTCAGCTGTACAGGCACACTCCTCAACAACCTGTACTCTTACCCTATGCGCTGCGCCCTGCATCACCAAAGCGCTACTTGCTCACAAGCAGCTGTGTTCCAGTGCAGCACAAGCCTGAATGCAAACACCAAGCTGCCCACAAGATGTGTCCCTGGCCTCTGAACTCTAAGGCACGGCTTTCAGTCAGGCCACTGGAGTACACATGTGCTCTGAAAACACGACTTCCCAAAGCAAGGGGAGAAAGAGTCCCCTGCAAGCCACATGCAGTGAGAGTGAAGAGCGCTGGCACTGTGGAGCAGTGACATAGACAGCACTGATCTGCCGAGTGGTACCCTAGGGAGGCAGGGGGTACAGGAGGCTAGACAGAACTGATGTTGTGGTGGGCCAAGAGCTCCAAGTTGCTACAAGACTCCAGGCACAGAAGAGGATACAACATGAACACATGCAATGATACGATAAGAAAAGCTTCTTAGCCGAGTTACTGAACAAGTAAAAGCCAAGATCAGTTTTACCTTCTCTCCTAATCACGCTTTAAAATATTTACTCCCAAGTGATGCTGTAATTACCCAGGGCTGCATGGAGCAACGGAAATCTGCCTAATTCCTGCTAGCAGAGCTCAGTGACCCTTCCAAGGTATTCTGCCAACTGAGTGCCTTTTTAACATTGTCTCATGCTGCAAGCGACAGCATGGCAGTGGCGGTACAAATCTAATTTTAAAAGCATGCTTCCCATTCATTCGGTGCTGCTTTGATTTATTTTATTAGCCAGCTTCTTTGTGTGGTGACAGAGCTCATTACAACCTCCATAAAGACAATTACCAGTCCTTATCTCTAAAACTGGAAAAAGGGGGAGAGGGAGAGAGTGTGACACGCATTGGTAAAACACAGCTAACAAAAGCATTAGGAAGCAAGAGTTAAAGGTCAGAGGAATCAAATTCAAGGGTCTGTCAGGGAACGACTGCAAGTTAAGCAAACCCAAAATAGCTGCGTGCTAGCTGAGGGAACTCTTCCACTCACTTAGTGATATTTGGTTGGGTTTAAATGAGGGTATAGTTCACAGGCTTGACACACCAGAACTTCGACTGCTAGAAATGCAGTGCTGTCAAACAGCTTAGACAGCAGCAGCGCTGTCCTGTGGGACAGAGCCTCTTGCCTGCGTGCTAACACCCACTGCCGCTCTGCTCCCCTTGGGCCAGGGGAGACAGCTGCTGCTGCTTCTTGTTTTACAGAAGGGTGAGATGGTGCCTCAGCTCCCTGGCTGACACGACAGCAAACATCAGAGCCTGAACTCCATGCACTTAATTTCAATCAGCCGCTTACTAGAATGCCTTAAGAACAAGAATTAAAGCTCGTCAGGCAGGCAGTGCTTTATACAACGATCTAATCAGATTGCATTAGGAGAGAATAGGAAATTGCTCTTCCTCCTCAGGCACAATTTTCCCCATCTACATTTTAAGCTAGGCATCTAACAGCTGACAGATCTACTAGAAGGGAGAGAAAACTGAGCTATGCTGAGGTCAATGGGAATACTGCAGCTGAATTTTCTAAGGCTGCAATCTCACCCTAATAACAAAACCATATCCAAGGCAAGTAAAATAACACCACTGGTGACATTACTCCTATCTTCTCAGTGGCCTGGGGAGATGTAACTCCATATTCATCAAATGACTCAGGAGCCTTTGACTCAGCTAATGTGCTATGAAAGCACAAGGTAATATGCCACCTATTCTCTACATGGGAATGCTCTCCTGATCCAATTCCCCTGCTGTTACTTCAGCAAACAATGTCGCGTAAGACAGCTGAACCTCTCCTCTCAAACACACCATACAATGCTGCAGTTGGTGTGTGAACACAAATTATCTGGGTACACAAGGTTTATGGTTTCCAAAGACAGCTCCATGATGCTTCCCAAGAGAGGAAAAACACACAAAGGAAAGAGACAAGTCTCGAAAAGAAAGCTGCTTCTGCAAGCCATGAGAGAAATAAAGACCATGGGATGGACCAGTGCAGAGAAGCTGGCTGGTTCAGAGAGCACACACTGAAGGCTGGGAGGACACAGTCAGTAAGTCAAGGGGGTTCTTTGCATAACAAGGTGAGAGCAAGGGCAACTAATAATTCAGGGAAATAGTAGCCTTCTGTATTTTAAGCATTAGCTGCTGCAGCAGCTGTGTCTTACTGCTCTACCAGAGATTAAGGTAGCTCAAAAGGCAGTGGGATCTCTGTTTGCACAACATAGACCAACACGGTCCCTCCTTACTGACTGGAGCATTTGACAGTAGTTCTCATGCTTCAGAGAGTGGAGGGGTCCATTTCTCTCATGCTGCTTGGTGAGAAGCTACTCTGGAATCTGAACCAAACACACAGGGTAAGCCAAACAAAAAAATTAAGTCACTGGTCTAAAATTGATCTCTGCATCACCACATAGGGAGGGAGAAAGAAGTCAGCCTGTGCTGCAGCTGAGAGCCTCAGAATTAAGCAGCATGTGCTGGCTTAAAAAAAACCCAAAACCAACCAACCAAAAAAAACCCCAAACCTCCAACAACACACAAAAAACAAAACCCAGCAGAATGCCTGGCCTGTTTCAGTGTGGGCAAACGTGAGCTGCTGGAAAGTGGTGTTTGTGCGTGCCCAGAATAAGCAGTGGAGGCTCACAATGGGCACTAACTCCAGCGATGCAACTGGAAACACTGTCAGAAGTGATTCCTTGGCAGCTGCACCCTAACTACGCATCTGCCAGGAGGCCAGTGACAAAATGTGAATCTGAAATGTGCTGCAGACACAGGGCAAAGGAGATGCACGCATTAGAGATGGGCACAGAAGCTGTGGAGCGTTTGGATTTGTTGGAAAACACACAATAGGTTTTGTGCTATAGGAACCAGGAGAAGCAATCCAATGTTGATGCTTTGGGAAAAGGATTTTAGAAAATCCAATGATCTACAACCACCAGAACAAGAGCAGTGGAATGTTTCCCACTGCTGAAGCAAGGAGTGAAAGCCACGAGTACTGCCCATGTGTTTTGCCTCCCCCTTAATCATAGAATCAACCAGGTTGGACGAGACCTCCAAGATCATCCAGTCCAACCTAGCACCCAGCCCTATCCAGTCAACTAGACCATGGCACTAAGTGCCTTATCCAGTCTTTTATTGATGGTTCTTTTCAGGGCAGCCATCGATGTGGCTTGTTTGTACTAAGCCTTTTGAATGTTATGAAGGCTTTTCTAAACCTGATTTTTCACCTAGCAAAGGGAATTCCAGTTTCTTAGCCTTTGCTCTTGAAGTACAGTGTACAACCAAAGGATTGAGAACCACCCAAGATCTGAGGCACAAAGTACACACCTATATTTATCCCTATACAAGTCAGAGACATCCCTTTGCCCACTTCCCTTTCCCTATACCCAAAAAAACAGAGACTATATAGAGGAGAGGCATGAAGCACTTTAGTGCAGATTATGTAAGCCAAACAGAATAGAAGCCACAAAAACACTGGCAAAGAGGCAACATGATTGCAAATAAAAATGAGCAGAGATAAGTGCTGTGCAAAACAGCATTTGCAGAAAGGAGCAGCTGAAATGCCTCGTGTATACCCCTCCAAATTAAGTACAATCAGCTCCAGTGGTTATGCAGGCAGCAGAATGTAGGCATTTGTTGGGTATACAGGAGCATTCAGAAAATCAGAGCTATTAAGTGGTGTTTAGAAGAGGGAAGACACATTGCCACTTGAGGTCAAAGTACTCAATTTTGTTCATATCATGACAGAAAAACACAAAAGACAGGAAAATCTTTGAGAGGGGAAAAGGTGTGGAAGTGACCCCTCAAAAAGCAAAAAACCCACCTCGATTAAGTGCACTGAACAGACAAACTGTGGCTGTAGACTTATGGGCAGCAGAAAGCAAAGGCAGCAAGTGCCACACAGAAATAGCTGTGCACTCTTGATTACCCAGAAGACAAGAATGTACTCAAAGGTCAGCATCTGGTCATCTGCTGAGATGGAGGAGAGCGGCTCTCACACTATGGATCAGCAGAACAGTTTGCCTGGAGCTTTCTGCAAGCAGCACTCATGGAAAAAGTGAGGCTCATTTGAACAAGTCATAACACCTGCAGCTCCAGTTCAAGCCTGCAATCTTCCTGATACATCTGTTGGTGACCTGAGATAGTGAGACCCTCGACCTGTAGAAGTGCTGGGTTACAGACACTGAGCTGTTCTGGATGCACACAGGTCAAAAGAGGAACTGTTTGAGTATGTGTTTTCTGCTTGAATATGGAACAGACAGATCACCTCCTTCATATCTTGTCTAGAAATTTCTGGTTTAAGGGGCTGAGAATACACAGAAAAACACAAATGATGAGTTAGGGCTAAGAAAGTTCATTTCTAATTCAAAGTTCATCTAATTTTTTTTGTCTCTCCAGCATGCTTTGTTTTCTAGTGGTGTTTGGTGTACATATTTCACACGAGGAGCACAGCTTCTGTTAACAGACTTTGACCCATCCTCTGGCAAAATGCTTTTTGAGGTACTAAACACTGATGATTTCTCTGTTGGTTTGCCTTCAGCCTTAAAGATTCTTCTCAGAAGCAGAGCCAGCTGATGACAGAAATAGTTAAGAGTCTTAAAACAGAAAGACAAGAGGCTCCTAAATAAATGTGTTTATTTCCAGTTTCTCAGCAACAGAGCTCTGGATCTTATAATTAAAGCAAAAATCCCCTGCAAAGCACAGCTTATACAGGACCAAAAAATAATATCCTCAAGGAAAAAAAAAACCTCAACTCAATAATAATAAACTATACCTTGTGAGGCTTGAGAAGGCCAGATCCAATGCAATGGATCAAAGATGAATCATAGAATCAGTCAGGGTTGGAAGGGACCACAAGGATCATCCAGTTCCAAGCCCCCTGCCATGGGCAGGGACACCTTACCCTAAATATCAGGCTGCCCACAGCCTCATCCAGCCTGGCCTTAAACATCTCCAGCAATGGGGCCTCAACCACCTCCCTGGGCAACCCATTCCAGCCTCTCACCACTCTCATGCTCAACTTCTCCTCACATCCAGTCTGAACCTACCCACCTCCAGCTTTGCTGTACTCCCCCTAGTCCTGTCACTCCCTGATAGCCAAAACAGTCTCTCCCCAGCTTTTTTTGTAGGCCCCCTTCAGATTCTGGAAGGCCACCAGAAGGTCACCTGGGAGCCTCCTCTTCTCCATACTGAACAGCTCCAACTCTGTTTCAGTCTGTCCTCATAGCAGAGCTGCTGCAGCCCTCTGAGCATCCTCGTGGCTCTTCTCTGGACACGCTCCAGCATCTCCACATCACTGAGCAGTAGCCCAGCATACCTGCAGGCACAGCAGTGGCTGCTTTGTTAAAGCTGGGCTTCAGATTTGGCACTCTTAGAATCTGAATTCCCACGAGATAATAAATAATGTGCAAGCAGGTACCCCACATCTAAAACCAGAGCTTTAAATTATTTGACAGTGCCCCTTTAACTACAAACCCTCGATCTGCTTCTACAGGTAAAAATGTAGCTGTGTGCTCGCCAGGAAATGTCACAGCTTCATAAATTCAGTGAACAAACCCTTCTATTCTTGCAATTCCAGCAGAATTATTAAATCTATCAGCCACAGAAGAATGTATCAATCCATCTTAATTTCTGAAAATACACTGAGCCCCTTTCAGCTAAAACTTCATTTCTCTGTTGCACAATGAAAGAAAAAAGAAGGGGGGGGGGATGTCTTTGCAGAGATTAATTAAAGCAAATTTATCTCTCCATAAATCACCATCTCTGGACTGAAATAAAACACAGAGTGTTTCAGAGAGGATAAGCAAACAGATGAATGAAGTAGTTTTATTTCCTGCAGATCAAGCAGGGTGACTGTCTGCTGTGGCATTAGAGACAAAAGGCTTCTCCAGCCACTGTCATCACTCTTGGAAACCAGCATTTGCAAACAGGGACAAGGAAAAGGGGCTGAATATTGCCACTGCCCCTCCTGCAGAGAATGACATTGTTACACGGTGTCATTACATGCAACACAAAGCACAAAGGCCTCTAACAGCGAGGACATCTCTGAAGAGGGTCCTGCCCCTCCCTGAGAGCACTGCAGAGGCCGAGGGACTTCCAATGTGACTTTATTCGTTTCAGTGAACAAAGGAAAATACAAGACACTGTCTTGAAACCTGTCCTCCCTTCCACTGCTTGCTGCACAGTACTACAGGGTGTAGATGTATGGCAATGTATGTGGCTTGCTGAATGCAGTTTGAGATGCCTCTGAATTGCACGGAGGCACTGAGATTTAGGAGTCTGCTTTGCAAGAGATCAGCCACAACTCACACAGGGATGTTTAGCTGCTGAAGCTAAGCTGTGCATTACATAACCATCCTTACCATCTTCTAGCCCCATGTCGAGGTCACCTTGCTTAGCTCAGTGACATGCAGATGCCTACAAGACTCTACATTCAGTCTCAAAGAGAAGCCAGACAGCAGCACCACCAGAGTTTAAAGTAGAAATCTCAGTTTGCTGCAGGCTATGGAAGGGGTTGCCACCTGCCTTGAGTGGTCTAGGACATTGCAGTGGGTTTCCCAGAAGAGATTTCAGAGTGCCATATTCCAAGATAATACAGGTCCTAGTGCTCTTGGTGGGTCACAGGGACTCGTTATGGTTAATGCTTGTTTTTGGCTGGCTGGCTAAACTCCTGTTCTAAAGCCTCAAGTGAATAGCTTGGCCAATCAGTAAATAACAGAACTGTCCCCAAGCCAGGCAGATAATGATCTAAAATCATTGCCAGCAACTGCTTTATTATTCCAGTTGTTGAGGATATCTTACAGAGTAATTAATAGTCTCAGTTCCTTGCAGCCAGGAGTCAGATGGATTGACTACAGACAGTCAATTACTCTCCTCTCTGGAAACTCAAGCTCAGGACTGAGGTCTCAGCTGGGCAAACAGAGAGCAGCCTGAATCCTCATTCCCTCAAGGAGAGCATGTCATCATCTTGCCAGGGTGAGTGCTAAGAAGCCCAGCAGTCAGACTGAGCTCCACACAGGCTGACTTACCCTTGCTGAGAAGAGCACATACATGGGGGGACAGCCCAGCTAGTCATGCTCCAAAACTGACCCTCACAATTCCCTGGTGACATCACTGCTGCTGCTTCTGTGTGCTATCTTACTACTCCCAGCTCTTTCACCTTTAGTCACACGCAAAAGCAAGGACAAGGAAGATCATTCACATTCTGTGCCTCAGAATGATTCTTACTTTTCAAAGCAAAAGTAATTTCTAGAGAACATAGCTCACCTTAAAGGATATTTCATACTGCTCTCCTCCCCATATCTCCAGACCTGCATCATACCCTCCCAGCTCCCAGAACCACTTTCTATCGACTGCAAACAGTCCTCCAGCCATTACAGGAGACCTTAAGGAAAAACCAGACTCCATATTACAAACACATTCAAAGAGACACATCTCTGGCTAAACATTTAAAAAACAAAGCATGATTTAACAGATATTCTTTTCACCACCCAATATTCCTGCTGCCTTTGCAGCCCTGTCAGAGCACCACTTGGCTTTCCATTATCTACTAATTTTTCACTTGCAAATGAGGAGGACCAGACTAGGCTCCCTTCAGAACCAGTCAATGCCTCTCCTCCAAACAGGCAGAAGAGTTCATCACTAAGTGACAGGACATAACCCCTCAGAGAGACCCGTATGCTGCACATGTGGTGCTCTGCCTCAACAGTAGGATCAAGTCATTAAGTCTGACCTCAGAAGAGTTTTATTTGGGTTGTTTGCTTTCTTTTTGAACACTGCAGAAGTAGAAAGGACAGCAGAACTGTCCCAATGTTTCCAAGCACAGCAACAGCAGAACATAACTTGGTCACAGATTTACTTCTGCAGTGCACTGCAATCATTAGAATTGCTGTAATTATTCTGCTAGGTTTTCTTGCTTCCCCCACCTGGGAGTGACATACAAGCTGCCATTGGTTTGCTGGTTTTGGCAGAGCATTAGGGATACTAAGTTACATTGGAAAGATCTCAGTACTAAATGACCACATTAAATGTCACACATTACAGTTTTAAATGAAATGTTAACTTCTGTGGGAATTAAGGTGGCAAAAAAAACAGCAACAGAAAGGGAAGTGTTCACAGCTACTACACAATGCATTTCTTTTGAACCAACAAAGCAAACAGCTGCTAAAAAGCAAGTAGCTCAACATCAGCCTCTGACTTTTACTACACTGAGGTGTAAATCAGCCCTCTAACAGGGTGCCACTTTGTTAGCCAGCTCTTCGCACGCTGCGTTTCAGTAACTTACTCAAAGGGATCACTGGGGTCAGGTTTCTGCAACTCAGGAGGAATGGGGATCCTCTTGTAATACATCTCCCAGTCAAATGCACCTCTCATTGCATCTCCAGCCTGAGTCTCATATCCAAAGTGGTCATGATCAATAACATCAATCATAGGACAAACGATAGTCTTGCGGTTTCGGGCAATGCGATCTGCAAGGCAGAGAAAGGCGTTAGAAAACCTGCACCAGCTGGTTCCTTTGACCATGGAGCTGCAGAAAAAGTGCATCACAAGATGAAGCTGCCCAAGAACAACGTAGCTTTCTTGCCCAGTCATTCTCTTTTGCTCCCATTTATGCCAATTTATCAGGTATTTCTGCAGTAATTGAGACACTCAAGCTACATCCATTGGGATAAAACCACCAGGTGCACACCTACAGTGACTGCCACCCAGAAGCAGAGTGGAAAGACACAGCCACACTACCACAGATACTCAAACCAGACAATCTTGTACGTGGAGAACAGCCTTTATTTTAATGAGCAACCAGAATGTGAACCCTCTCTGCTGAGATTCAAAGCCAGGGCAGTAACCCATTGCACCACCCAGCTGTAATTGCTGTGCCAGAACCTGGCAGGAAGCAATTCAGACTAATGGCATAACTACTCTCAGCAGGCTCAAGTGTACCTCCTCTCCTCAACCTTTTCTTCCAACCAAATAACACAAGACAGGATTAATTTCTACACAAACATCTGGAACTTCTTAAATACTTTATTACTGAGACAGTCTCTTGTTGGAAGTTAACTTTTGGAGCAGAGGCAACAAATGATGTTTCAGCTTCCAGCACAGGTCTAATAGAAATTCTTTCTGTGTTTTAAAATTAAAGCATACTCTGTGTTCTCATTGCAATGGCATTTAAGCTAATTCTGCCCTCCCTCCCCAGGGCTCGAAAAGCTGCAAATGTTCTACACTCTTACCAGATACAAAGTGTAGTGAAATCAGCAGTATTACCACCCAGTGGTCCTGCTGACAACTCTGACTAGGATCCTGAATCCTCCAGCTGATTTATTGTTGCCAGCTTCTCTGACATAGCCACATATCAGCGAGAGCTTTGACAGTCATTTGCAATATGGTTGTAAATGAGGTTGGCACTAGCCAGAGGCACACAGGTACCAGAAACAGAAGGCACTGTCCTCTCAATTAGTCATCCTTGGAAAGAACTGACCCTCTACAACTGAGGTCTCCTTAAAGATGAAGCCTGGCAAAGGACTACACACCTCCAAACACACACAAGCAGCTGTCATTCACAAAAAGTATTTTCTACAGTCTTGCAGACTTTAAAGCTAAATATAATTATAAAGGGAAAAACCCCACGCCTAAAAGCTACTTAAAAAGTGTATGTAAAGATCTTTTCTTTATAGCAAAGCCACTCCTCTCTGCAAGCTGTGAAATGAATGACCATGCAATAGTTTCGCTCTTCTAGCAAGCTGTTAATTAGTTCACATCTTATTTAGAATCATAGAATCAGTCAGGGTTGGAAGGGACCACAAGGATCAGCCAGTTCCAACCCCACTGCCATGGGCAGGGACACCTCACATTAGATCAGGCTGTCCAGAGCCTCATTCAGCCTGGCCTTAAACACATCCAGGGATTAGGCTTCCACCACTTCCCTGGGCAACCCCTTCCAGGCTCTCACCACCCTCATGCTGAATAACTTCTTCCTGACATCCATTCTGAATCTACCCATTTCTAGCTTTGTCCCATTCCCCTTTCTCCTATCACTACCTGACAGCCTAAAAAGTCCCTCTCCAGCTTTTTTGTAGCTCCCCCTTAAGATCCTGAAAGGCTACAATTCACCTGGGAGCCTTCTCCAGACTTAACAGCCCCAACTCCTTCAGTCTCTCCTCACAGGAGAGGTGCTCCAGCCCTCTGATCATCCTTGTGGCCCTTCTCTGGACACCTTCCAGCACATGCATATCCCTCTTGTAACAGTGGCTCCAGAACTGGATGCAGTACTCTAGGTGGGGTCTCACCAGTGCAGAGTAGAGGGGGAGGATCACTTCCCTTGACCTGCTGGCCACATTTCTCTTGATTTAGTGAAGAAACAAGAATATGACCTCTGCCATTTAATTAAGCAAATCATATGATAGTGCAGGACTCCAGAAGAGAAAACTGATCAGTGTATTAAAGGCTGCAGGTTGCCAACAATTCACCCGAGTCCTGTGCCAGGCTCTTTGTTTTCCCTTGGAAGACATTTCTTCCTTTTGTCCCAGAGTAAGAGGAGGGCAGCAGGCAGAAATAAACCCAACTCAACACCAACATCTGCTGGCAGCTTTCCAGGAGTTTAGCCTCCACACACTTACCTAAGAGAGGTGGCAGCCAGTTGACATTGGCCTCGCAGTGGGAGTCCAGGAAGGTGATGACATCCCCTATGGCCACCGAGGCGCCCAGCATGCGGGTTCTGATCAGCCCTTCTCTCTTTTTGGTTCGGAGGATTCTCACATTTGGGAACTGGGCCATATAATCTTCCAGGCGTTTCTTGAGGTGTTCTATGTGAAAGTGAGAAATTCAAAGGCTGTAGCAATTAATTTCTTACAAATGCACTTCCTCCTTCACCAGCAGCAGATGGCATTGGAAGTATATCCTGAGCAGTTAAGTGCAACACCAGGAAGAGTCAAGTACAAGTTATTTATTTTAGACCCAGGGTTTAAACATAACTGCTTAACCATGACTTCTGAGGATGTTCCAAAAACCTTAGAAGCAATAAATAAATAAATAGGGAAATTAGGGGAAGATGGAGAAGTGCAAGATGAGAAAGAAAGCAGCAGAGGAAGAGGAAAAGCAATAAAAAGCCAGCTGGCAGACCTCTGGGAGAACTTTATCAGAGCAGGGATTCTCAGATCCTCTTACAGAAAACCACTGTGGGTTAAGAAAGACACAGGCCAATTCACTTGCAAAAGTAAACTGCATCCAGTGCATTGAAGTTGTGCCTGTATTTTTCAACACACACAACATAACCAATCCACTCATGCATAAACAAAAACCAGCAAAAAGCCCAGTCAGACATCCCTCCAAGCTGGCAATGCAGAGCTGCTGCATGTATCTGGACGGCTACATTAAATGCTTATCAGAAGAGAGATTTGCATTTGAATATGGAAATATTTATGCTACTGAATATGGACTGGACCCACATCTGAATTAGCACAGACACTTAATAGTCACCACAAGAATTCAAACAGGAGAGCCACAGAGAAAGATTACTGAGTGATTGAAACAATGGACAGCTTGTTTAGATGTGGAGATGAAAAGCTTGGTCTACATAAAGAGTGAGGGGCACACAGCTGTCTTTACATCAAAGGCTGAAGCACCAAAGGAACACCTAAAAATAGGCTAAGAACTGACACTGGCCCAGTCACTAATGGGTTGATCTTTAGGCATCTGAAGTCTTGACTTGACAGCAAACCCCATTCACAGTGTGCCAGGGATAGCTCATGAATGCTACCCACTGGCATCAGCAGGCTCACAAGGAAACACCCCTCAGCAGGCAAAAGCTAGGTTGTCAAATCTAAGCAATTAGCTACTCTTAAAATCTCACACAACAAACCCTGAGTAGAGTCAACCACTCAAACACAAATAACCTTGCAAAGTTTATTTCTTTGACCACAGGCAACGTGTTCACTCCATTCGGTATGGAGTCCTCCCTGGCTTTCAAAGCAGGCGTGAAAGGCAGGGGCTGAAAAGACACACAGTGTGAAAGAGCCTCTGAGCAAGGCACCACGGAAGCTGAGTGCTGCAAAAGCTCTCTAAAAAGAGCAAAGGGACGTAGAAAACTAAGTTACAAGCTCTCCCCCTCATGCTGCTGACCCAGCAATTGTGCTTCAGAGGTTCAGCTACCGGGGGAGAAAAATGGGTGAAATCTCTGTGACTAATACACCTTCTGCAGCTTCTCTTTCAAGTTGCCATCACCTGCTTTCCTTCAAAGATCACCCAAATCAACTTCATTGCTACTCAGGTACATCTAGCAAGCATTTTACCATTTCCAAAGCTTTATTTAACATTCCCTAGGGTTTTTTTTCCTCACAAATGGATTTTGGTGTTTTGTCTGACAGGTCTAATTGCGCCACACCATCTACATAGGTTTCCTGCTCAATAGAGCCCTTAGTACTTCTTGCTCTCTTATATGCTTTTCCCTCATCCTTTTCAAGTCTCGCCTGAATAAAGCCTCTCAAGCAACCACAAATTTTGTCCACTCAATTGCAGCCTTCCACAGAGACTAGATGGATTATTAGTGCAGCTTCCTTCCTCCTGGCACAGTGGCTAAACTTAAAAAGCCAAAATAGCCAACCAAAAGCCACCACCACTGTTTAATGTCACAGCTCACTCTTTGCCATTGTCAGTTTATCACAAAAGATTGGTTCATCAGAAAAGAGAAACAAAACAGTCCTCACCTCAATCATAAATCAGCTAAGCCATAGCCAAAAGGTACACCTTAGCTAATCTACCCATGACAAGCCAAGTGTGAGTGTGGTTGTATGTGCTCCTGATAATCAAAGGAGTAACCATTGTGCAGGAGCTGTGGGACTGATTCCCCTAACAGTAGCTACAGATCAAGTTCAGACCTTATCATAGAATCAAACAAGATGGAAGAGACCTCCAAGATCATCCAGGCCAACCTAGCACCCAGCCCTGGCCAATCAACTAGGCCATGGCACTAAGTGCCTCAGCCAGGCTTTGCTTCAACACCACCAGGGATGGTGACTCCACCACCTCCCTGGGCAGCCCATTCCAATGCCAATCACTCTCTCTGCCAACAACTTCCTCCTAACATCCAGCCTAGACCTCCCCTGGCACAACTTGAGACTGTCCCCCCTTGTTCTGTTGCTGCTTGCCTGGCAGAAGAGCCCAACCCCACCTGGCTACAGCCTCCCTTCAGGTAGTTGTAGACCCCCCAAAGCACTGTCTTTGTAGCTGGGAGTGATCACAATCAGACAAGCTGTGGAAAAATCCAGGCCAGATCATTCTATTTTATAAGGCTAAGACTCATGGATTGTGAACTGCAAGGGAGCAAACTTTATTGGATCCACTTTCCCTTACTAAAGAGTTAGACTTTCACCCAACCTCACAACCATAACACAGCACAATAAAACATGCCTTGGGAAGAGACAAAAGGTTTCCCCATTTCCTTCTCCCTGTGCTATTCTTGCTGCCAGACCTGGCCTTTATAAGCCCTGATGAAAAACAGTTATTTCACTCTATTACAAATACTGTCACAATTAAGTCAATTTTTGCTTTTAAAAGAAAATCTAGGGAAAAAAAAAAACAAACACCAACCAAACAAACAAGTGCCATTAACTGCTACAAAATTTTATGAGGCTTTAAAAAAATATATTATGGAATCTTGTCACACTGAGTAATTTTTATTACAAGGGCAATTTTCTTTAATGAAAGTTGTTAGGTGAACTGGATGGATTCCAAAGGCTGCGCCAACGCTGGGCAAAGTAATACAGCCCCAACATATAAATGAGAATAAGATTATCTGCAGATTAAAAACCAGGCTGGTAGCATGCTAACAGACTTTGCAATAAACTTGATATACAGTGTATACATTAACAGCACCAGTCAAGAACTCCTGCTTGCTTTATTTTGAGCAGTAAATAAAACCGTGTGAAGACAGCAGAGAAACTTCAACAGCAGGTCTGCTTAACACAGGCAGTCCCAAAAAGCTTCTCAAAGTAAGGCTATTTGGTTTTCCTCAGGTCAAATTCTCAGGGTGGTCTTACTGCACTTCTTCCTTCTGGGCTCCCCAGCCAAGCAGAGCTGCCCTCTTGCAAGGACTTTGCAAGGTAGGAATTTCTGATGTCCGCCTGGCTTTTCATCCCAGCCACTGCACATCTGCCATTTGAACAGGCACCTAAGAAACGTTACCACTTCAAAAACAAATGTATGCAGAAGCCAGAGGAGTACAGAGGAGCCCAAGGATTTCCCCCCCCCCCCAGCCTGCAGAAGCAAATGCATGAGAATTAAGGCAACACGTACCTACAGGACCAGAAGAGCTTAAATAGCACTGCAATGGCAAGGTCCATGGGACTCAACTGTTCAAGTGTAAGCAGAAGCTACATTCTGTATTCTAAGAACCAGCAACCAGTCCAGGTCGCAAAAAAGCTGGGGAGGGCCTTTTCAGGCTACCAGGCAGTGACAGGACTGGGGGAATGGAGCAAAGCTGGAGGTGGGGAGATTCATACTAGATGTGAGGAGGAAGTTCTTCACCACAGAAGTGGTGAGAGCCTGGAATGGGTTGCCCAGGGAGGTGGTTGAGGCCTCATGCCTGGAGGTATCACAGTATCATCAGGGTTGGAAGAGACCTCACAGATCATCAAGTCCAACCCTTTACCACAGAGCTCAAGGCTAGACCATGGCACCAAGTACCACGTCCAATCCTGCCTTGAACAGCTCCAGGGACGGCGACTCCACCACCTCCCCGGGCAGCCCATTCCAGTGTCCAATGACTCCCTCAGGGAAGAACTTTCTCCTCACCTCCAGCCTAAATTTCCCCCGGTGCAGCCTGAGGCTGTGTCCTCTCGTTCTGGTGCTGGCCACCTGAGAGAAGAGAGCAACGTCCTCCTGGCCACAACCACCCCTCAGGTAGTTGTAGACAGCAATAAGGTCACCCCTGAGCCTCCTCTTCTCCAGGCTAACCAATCCCAGCTCCTTCAGCCTCTCCTCGTAGGGCTGTGCTCAAGGCCTCTCACCAGCCTTGTCGCCCTTCTCTGGACATGCTCAAGTATCAAGGTGTTCAAGGCCAGGCTGGATGAGGCTCTGGGTAGCCTGCTCTAGGGTAGAGTGTCCCTGCCTACGGCAGTAGGGTTGGAACTAGCTGATCCTTGTGGTCCCTTCCAACCCTGACTGATTCTATGATTCTAAATCATATTACTCATATGCCACTGGTGAAACCAACGTTGTCTCTGCTGTACAGTATTCTGCCTCTTGTCAAGGTGCTTTGCTTCAGTTCCCACTCGAAGACAGTATGAAGATGGGAGAGCCACTGTAGTCTGGAAGTTCAGAGAACTTTCTCCCTTTCGCTGAAGGGCACATGGCACAGAAGAGGAGGACTGGAGGATCTGCAGAACTCCCTTTTAAGCAGTCAGAGCTGGTTTCCCTCCCCTGCAGGTTATTTTGGCTGCTTTGCAAGCACCAAAACCTGGAGTGCAACCGTTCATCTGGCATTTGCTTACAGTTACCCTGGCCTCCTCTCTCTACCCTCCCACACACAGACACACTTGTTTAAGATTACAAATTAATCCATTCATCTTTACTTAGCTACTTGGCCCTTACTGCTGTTTAACAATTTAAGAATGAATTATCCTTCTTTCTGAATTCATCACAACGTGCAAGCCAAGCCTGCCTGAAATAGAAAGCTTTACATTATTGAAATTAACTTTTCTCCCTGTTTTGGTGCAGATGAGTAATCCTTTTATATAGCAAAGTGTCCTGTTATCCAAACAGGCAGCTCTTAACACTAGTTTTAATTTCCTTTCTGTGTTTTCACACTCTGATCACTAAAGTTGGTTGGGAGGATAATAAACTGATTTAATAAGTTGTACTATGAATCCCAGTCCCCAATAATAGCAAAGTGATTAAGCTGATCACAGCTTTCCAAGCCAAATCTTCTTACAAAGAAGAAAATGCCTGGGAAGGGAGAAAAATCAGCATCTGTTGCTTCACTTATGGCAGCTCTGTGGTAGACTCCTAAAGGGAAGTGGGCCCAGTTTCCACTGCCCTTTCTGCATCAATGTTGGATCTCAGCACATCTCTAGAAACAAAAACTGGTTGTGGGGGGGAAGGGTTTCTGTGCAAGTGACAACTGCTCAAAATGTACCACCCCACCTGCTAACAGAGTCACTCGTGATCTTTGCTACAATCTAAACAGAGTTAGGCTTCTGGCAAACTTTCTGCTGCTCTCTAAGGGTTTTACACCCAAGCTTCCATTGTGAGTACAAGAAGGTGCACAAGAGTGGAAGCTAAGAAATAAGCCAGACTGCAGGTTGCTGGGGAAAAGACAACTTGTGGGAGCCTGTGCTGTGTGCTCTGATAAACCCAAGTGCCTAAACGTCTACTGCCTTGCCTGTATCATCAATTACTTCCTGAATTTCTAAAGGGAACTTGCTCATTGCTTCCTCCACCCTACAGCAGACATCCCAGCCTCACTCAGTTATGGCTTCAGGAGATACTAGTACTGAACACAGAGACAAAAGTGTAATCTTTAAATGAGAAAATTCACATTTGCTGGCATTAGCATATAAATACACCCAAACCCTAGGGAAAATTTAGTAGGCTGCGTTTCCAAGCAGGGAAATACACAGGGAATAATCAACTTAGCTACAGCATAACCTCTTAATCTAGCAGGAAAGTTTCATTGGTGAGGGAAGTCTATTTCAGCCGTTTCTTCCCGAGGGAATTGAGAAAAATCCATTTACTCATCCCTCCTTCATGCTGTAAAGTTTAAACACCTTTTGTTCAGTGGAAGCAGGGGAGCTAGCTTGCTGTGTATGCATCACTTAAGTCCTGCACACTGACTCCCTGACCAACCCACAATATCTCTTTCGCCCCGTGTGCCATCACCCATCTTTCCCAGAGGAAGTAGTCATTCTCGTTAGTTTACTCTTCCCTCTTCTCATTTCATTAAATACATATCAAGATTAAAGCAACCACTTAGGTTTGCTCCTCTTCTGTTGACTACATTTGCTGCAAAGAGGAGATTTTGTGACTCAGTCGTTTTCTTGTTGATTGCTTTCAACATCTGAGAGACTGCTGACATACAGAGAGCTGCAGCTTTTGGCCTTTGCAGCTGCTTAAACAGGAGCAAACTCCCTGCAGCACGCTTAATATTCAGCTCAAGTTTGATGTATCCATGGTGACTAGCAGGAGGGCATTACTGTCCCAAACACCACCTTTGAACTGGGGAATCTCTGCCCTCATCTTCAGGCCAAATTAAGTGATTTTGAATATCCAGTTGTTTCAATGTTAACACTGTTCTACTAAATTGGCAAACACTGTGTGGGCACCGAAACACATTGAGACAAGCCACTGTGCCAATGGCATCACCACCTCCAGCAGCCCGAGGCTGATGTTGGCACCACACACTGGTTCAGGACCCTGGGAATTTATATTCAACATTCCTTACTAGAGTGAAAAATTGAGAGAGATCAATTAGCCTTTAACTGTCTTCAGTCTACATGACTGACTGCTTTCTGAGCACTGGAGAGTTGCAAAAGCATTTCACAACTTTGCTCACAGACAGAACGAAGCCAACTGAACACAATCTCTCTGCAGCCCACAGGGTCCAGAGCAGAGTGAGTGCACACAGACAGCTGCTGTGCTAGAGGGGTTAGTCTGCTTCACCCTAGCAGTCAATCACTGGTGATAGCCATGGACTGGATAGGATATCATGAGATGAGCCTAAAGCCTACAAGCAAGGCAAAGCTTGCCATCATTTGGAGAGATGCAGGCAGATCAAGCGTTAAGATATTTTGTGCTCAAACATTTTGGAACATATCAAAGCTGCAAGATTAAAGCCTTAAAAGTCACTGAGTTTCGCTGGGGAAAAAAAAAAAAAGAGAGAGAAAAGAACTCCTAACTAAACCAACTCAAACTAAAGCAATCCTCTGAGATTCAGCTTTGCCTGTATCAGTAGTGTTCATGTATATAGAACTTCCTGGCCTGGAAGTATTTGCTCTGCATAAATCAACAAAAAAAAAAAAAAGGAGAAAGACTCCAGAAAGAGCACAAGAATGAATGGAAAATCCTACTCCAGACTTTTGTCTTGTTAGAAGATGCCATTAGGTCCGAGATATAACCTACTTGAAAGTTGCTTTAATTTGGTAGGAATGCATCCCTTTGGAGTCCAAAGGCTTTGATCTGAAGTGCCTAAGTGAGGCAAAAGAAACCTAAAATTAATAGCATAGATCTACAAGTTTTTTTGCTTCAGGGTTGCAGCCAAGTGGAATACTGGAAAACTGATAATGCTTCATTGCTACAATAACAACTCCTATGTGTTAATATCCACAAATGACAAAGCACAACCACGTTTGTCTTGTAAACTCTGGGTCAGAGACCAGATAAACATTGGGCAAGTGAAAAAAAATTACCAATACTACTGCAGGAAGAGTAGAGACACATTTTGATTTGGAATCACAAGCTCGGCATGTCAGAAGTGTATTTCACAAACTCACACTTTACTCTTCCTTTAGACCTCTTTGTCATCAGTTCCCAATGCTCTCGTTTACTTTATTGGCAAGAAATGCAACTATCACAGTAAGTCAGTCACATCTGCCAGAGAGGCCAGTAAATCCATTAAATCCTGAAGCACAAATCCAGGACTGTGCACAGCTCTACTGATACCAAAACTAAACAGTCTCAGCCAATGCTGTTTGCAGCTCACACATTCATTTGAGCTGGGTGTCAGAGGGGAAAGGGTAGTACCAACAGCAGGTTGGAAAAGACCTTTGAATTCATTGAGTCCAACCTATCACCTAATATCTCTTCATTAACTAGACCATGGCATTAAGTGCCTCATCCAGTCTTCTTTTAAAGATCTGAGGTCCTGGAACATGTCCAAAGAAGGGCAACAAAGCTGGTGAGGGGCCTACAACACAAACCCTATGAGGAGAGGCTGAGGGAGCTGGGGGTGTGCAGCCTGCAGAAGAGGAGGCTCAGGGCAGGCCTCATTGCTGTCCATAACTACCTGAAGGGAGGCTGTAGCCAGGTGGAGTTGG
Organism: Pogoniulus pusillus; assembly: GCF_015220805.1. Lineage (NCBI taxonomy): Eukaryota > Metazoa > Chordata > Aves > Piciformes > Lybiidae > Pogoniulus > Pogoniulus pusillus. Next base: position 17,711,169 of record NC_087285.1, read on the forward strand.
TCTCTTCTGCCAGGCAACCAGCAACAGAACAAGGAGACAGAGTCTCAAGTTGTGCCAGGGGAGGTCTAGGCTGGATGTAGGAGGAAGTTGTTGGCAGAGAGAGTGATTGGCATTGGAATGGGCTGCCCATGGACGTGGTGGAGTAGTCACCGTCCCTGGTGGTGTTCAAGCAAAGCCTGGATGAGGCACTTAGTGCCATGGTCTAGTTGACTGGCCAGGGCTGGGTGCTAGGTTGGACTGGATGATCTTGGAGGTCTCTTCCAACCTGTTTGATTCTACGATTCTAAGATTTCCAGGGTGTTTAAAAGGAGACAGAGGAAGCTGGTGTGGTCAGACCAGCTCACATCCCTATGAGGCTTCCCACCCAACTCTGCTCAGCTCAGAAGGTACCCTCCTTTTAAATCTTGAGCTTTGGCTTCCACTGTTCAGTGTGAAAAACGATCCTGCTCCTCTGGAGACATCAAGACTTACTTAGCTTATGGGTAATAGGCAGCAGTGCTTTATGAATCGATGCTGTTGTGAGGGAATGGTGTAGCTTTTCTTCAGCAAAGATCATTGCAATTAGAACTATACAGAACAGGGACATGGTTTAGACTATCAACTTCTATTTTTAAACTGCAGCAGCATTACCTTCCACTTTTTTTTCCCCCCAAGTGAAGAAGTTTCCCCTTTTATACAAGTCCCTACATAGGAACAGCTGCTTTGTCAATACCACCCAAAATACATGCTCAAACAGCAGAAACTATGATCACCAATAATAGACATCAGCTATGAGTGCTGGCAGAGGGTGTCTGAATCACACTTCTAATTAACTTCTATGGAGAAGCAGCTGTAAAACATTAAAATGCTGATTTGCACTGCAGCTGGCAGATATCTGGAGTTTTGACTCCTAGCAAATGAGGACATGCACTTCAAGGTGAGGAAAATAGAATTGAAGCTGTTTACCTGCAGAACTCCACTAATAGAAGCTGCATGTATAGAGTTTCTTAGGAGCAAGCAATGCAGGGAGATTTATTTAATGAGCTGTAATGGAAACTCAGCTCCTCAATTATTTATTTTGGTTAAACTTTAGTTTGCCAGACATCCTTCACTACACAATAATTAGCTGAGAAAGAGGTCACAGTAAACTGGACCTTTTAAAGCCACCTCACCTCCTTTCTGGAAGAATCCTTCAGCTGTAGCAACTGATCTTAAAGCAGTAAATAGCAGATGATGAAAAGTAAAGGAGTTAGTTAATTTAGGCTGTCACCAAGAAAAAACCCAAAAGCTGAAGTAAACAACTACAATGAGCCCTAAGGTCCCTTAAAACACTAGAGAAGGTTTTTAATGCTCTCCAGACATTGCCTAATGAACAAGTCAGGTTTTAGATATCCTTTTATTAATGCTATATAAGTAGAGAAATGGTGTTTGGACACAATGAAAATGAATACTCTGAGAAGGAAAACATAAAATTGAACTCCATCCATGTTTCACTAAGAATCCAAACCAAGCTCTGCCCCTGACACTTGTCTGAAGTATCCTACACCCACAAGACACTGCCAGAAAAGGAGAGCAACAAATCATTCTTTCCTTTAACAAAAAACAGCCATCTGCACCAGGTTTATTCAGTCCATTTGGTGCTCACTACCAACCAAAGCAGTGCTGAGTTGACAAACTCACTTCTACATCATATAAACGCTTTGCTGTGCTCCCTCCTCTAAGCCACATCTGAGTTTGGAAAACAAACATCACATCTAGGCTGCGAATCATGACTGCTTAAGTGATTTTGAAGCCTGCTTCACTTTGTAGTATTTATGCCACTACCAGAACCAGCAATACTGAAAGCCAAGCTACTTACTATACAGAACAATTACCTCAGTAATTAGCTTCCACCAGAAACACTTTAACAATGAAGTTTTTAGATCTTGACTGAAGCCTGAAGACTGCCCTCTGTGACTCAATACACTTGGTAGTGGCAAACCACCAGACAAATGTCCAGGCTCACAAGCTGAGACAGGGAGTTGGGGCTGTTCAGTCTGGAGGTGAGAAGGCTCCGAGGTGACCTTACTGTGGCCTTTCAGTGCCTGAAGGGGACCTACAAGAAAGCTGGGGAGGGACTCTTTAGGCTGTCAGGTAGTGATAGGAGAGAGGGGAATGGGACAAAACTAGAAATGGGTAGATTCAGAATGGATGTCAGGAAGAAGTTCTTCAGCATGAGGGTGGTGAGAGCCTAGAAGGAGTTGCCCAGGGAAGTGGTGGAAGCCTCATCCCTGGAGGCGTTTAAGGCCAGGCTGGATGAGGCTCTGGACAGTCTGATCTAATGTGAGGTGTCCCTGCCCACGGCAGTGGGGTTGGAACTAGCTGATCCTTGTGGTCCCTTCCAACCCTGACTGATTCTATGAGGAGCCTAAGACTTAATGAGAGACAGATTCCAAAATGAGCATGTTTTCTGACAAAGAATTCCATTCTAACAAACATAAAGAGTACATTTGTTTTCTCAAACTTCCACATCTCTCCACCTCCAAGAACTAACCTTCTATACAAGGGGGAGGTCTTGCTGACAGTTACCTGAAAGCCATTATTTATGGGAAATCTAAACAAGCCTGAGGTGATCTTGCAATGCATTCTAGAAGCAAGGGGGAAATTCCCTTTATTTTTGTAAATTATGTCACAGAATAATCTTTTTATCAGTTGTTGAAGACAACAGTTGCTACAAATTCCATAAGAGACCTTGAAAGCAACATCAAGAGCAGGTTGGGGAAAAAACAGAGCTCCCTATGTTAAGGTAGAAAGAAAAAGCTTTAAAATAGTCATACTCAAAATTCAGAAAGAAAACCTGCCACCACTTTGTCCTAAGCACAGTCACTCCATATTCAGAGATACACTAACCAGATGCATTTTAGAGCATTTAAGAGGGGAAATAAAAAAAAGGGCTTTTAGAATGCATGTGCCTAAAGATGAAAAGATAATCTCTTTAGCTGCATAAATCCTTTACCGTGCCATTTAAAGATGAAAAAGAATTCAAGTATTAAAACCCTTTTCTATTTCAGAGACTAAGAACATGATTTCTTTCAATTAAGGCCTGGCAGATGTGGTTAATGGGACAGAGCTGTCTTTGCTACATACCTGATGCTGCACCAAATGACACATTAATCACCCCTTGCCTTCTCCCTTCAGTACAATCCTCAGTGACTTCTGCCCTTCAGACCAAATTACACTGCACATGGTTCAGCCAAGCAGCCTCACCCACATTTGTTTTTCCATTCAGATCATCCCATATGGCTGCCTCCAGAATTACTTGTGCTGCAGTACAAAGAGAGATTTGAAAAGCCACGGGGATTTATCTTTAAAAGGGGAAAAAGGAAGGCTTGGCTGTGGCTCCCTCTGACACTTGGTGAATGGATGGGCTTTGAGACTTCCCTGCCAGCAAACATTCAAGCAAGCTGCAGGATGGGGTGGAGACTGCACAGCACAGGAAGCCAACCAACCCGAGGTGAGAGGAAGGCAAATAAAAGAAAATGTTGGTCAAAACCAGGGGCTGTGATAACACTGCTTGGGGGTTGAACACTCCTTCACCTTTTCTAATAAAAGGCCTGAAAGCCTCTTGCTGCTTTTCAAAGACAAGCAGCGACCACATGCCAGAGCCTGTGCTCATAATGCTTCGCCGTCTCCCAAACATCAGAGCAGTTCTAATTCTTAAGGCACAAAGTCCTGCTGAGAACACACAACTAACAAACAGTGAGCAGAAGTGGGGAAAGTACAGGGGAAAAAAAATTAAGTGGCCAAACAAATAAACATTTTTGGGACTCTTCAATAGATATAATTTTCACAAGCTAAAATAAGGCTCAAGGGACAGGGTAGTCCTGGAAGACAAAGCTGGAAATGCAGGAGCTCTCTAATGACCTCCGAGGGAAAATGAGATCCCATACACCTTGCTTACAACAAAATTCTCTCCTAGAAACCAGCTATAGGCAAATATGCTTGCCTCTGGGAAGCACCCTAGCATAAACTCTGTTTAAACTAGAAGTCAGAAGGTTGAGTGTGCAAATATCATTGTCATATTGGGTTAAACACATTTAAGTACTTCAGCTGAAATTGTTCATGTCTCCCAGCCACAGCGGCAGATTTTGAGTGGCTACTGCAAGAAGGATGTTTAGTCTCAGTATCACAGTATCACCAAGGTTGGAAGAGACCTCATAGATCATCAAGTCAAACCCTTTACCACAGAGCTCAAGGCTAGACCATGGCACCAAGTGCCACGTCCAATCCTGCCTTGAACAGCTCCAGGGACGGTAACTCCACCACCTCCTTGGGCAGCCCATTCCAGTAGCCAATGACTCTCCACGCATTGCCACTGTGCAGGCACAGAGAGGTGCAAGGCAGCCAAATCCAGCTGAGTTAACAGCTTCCAGAACAATCCTGATGTTTGGAGACTGCAGTATTTTCAGTGCTGCCACATCCAACTTGACTACTGTATCAACAGAGCACTTTGCATCCAGCGCATGCTTTAGAAGCTGACGGCTGCTGCAGCACTCGCTCCAACAAGGGACAGCATTTGTTCTAAAACATTGTCATTTATATAAAAGTAGGCTTAAAATGAGGAAGAGCAGGCTGTCAATCAATATGCAAGTAACTGAACACTGAAACGTGACTTTTATATGCAATGTAAGCACATAGCCCCAGCCAGATTTCTGTTAAGCTGAGCCATAAACTGAGCCGTACCCAAAGCACTTCTGAGCCACCTGTGTGGCACGTACTACACTCTCCTCTCTGTGCTCACTTAGCCCCAAGTATGCAGCAAGATGTTGCTTTTAAATGACATTCAGCAATTAAGTCACAGCCTTCCAGCATGCAGTAGGTTTACAATGCCTTGAATAATTTAAGATTTGTGATTGCTGCACAGGGTGAAAAGGTAAAAGTCCTACCATGTTTTATGCTAAAGGAGGGGCTGAAACACATACAGTGCCAGTTTGTTCCAGATGATGATCCAGAAATAAGCAGCTCAAGTTTCTCACTGCCAGATTCAGATCTAGGGACTGAAGGAGATCCTGTAAAAATCATGAACTGCCTTTCTGTTATTCATTGCTTGCTACCAATAGTGAACTACCATATCATAGAATCAACCAGGTTGGAAGAGACCTCCAAGATCATCCAGTCCAACCTAACATCCAGCCCCAGCCAATCAACTAGGCCATGACACTAAGTGCCCAAGCCAGGCTTTGCTTGAACACCTCCAGGGACAGCAATTCCACCACCTCCCTGGGCAGCCCATTCCAATGCCAATCACTCTCTCTGACAACAACTTCCTCCTAACATCCAGCCTAGACCTCCCCTGGCAACTTGAGACTGTGTCCCCTTGTTCTGTTGCTGGTTGCCTGGCAGAGGAGACCAACCCCACCTGGCTACAGCCTCCCTTCAGGTAGTTGTAGACAGCAATGAGGTCGAATACATATCATACCAATACAAAACCCTGCAGCATGGCAAACTGACCTGCATTTCAACTTCTCTTCTCCTCTTCCCATTTCTATGATATAATGGAACCCAATTACCACTCAGCAGCAATGTAATTAAATAATCAAAAAAAAAGAAGCAGTTCACATCTGACAGCCCCCAGGAGAAAAGTGATGCACATGAAAAAAGCATTTCAGTTTACTTAGAGCCATTCTGGCAACAACAAGCTCACAGGGATATAATTAGTACCCTGCAAGCCAGCATATGAAAAGGCTTAATTTAGCTGAGATTAGAACTGAAGAATACCTACAGAAATTACAAGTGAAGCTACAAATCCACATAGGACTGCCAAAGCTAAGTGGTTTTACCATCAGGAATTCTGCAGTTGTAATGCACACATACTGCAGTCTGATTTCTGCTAACCCAGAAGGGCAGGCCTCAGTTTGGACCACCCTGAAATAGCTGCTGTTTATCTGAGGAGGTCAGTCTGTGATCTTTAGCAGTTCTCATTAACTAGCAGGATGAGGCAAACACCACCAGGCAGGTTAACTCTTATCCTCCAAGTCTGCTGAATGGGTGTCTCTCTCTTCAATATAATCTATATCCTTCCACATATTAAATCCCTGTAATTGTTTGAAGATGCTTACAGTCAGGGGAAGAAAGTCTTTATATCACAGACATCCCAGCTAAGTTTGTTGGGGAAAAAAATAATGGTAGTCTTATTTACTCCATTGATGCTACACACTACTGCCAGAGAGAAGAAAATAGCCCAACAATATTCACTCTCTTGTGACCAAAACTCAAAAGCTGGAAAGAAACTTCTTTTAAGTTAACTCAACCTAAAAGGGCAGCCCCACACAGAAAAATCCAAGTGACAGAGCTGAAGGTGACACCACAGACCACAGTACTGCATTAGGCTGATCCTACCAACAGGCAGCCTGGCCCAGAGCACTGGGGCTGATGTGAAATCCAGCAGTAAAGTTGTCTGAAATAAGGCTAGATTTGATCATTTACATTATACTGGACCTGAGTAAGGTCTTTGATACTGTCCCACATCCTGGTCTCCAAGCTGGTAACACACGAGTTTGATGGGTGGACCACTAGATGGATAAAGAACTGGCTTGAAGGCCACACCCAAGGAGTGGCTGTCAGTGGGTCCATGTCCAAGTGGAGTCCCTCAGGGATCAGTCCTGGGACCAGTCTTGTTCAGCATCTTTGTTGGTGACATGGACAGAGGCATTGAGTGCACCCTCAGCAAGTGAGACTCTGGTGAGACCCCACCTGGAGTACTGCATCCAGTTCTGGAGCAACTATTACAAGGGGGATGTGGAGATGCTGGAGTGTGTCCACAGAAGGACATCTGAGGATGCTCAGAGGGCTGCAGCAGCTCTGCTGCGAGGACAGACTGAAAGAGTTGGAGCTGTGCAGGCTGGAGAAGAGGAGGCTCCCAGGTGACCTTCTTGTGGCCTTCCAGGATCTGAAGGGGGCCTATAAAAAAGCTGGGGAGGGACTTTTTAGGCTCTCAGAGAGTGACAGGACTGGGGGGAATGGAGCAAAGCTGGAAGTGGGGAGATTCAGAGGAGACTTGAGGAGGAAGTTGTTGAGCATGAGAGTGGTGAGAGGCTGGAATGGGTTGCCCAGGGAGGTGGTTGAGGCCCCATGGCTGGAGGTGTTTAAGGCCAGGCTGGATGAGGCTCTGGACAGCCTGCTCTAGGGTAGGGTATCCCTGGGTATGGCAGGGGGCTTGGAATTGGCTGCTCCTTGTGGTCCCTTCCAACTCTGACTGATTCTATGATACAACAAGCACGCAAAACCCATAATAATTCAGACAGCAAGCTGTGCCAGCATGTTTTGATTTTTCAAATACAAAGGAAAGGAAACATTTCAAACCCAGGACTTGTAAAGCTTTTGCTGCTTACTGGTACGATTTACTGTCATCAGGACAGCTTTTTTTGGTTGAAAAATGTTTATTGCTAAAGGTCACAGAATTGTCTCTCTCAAACAAATTAAGAAATAAAAGGCTGTTGACACTTCCAGATGATGATTCATCTGTTTGAGAGCTCCAATAATGCAAAGCAACACAGCTGCCTCTCAGGTATGCTGCAGACCACAGCAGCCACCAGCTAGCCCAGAAATCTGTCTTCACTCTCCCATCACTTTGTTAGCCAACTTCTCAACCCTTCTCTTAGCCACACCAAAATATCCTTACTCTCAAGCTTAAAAACAGCTGAAAAGCACATGAAAGTAATATCTGCCAGCAGAAGCACTGATGTGTGCAGCAGCCAGCTTCCCATACTTACTGTTTCTATCATTAGAATCATAGAATCAATCAGGTTGGAAGAGACCTCCAAGATCATCCAGGCCAACCTAGCACCCAGCCCTGTCCAATCAACCAGACCATGGCACTAAGTGCCTCAGCCAGGCTTTTTTTGAACACCTCCAGGGATGGTGACTCCACCACCTCCCTGGGCAGCCCATTCCAATGCCAATCACTCTCTCTGCCAAAAACTTCCTCCTAACATCCAGCCTGAACCTCCTCCAGCACAACTTGAGACTGTGTCCCCTTGTTCTGATGATGCTTGCTTGGCAGAAGAGACCAACCCCACCTGGCTATAGCCTCCCTTCAGGTAGTTTTAGACATCAATGAGGTCTGCCCTGAGCCTCCTCTTCTGCAGGCTGCACACCCCCAGCTCCCTCAGCCTCTCCTCACAGGGCTGTGCTCCAGGCCCCTCACCAGCTTCATTGCCCTTCTCTGGACACATTCCAGCACCTCAACATCTCTCTTGAATTGATGAGCCCAGAACTGGACACAGCACCCAAGGTGTGGCCTGATCAGTGCTGAGTACAGGGGCAGAATAACCTCCCTTGTCCTACTGGCCACACTGTACCCAATACAGGCCAGGATGCCATTAGCTATCTTGGTCACCTGGGCACACTGCTGGCTCATCTTCAGCTACTATCTACCAGGACCCCCAGCTCCCTTTCTTCCTGGCTGCTCTCAGCCACTCTTCATGTGAAGCAAAGATACTTCACATATGAGACGTAGGAATTAAAGTGACTGATGGATTTCCTACAGAAAGCAGTGCAGAACGAGAGAGCAATGCTAACAGCACCTCAAGGGCAGCTCAGCAAAGCTCAGTGTGGTTAACTGAAGGCAGTCCAGAACAAGAGAGCAATGCTAACAGAACCTCAAGGGCAGCTCAGCAAAGCTCGGTGTGGTTAACTGAAAGCAGTCCAGAACAAGAGAGCAATGCTAACAGAACCTCAAGGGCAGCTCAGCACAGCTCAGTGTGGTTAACTGAAGGCAGTCCAGAACAAGAGAGCAATGCTAACAGAACCTCAAGGGCAGCTCAGCACAGCTCAGTGTGGTTAACTGAAGGCAGTCCAGAACAAGAGAGCAATGCTAACAGAACCTCAAGGGCAGCTCAGCACAGCTCAGTGTGGTTAACTCCAGCACAGGTCACTACACAACAAACACTAGCAAGAGGGATATAGCCTCCAAGTTGTTGAAGGTTAGTGTTCTTAACAGAGTTATTAAGGTGCTAGAGGTCTGTTTAGACAACCCTCAAGTGAAAGGTCATCATGAGTTGCAGCCAACCCTCAAGTGAAAGGCCATCACGAGGCACAGCAGAACATAGCTGATATTTTATCTTGGCAGGATAACCTCTCGATAAAAAACAATACTAGGTTTTTATTGAGCAATTATCCTCCCCATCTTTTGCTTCTCACTGGGGTTTATGATGACTGTTTACTGATCTCTTTGGGGAAGAAGCTGTTATTTACAGTTCATACTATGCCTCTCTGATCTCAGATGTGCCCTCTGCTATTACCACCTTCCACAGAAATTCTGTAACTTGAAAAGAAGGGGTGCCCATTTGTGGGACTAGCATCTGAAACAGAAGCACAGCGTTCCACCCTGCAGACAATGCAGAGGACTGATCATTTAGGAGTTTCAAAGAGAAGAAAGACTCTCCTCATTCTTCTTACTGCTTACCAGTTCTGAGGCACAGAACTGGTGAGCAGCTTGCCAGCTCAGACACAGAAGTTTTATCATCTGCCCAATTTAATAATGAGAAACAATAACCCAAAAAGGGACTTAGCAATTCAAATCCAAGGTAGTGTCCTTTTCAAATCTATAACATGGGAAGTTGCATCCAGGTTTGGAACCCTCTGCACAGGAAGGGCATGGACCTGATGGAGGAGGTCTAGACGAGGCCACAAAAGTGATCAGAGGGTTGGAGCAGCTCTGCTGTGAGGACAAGCTGAGGTTGTGCAGCCTGGAGAAGAGGAGGCTCTGGGGAGACCTAAGAGCAACCTTCCAGTACCTGAAGGGGGCTACAAGAAGGATGCAGAGAGACTGTTTGCAAAGGCCTGCAGTGATAGGGTAACAGTTTCAAGCTAGAGAAGGGCAGATTTAGATTGGGTGCTTGGAACAAGTTCTTTACCATGTGGGTGGTGGAACACTGGAACAGGTTGCCCTGAGAGGTGGTTGAGGCCCCATCCCTGCAGATGAGGTGAGGCTCGGCAGGGCTCTGGGCAACCTGACCTAGTTGAGGATGCCCCTGCTGACTGCAGAGGGGCTTGGACTAGATGACCTTTGGCAGTCCCTTCCACCTCAGACCCTTCTACAATTGTGAGTTAAATTACCATCTCTCAGGTATTAGGTTGAAGTGTTATGTGTGGGGGTTTCTGTTTGGGTTTTGTTTGTTTTAATAAAGACATACAATGGATAAATTAAATCCAGAAATTTGTAACCAGCAGCTTTTCAAGTCAAGAACCTGTGTTTAGAACTTAAAAGCCTTCTGAAGACTAAGGATTTAATTAAATGCAGGGAAGGATGTGGAAGCCAGTCCCAGCATGATTAAGGAGAAGCAGCAGCCAGCAGGGAACACTTCAGTGCAGAACTGAGAGCAGCAAAGATAAAATAGTTCACCTCAACTAGTAACTGTCCCAACGTGAACAGATCAACTCAGCCAACAGGAAAACAATGGGGGGGGGGGGGGGGGAAAGACAATTTTTTTATCAGCACTCTCTTTGCCTCTGTGTCCTTCTCTTCCCTGGACAATTTGCTCACTGTCCAACACCGGCAGTCTTTTATATCCATCTATAAATAGATGCTGCACACAAGTTAATCTCAGCCACTTCTTACAACCTTTGTATGAAAGATGGATGGCTGATGGAGAAGAGCCTGCATCTTATCAGAGGCAGGTTGAATAGAGCAAGAGTGAGCTGGACTAACAGCACGTGTACAGACTGACAAGGAGCAGGAACGGGAGAGCCATGAGTGCTTTCTTTTGCCTGGTCAGGAGGGCACGTCTAGAGAAGAAGGAAAATAGATCCACAGGAAATCAGTTTTCATTACTCCCATCCCTCTCAAAAGAAACTTGTTTGTACAATTCAGCTGTGGTTACAGCGTGAGCTTGTCTAATTTGCTTCTACACTGAGCAGCAATAAAGAGACCTTGTTAGAAGGCTGTTTTTTTCCCCTCTCCAGCTTAGTCAGAAAATCCTCTGAAGAAATATTTATTTCATATAACATTGATTTGCTCAAGCCATCATGCCTTGCCTGCAAACTAACTAGAGACACACTATAGAACAAACACAATAGCTGTTGGGTAGGACTTAATTGAAAGTCAGTATAGGTCAAAACACTAAAATACTCACAAGTCTGTTTCTGAGCTCATCTCAGGAGCTTCCTCCATGTCAGAATTTTGGAGGTCTATTCTCTACTTTCTGTCTAGTGCTCTCTTCCTTCAGCTGAGTAATTTCAGCAGTAGGACTGCTGTAGCTCATAAAGCTAAAGAGTCTTAGAAATTTTGAAAGAGAAAATAGAGTTGCTAGATCTGATCATAACCCCTGATAGTCAAATACTTCACCAGCATGGAGAAGAGGAGGCTCAGGGGAGACCTTATTGCTCTCTACAACTACATGAAAGGAGGTTGTTGCCAGGTAGGGTTTGGTCTCTTTTCCCAGGCACTCAGTGATAGAACAAGAGGACACAGCCTCAAGCTGTGTCAGGGCAAGTTTAGGCTGGATGTTAGGAAGAAATTCTTCACAGAAAGAGTGACTGCCATTGGAATGGGCTGTCCAGGGAGGTGGTGGAGTCACTGTCCCTGGAGGTGTTTAAAAGGAAGCTGGATGAAGCACTTAGTGCCATGGCTTAATGAGAAGGGTTAGGTGATAGCCAGCACCCGTGGGTGATGTTAGAGCAACCATCAAGACTAACCCTACCTAACCGGGGGGCCCACCAGGCCCCCCGGCCTTTAGATCACCTCCACCATTCACCCGGTGTGCACCACGGGCACTCACCAGTGACGATGGGAGGAGGATCCCTCTGCCCAGATGGGCAAGTTTAGGGCTTCTGCTTTTCCTGGGGCCCATTAAATAAGGGAGTGGGCAGGGAGGACAAAGTGGCCACACCTGGGGTGGGAGGAGACTCCAACAGCACCCAGGTGCTTCTGGTTTGGGGGAATAAAGGGGAAAATGCAGGGTGGGTGGGAAAGGGGCAGATGTGGTGGAAAAGGGGAAGTGGTGCTTAAAGGAAGGAGATGGAGAGGAAAAAGATGGAGATAAAAAGAGGAAGATGGGGTGAAAGAGGAGATGGAGAGGAAAGGAGGGAGATGGGGTGAAAGAGAAGATGCAGAGGAAAGGAGGAAGATGGGGGAGAAGTGGGATAAAAAAACTCCAAAATCTGGACTGTTAAAAAAAAAAAAAAGGTGGTTCTGCTTTGCAGGGGGGGGTTGGACTGGATGATCTTTGGAGGTTCCTTCCAACCCCTAACGTTCTGTGACTCTGTGATGGCAGCAGAACAGCAGCTACTTCAGAGGGCTTTCGATGTGATCTTTCTAGCTATGCAGTGTCTACACCATAGAGGCATTTATTCCTCCTTCACTCGATTGCTTTTTCCACCACAGCAAGGGTGCAAACTACAAGACAAAGACTCAATTTACATCACACAGCATTTAAATGGTTCAGAGAAAAAGATCTTTTGCTTTTCTGCTACAGAACAAGTAAATTCAGCAACTATGTCTACATGTTGCTGCTGCAATCTCAAGTGGTTGTTCCACTTGTGTTGATGCCCTTCGCCAGTGACTACGTGTCTTTGCATGTAGCAGTTAAACCCAGTCCAAACCGATTACTCCTGGCAATGCAGTTCAAAGCCAGGAGTGTAGCTGCAAGTCAGCAAGCGAGAGCAGGCAACGCTTAGGATGTGGCAGATTCACTTTTCAGGAGCACAAAATTCAGCAGAAAAGTAAGCCAAATCATAGGCATTCTGAAGCGGAAACCTTTTATTAAGGCTTCTTTTACCATTTGGTGTGTCCACAAAAGAAAAAAGCAGAACGTGATGAGTAAGATATTCCAAGCATCAAGTATTTAATCCTGGGGGCTGAGTGTTAAGGGCTACAGATGCCCTTTGCAGACTATTAACATCAGCTTCTTTGTTTATTTACATTGCTCACAAAACAGGGCACATTGGCAGCTAAACCAGCACAAACTGAATAGGAAACATCATTTTTTTTGGCTACACTTCTGGCTTGTTTGATCTTTTTGGCCAAAAGTTTATTCCTTCTGGAGCAACTAAAAACCTCCTTGGATGCCATCTTGTGCAACCTGCTCTAGGTGAACCAATTGGAGCAATTGAAAACCTCCTTGGATGCCATCTTGTGCAACCTGCTCTAGGTGAACCTATTGGAGCAATTGAAAACCTCCTTGGATGCCATCTTGTGCAAGCTGCTCTAGGTGAACCTATTGGAGCAATTGAAAACCTCCTTGGATGCCATCTTGTGCAAGCTGCTCTAGCTGAACCTACTCTGGCAGGGAGCTTCATGGATTGCATTGGGTTGGAAGGTAGACCCGATCCAACACACCAGCAGTGAGCACGGACACCTCCAATCAGATCAGGCTGCCTCGGGCCACAGCAACTCTGATCCTGGACTGCCTGCAGGGACCAGGAAAGGCCTGGAACACAAACCCTATGAGGTGAGGCTGAGGGAACTGGGGGTGTGCAGCCTGCAGAAGAGGAGGCTCAGGGCAGACCTTATTGCTCTCTAAAGCTACTTGAAGTGAGGCTGTAGCCAGGTGGGGTTGGTCTCTTCTGCCAGGCACCCAAGCAACAGAGCAAGAGGACACAGTCTCAAGTTGTGCCAGGGGAGGTCTAGGCTGGATGTTAGGAGGAAGTTCCTGTCAGAGAGAGTGATTGGCATTGGAATGGGCTGCCCAAGGAGGTGGTGGAGTCACTGTCCCTGGAGGTGTTGAAGAAAAGCCTGGCTGAGGCACTTAGTGCCATGGTCTGGGTTGGTTGGATAGGGCTGGGTGCTAGGCTGGCCTGGATAATCTCTTCCAACCTGGTTGATTCTATGATTCTATGACAGGGCCTCAACCACACCCCCGGTTAAAAAACATCCTGCTGGCAGTGGTGGGATTCGAACCCACGCCCCCGAAGAGACTGGAGCCTTAATCCAGCGCCTTAGACCGCTCGGCCACACTACCACTGCTGGGTTGGTCTAGATGGCATCGAGAGGTCCCTTCCAAACTCTATCATTCCGTGAAGGTTGACTCAAGCCCTGCTGTTGGCAAGTAAAGGAAAAACTCAAGTCACTATGCACGTATTTGGAAGTTCTTTGATCCGTAGGCACAGGAAGGTAAACATGGTGGAGATGCTACATAAATTATCATACCTCTGTCACTGAAGTCATCCACCAGCACTATCTCCGCTACCAGCTCAGGTGGGGAGCGGTTCAGGACACTGTGCACTGTCCGGAGCAGCGAGGACCATCCTTCGTTGTGGAATGGAATGATCACGCTGGTGTTAGGAAGCTTCTCCAGGTACAGCTTATTCTTGCAGCTGAACATAGACAGAGTAAGTCAAAAGGTGGTGCCAAGAAACATCAGAGCTTCCCTATCAATGACTATCAAGTAACTTTATTCATTCTTTAAGCCTCAAATTGATCCACAGTACCTAAAAAAACCCTCCAACTTTCAGGCTTGATCAAATCAGTGATGACCTCATCTAGTCTACCTGGCAAAAACGACTCAAACCTCCACGTGAGCTTAATGTGATGCTAATGGCTGGCAACAGTGATACAGGAAGTCAGAAGGACCTATCAGGAGATGAGGCTGCTTTTAAAGGAAACTCCAGCTACAGCTTAAGATAAAAGAAGTCACTAAACCACTTGTTTTCCCTGTCCTTATACCCTAAAGAGCACTAGGAAGAGGAATTTCCACACAGTTGTTTGAGAAGTTGAACACATCTCTTCTAGGCATGACCAGTACCTTGGTTTAGCTCACTTATTCTCAGTTTTCAGAGATGCAAATCACCCAAACCACATGTATGTCACTCAATTTCATATATATATATAAATAAAGAATATTATTTTCCTCTTTTCCTCCACAAAATGTGCAGGAAGTAAGGATTTTGTGTGACAGCACTTGACCTAAATGGTCCCAGAAGTTCAAGACATTGTGAGCAATACACAGAAGTGACAAAATCATTGCAAGGTAAGAGCTGCTCAATAAGAGAAACCCACCTCTCAGTAATGGCTCAACCCCCAACCTCTGCCAAAGGCTTCCTCTGTCATGCTAGACAATGATTTGAATCATACTTTTCCTAAACAACCAATCTTGCCTTTCCTAGTTTTCAACAGGTCTAATTTGACCTCTGGGATCAGTTCTGCAGACAGAAGGGAAGACAGCTGGGCTTTGAGCACAAAGCGCTGAAGAACTTGGATGAAGTTGGAGAGTTAGGTCTGCATTTAGACACCCTGAACTTGGGGGTATTTTGCCACAGCATTAATTTCCTTAATTTCTTGCCTTGTAGGGCTGTTTTCAAGGTAACTTCATGACGAAAACTCAAACTGCAACAGCTTGTGGAGTGTTTGTTTTCCTGCAGGTGTGTCCCCAAGTGAAGTTTGAACTTTGTTAAACAGGCAACACTGAAAGCCATACAGCAAAGAGTAGCAGTAACAAATACCCAGTAGCTGTTCCCTAGGGGACAAAAAAAATCTCCTTGTGTTCCCAGAACTCCACAGGTCCCCCACAAACCAGAGGCAGCTCCATGAACAGAGGAGTCAGAATCTATCAGTAGCACTGCCAGCAGGGCAGACTGCTCTCTCTCCATGGGGAGGAGAGGGAGGTCGCATCCCACACCCTGCTCTACCACTACACCAGACCTGTTACACAGCCTGTGCCAGAGCTGATTTGCAGACTCTCCTGCCAGACACTGAGGAGGCCCTCACTGTGTGCACAAGGTGGAGCATGAATGCAGGCAGCAATTCCCTCCCTGTTTACTGAGAGGGCTGGAAGGGCTGATGAGAACAAAACCTTCTCTGGCTGTGGCAGCTTTTCCCTGGTACCTTTCCCAGGAAATGGAGAAGGATGCACCTATGTTATAGAAGCTCAATAAATCTGTGGGTACAGGAAGTTACTCTGGTGTCTGTGTGAAAGGACAGTAGCTTATTCTGGGTCTAATGAATTGTCTTGGGGTGCTGCCAACAGCCTGCAGGCTTCGGCTGCAACACACAGATGCAAGATGCAGAATAAAGCTGCATGGACTGCTTTCATCCAGCTCTTGGCATTGCAATCCTGACCTTCTTCTCAGATAGCTAGTAGCTACAATTCTGTTTCCAATATGAAACAAGAGCCCTCAAATCTCTTCTAACTCTTCTCGAGGAAACTAGAATTCTCATTTTCTGACTAACTTTTAGAAGTGGGAAACTTTAGCTATTAAGTTTGACCATTAAGCACGGAGAGAAATTGTTTCCCTGCAGCTACCACAACTACAATTGCTTTACAAGACCTGCAAAATTAGTATTTAATATTAGAAACCCCAAAAGCACTTACAGGAAATGTTAGCAGGGGAAGACATGCCTGTTGAAACAAAACAATTTTATGTCTGCAGCAGGTAGATCCAGCACATGCCTGCCCTCAGCCCCTCATCCCCACGGTTAACAGAAAGCAGAGGTGACACAATACTTGGTGTATAAAGGTCCACACAAACCGCCTCAGCAAGGAGTAATCATATGGGCTGCTTCTTTGTTCTTCCCTACCCAGGCCAGCTTCCCTACTCAGGCCAGCTTCCCTACCCAGGCCAGCTTTTGAGGAGAATTCCAGCTGTGGCCCCAAAGCTTAGGACAGGACAGATGTTGCATTTTTCCCCAGTTCACCTTCTCATAGAATCACAGAATCCGTCAGGGTTGGAAGGGACCATAAGGATGATCCAATTTCAACCCCCTTGTCATGAGCAGGGACACCCTACCCTGAAAATCAGGCTGGCCAGAGCCTCATCCAGCCTGGCCTTAAAATCTCCAGCAATGGGGCCTCAACCACCTCCCTGGGCAACCCATTCCAGCCTCTCACCACTCTCATGCTCAACAACTTCCTCCTCACATCCAGTCTGAACCTACCCACCTCCAGCTTTGCTCCATTCTCCCCAGTCCTGTCACTCCTAAAAAGTAGCCTAAAAAGTCCCTCCCCAGCTTTTTTGTAGGCCCCCTTCAGATTCTGGAAGGCCACAAGAAGGTCACCTGGGAGCCTCCTCTTCTCCAGACTGAACAGCCCCAACTCTGTTTCAGTCTGTCCTCGCAGCAGAGCTGCTGCAGCCCTCTGAGTATCCTCCTGGCCCTTCTGTGGACACACTCCAGCATCTCCACATCCCTCTTGTAATGGGGGCTCCAGAACTGGACGCAGTAACTTACTCTCCTCGCTGTCCACAGCCACGTCTCCAAGCAGTCTCCTATTACCTCCTACTGTATGCAAAAAGCTATGAGAAGCAGATGCTCTGAACTACAGCTCCCTTTATTTTCTAGAATGCTCTTTGTAAACTTCACATCAGCCTAACTTTATTATAAATTGCCCTCATGAACCTCCCAACTAGCACAAATTGTGCCATTTCAAGTGTATCTTTTCAATGTGCAAAGGCAATGCACAACAGACCTTTGCAGCTGTGAATCCCTTTACTGCAAATCTCCATTACAGGTAACCCCACTCCCTGCCCAGCTAATCCTAGCATCCATTAGACACACCCTGCTTATCCTTGAGGCCTCCATAATTATAACTCACTACAGTGGGAAAAAGGATGTGTCAAGCAACAAGCAAACCAGGTGCAGCAGCAGCATTAATTACAGCTAAAGTTGGTGGTGACCCTGACACTTAGTAATTCTAACTGGGGATTGGAGGTAGAATTTGTGCATTTTAAGGAACTCTAAATAGGAGAATTAGCAAGGAGGAGTCAGCAACTTTGGGAAACAATGTGGGATATGATGTAATATATTAAATCCTCAGAAGAGGAAATACTGGCACTGGCTGATGTTTAAATTCTCAGAGCCCATGACAGCCCCTGTAAATGCAGGCCAGGCATAATTTAGGTTAGCAAACTCAAACTGTATTTCCTAGAACTTGAGTATAAGCTGATCAACAAGCATCTTCAGCTACCTGATTTATCTCTATGCTTAAACATTTCAGCTGCATGCCTAAAATATTTATGGAGCTATACTCACTACTCTTGGTTTATGAGTATATATTGAGAAAGGGTGTCAAGCTAGAGCATTTGATTAGTTTGCTGTGACAGCTGAAGAGGTAATCTCTCAAATATGCAGCTAACAAATTATAAAACCTGACTTCTAGAAATTATATCTCATGAATAAAGCAGATCCTGAATTCAGATTCACTAAGCTGTGATAAAACCAAGCTTCCATTCAAATGTCCAACAATGCTTTCAGATTGAGAACAGCACAAAGCATTTAAAAAGCTCTCAGTGTTGTATAAACAAGGGTTAAGTCCTAACTGAAGTGTTTTTGCTAATGAAAAACTCCTGGCTTGCACAAAATCCAGTTGACTCCATCCTAAGGGAACGACTCGGGAATGAAAAATAGATGAACTCAAAAGCCAGCCTTCAGTTGGAACTAGTTTCTACTCGTAAACCCTGATGAGGTTTTTATGAGGAAAGATGCCTTAGAAACTAATCCATAAATGAGACTGATGGCTGATAACACTCTTCATACATAGCTGAGTGGAGCTACTTGGGTCTTCTTCTGCTCCCGAGCATTTCATTGTCTTTTCTAGCTAGTGGCCAACATAAGAACTGGACAGATTGTTAAATGACAAATTCATCACCTGTCTACCACCAGGGCACTTGTCTACTGTGTCAGACATTTACAACAGTTTCCATTACAGAAATAACTCCACCTTATTACTTGCTAAAAGCTGTTGGCTATGGCAGTGGGCTCAGAAACTGTCATGTTTGAGAGGTAAAGGAAGTACCCACCTCTGAGTTAAGTTCAAGATCTTTTCTGCACAGGGCTGCATGTTGCTGGTAATTTTAAGTGAAAGATCAATTAAAAGGGGATTTCCTCCCCAGATTTGGTCTCCTCTGTTTCCTGTTGTAACTACTACACACTGTCTATTACAAAGGACAGAGCAGAACTCACACCTCTAGTGTGAGGCATCCCTGCTCATGGCAGGGAGGTTGGAACTAGCTGATCCTTGTGGTCCCTTCCAACCTTGACTGATTCCATGGTTTTATGAAAGGATTTTATTTGACAAACTGGAGCCCATCCTAAAAAAGAGCACACTCCTGCAGCTGTGCTAATTTAGGACCTGTAAACTTCCAGTGGAAGACAAGCAAACAACATACTTACTTTGGATGTCTGATGTCTGGAAGGGAACGGTTCAGAGAAATTTTATCACTCACAAAGATATTAAAGCCATTTTCCCTGTATGCCTGGTCCACTCGCTCTGCATCAGTCATTGGGTAAGGTTTTCCCTGTTCTCCATTTCCTATAGAAGGACAGAAAGCAAACATGCATCATTACTACTAATTGGTGCTTAACTGACCAGAAACTAATCTATATATCAAGAGAATAGCAGTCATCTTGCAGCCCTTGGAAAATGCCTTCATTAGTTTTGTGCTCTATGTCATATTTAGTGCTGGATCAACCGTGTCAACCTAACAATTTTATCTGATAAGCAGTTTTGCTACAGAGCACTCAGCTGTGCCAACCACAGGAGAGAAGTCCTCTTTGAAACACCAGAAACAGATGAAGGGGCTACGGCAGTGCTGTGGAGGATCTATAGAATGTTTTCTGTTTCACTGCAGGAAGAACACATATGGTTTGAACACCTCATGAGTGTTGCTTTTTTTGCAGCACAGATGGATATGTATATTTAACAACCTGAGCTCCTGCATAGAGGAGGCAGAGCCCTCACAGACACACCAGTGCAAAGATGTGACGTTCAAACTGGGCCCTTTCGCGCGATGCACAGCAAACCCCAGGACTATGAAATAATGCATGAATGTTAGCATCTAGAACATTTTTCTCTCTCCTCTTCTTTCTTTCTGCATCTCCCAGTTTTGGGAAAGGTACAGGCACACTTTTCTTTGTTAACAACAAAACCCAACCAAACAAAAATTAATGCTGCCCCTACCTTAAAAATACCCAGGTGATATTTTCACCTCAAAATGGTTATTGTGGAGTTGAGAGAGAAGATTTTAAATAGGATGAACACACAATAACTGTTTCATGATGTCAAGAACATCATTTTAACCTTGAAAATTCTGTTCTGCACTCAGCTAACCAAATAAAACCAAGCTAAATTCCAATCTCTATTCAAACATGTTTACATCACTCTTACATACCTACACGCTCAGAGTCCCTTCTTATAGCTTCTTTGTTATGCCAGTCCTTTTTCCTTTGTCCATCACCAAAGTAGGGGTCTTTCTTTTGCCTCACATACGATGCCTTTTAAAGGAAGGATTGGATATATTAAATACAAAACAGACAAAACATTTCCTAAACAGTCTCCCTTCTTGTAAAAGGCAATTAAACATCTTCCTTAAGATGAGGCCATCATGAGCAAGTAGCCTGAAAGGGGTGGAAGAGGAGGCAAGTTTTGCATGCTTTGGAACAGTACTTTATCTATAGCTGTTAAGTGAAATGTATTTTTTTTTTTCCAGGGGCACCCTCATGTATGCAGAGCAGGTTTTTTTTTTAACCAGAGACCCTGTTAAAAATTCCCATTTTCATTTTGAAAACATCCAATACATCTTACATCCTATTTAATTAACAAAAATGCTGTAATGGGAGACCTACTGCAGGATCGATATTAATGAGCACAATACTATACCTGAATACATTCAAAATAAGATTTAAAAGGTCATTTATTAAGGCTCTTGCTGTTCGACTTAAAAGCAAATTTTACACGAGGCATGAGCCCAATTAGAGCTCCTCATCTCATGATGTTGTTCCTGAAATTCAAAAGTAAAGGGTGCTTTGGAAACAAGCTAGCAAATGAAAGATGGGGCGAATCCAAGATCAAAGAGACTGTGGTGTGAGGAAATAAAACCAGGATACATCTCAAATACTGGCACCCCTAAAATCTATGAAAGTAGGTCTTAAGGTGAAGAAAAGAACATCACCTGTAAGAATGAGTTTTCAATTACATTGTAATATGCTGGGAGAATATAAATACAAGTCGTTTGTACCACCATTATTGCAAAAGCAGTTAAACAAAGAGCTCTTTTAATTTCTCCTGACCTGCAGAGCTAAATCCACAGGCTAGAACTTCCTAGAAAGAAAAGAACCTTCCCTCCTTGGAGAGAAAGAGGTTTAAGTTCTCACTAATGGGTCAATCAAACCAACCAACCACCAAAAAGCAGCAGTTGGCATAGTAACCTTGAAGGGTCATCAGGCATCTTTGCCATCTGGGGCACAGATGTCATATACCTGACTAGTTGAATTACAAACTCCTCATTTTCATGCCTAGATTTGTCTTGGGAAAACAGGGCATTTGGACATTTCACTTATTCCAAGGCAGCAGACTTCAGCCCGATGCAGTTCACCTCACTGCAGTCTGACAGATGAAGCTGTGGTGAACCTTAGAGAGAAGGGCTTGCAGATAATCCCCACTGAACCACCTCTTCTCTACAGCAGTCAGTGGGAAAGGAGCCCTGGGTATCCATCAGGGAAGACAGGTTTCAGCTATGATGCTCAGTGCAGGCACAGGCTCTGTGCATGAAACTGTACGAAAACCTTGGGTTGTGCTGGTTGGATTACCATGCCACAGGGTAATAATAAAGCAGTGGCCTAAAAGAAAGAGAGCTTGATCTGATTAAAAGCTGGCTGGTGAACTATTAGAAGGTTGGTTTGTTTTTTTTCCCCCTCACATAAGAGATTTTCAATCAATCTTGATCCATTCACAGATCATAAAATGATTTACACACAGCTTCTTGACATTTTGCAGATGGTAACGTACTTGGCAGAAGCCAAATTTCATCCATGAAAACAGACACTCAGTTATACATTTCAACTGACTGACACCACTATGTGGAGCATTGCTCACCCTGCTCCCTGTAATTCAGTTTTATTTTCACTGAAGAAGAGCTGATGGCTGCACAGGATGGACAAGAAATCAGATACAAAGCTAGTTCATACCATGGAAAACTATTAAGGAACTTCCTCTTCTGCCACCTGAGCTAACAAGGATATTCTCTGAAAAATACTTATGGTGCAGGAAGAAGGAGGGCAAGAAGCTCTCAGGGCAGCATAGGAAGAGCAGGACCACACTACGGGAGGCAATTAATGGGGGTGGAAACCAGACAGGCTGGTTAGCAGGAAAGGACACTGACACCAAGAGAAAAAGCAACCACTTTCAGAAAAATCCCACTAGGGCTATATTTAGATGTTATATTTGATTTAGTTATTTTGATCCATGGCTCCTTAATTTTCTTCATCTTCATTATTTGTTGCTTTCCACTCTGATGAAGTTCTACGAGTGGAAAGCATTAGCTCATTTTTACATTGTTACTCTCACTTCAGCACATAGAATCATAATCATAGAATCAGTCAGGTTGGAAGAGACTTCCAAGATCATCCAGGCCAACCTACAACCCAGACCTGTCCAATCAACTAGATATAGAATCACAGAATCATAGAAACAACCAGGTCAGAAAAGACCTCCAAGCTCATCCAGTCCAACCTAGCACCCAGCCCTATCCAGTCAACCAGACCATGGCACTAAGTGCCTCAGCCAGGCTTTGCTTCAACACCTCCAGGGATGGTGACTCCACCACCTCCCTGGGCAGCCCATTCCAATGCCAATCACTCCCTCAGCCAACAACTTCCTCCTAACATCCAGCCTAGACCTCCCCTGCCACAACTTGAGACTGTGTCCCCTTGTTCTGTTGCTGCTTGCCTGGCAGAAGAGCCCAACCCCACCTGGCTACAGCCTCCCTTCAGGTAGTTGCAGACAGCAATGAGCTCTGCCCTGAGCCTCCTCTGCTGCAGGCTGCACACCCCCAGCTCCCTCAGCCTCTCCTCACAGGGTTTGTGTTCCAGGCCTCTTAGCAGCTTTGCTGCCCTTCTCTGGACTCTTCTAAATCCTCACTTCTGTTCAAGTACAGAAACTGGTAGTCCTTCCTGAAGTTCACTCTGCACCCATTGGGACATAAACCAAAGAACATCAGCAATCCAGGGTCTTCAGCCCACCTCTGACTGCACATGCTGAGGGCCTGCGTTTGCTGAGGCACTGCAAAAGCCTCACCAACTCCTATCACACAGAAGTGCAGCTCCAGAGCAGCAGAGCTGTGGTGAAGAACCACAGAATCATAGAATGGTTTAGATTGGAAGGGACCTCAAAGATCATCCAATTCAACCCCCCCCCCCATAGGCAGGGACACCTCCCACTGGGACAGGTCGCACAAGGCCTCACCAACCTGGCCTTTAACACCTCCAGGGAGGGAGCAGCCACAACCTCCCTGGGCAACCTGTGCCAGTGTCTCACCACCTTCACTGGAAAGAACTTGCCCCTAACATCCAGTTTCAATCTCCTCTCTGCCAGTTTAAACCCATTACTCCTCATGCTGTCATCACAAGACCTTGCCAATAGTTCCTCCCCAGTCCTCCTGTAGGCCCCCTTCAGATACTGGAAGGCCACTCTAAGGTCTCCTCGAAGCCTTCTCCTCTCCAGGCTGAGGAGTCCCAACTCTTGTAGCCTGTTTTCATAGCAGAGCTGCTCCAGCCTCTGAGCATCTTCATGACCTCCTCTGGACTCCATGTCCTGCTTGTGCTGGGGGCTCCAGACCTGCACACAGTACTTCAGCTGGGGTCTGAGGAGAGCAGAGCCAAGGGGCAGAATCCCCTCCCTTGCCCTGCTGCCCACACTGCTCTTGCTGCAGCCCAGCATAGGGTTGCTGTCTGGGCTGCACTCACACTACAGGCTCCTGTTCAGCTTTTCATCAACCCAGATCCCCAAGTCCTTTTCCTCAGGGCTGCTCTTCAGCCATTCACCACTCTCCCCTTATCTGAAAGGGCTTCTGACCACTCCTGAACTCACCAGATATCAGTATCAAACTAAACTGCTTATTACCCTGCCTTGTGGGTTTCTACCCATCCCATTACACACTGCTGTTCTTATGTGAATTTCTACCTACTGATGATGAAAAAGGTACTTTGAAGTGTCAGGATGAACATGTGAGCCAGCCACAAGACATGTAAGAGAGCACTGGGAGGGCAAACTGATAACAGCACTTCTAGGGAAAAAGTAAGCATGAATCTAGTCCCTGGACTGATGTCAGCAAGGCAATCACAGAGCACCTTGACAAACATCCAGAGTTTATGGGGGGTAGCAACCAAAAACCTCAGGGTTTGCTCAACTGCAGGAGGCTGCCACTCATTGTACACATTGGGTGCAGCAGAGGTGCTTTGAGATGTTTCCTCAAGACATGGTGAGCCAGGCATGGCACAGGCAAGGGGAAAGCAAACCCAGCTTCAGCATCCATCCATGGCTTTGTCTGGGCTAACTTTCACATGAATGATTTATGCAGACTCTACCTGACTTTAGTTATTTGTGCCAGCTGATGCAAGCAGCTCTGGGTGACAGCTGTGTGGCACAGACAGCAGAACTGGCAGCTTGGTTATTTTTTGGTGTAAAATGGCTCAAATTTTCCACACCCTGAAGCAGACATGCTGGGCTACTGCGACAGTCCAGCCTGTCTACCTCCCTGGACACCACAGTGGTTTCCAATTTTCCATGCATGTCACCCCTCTGATCATCCCCACTAAACAACTCACAGAGCACACTGCAGATCTGTGAGACGTCTGCCTCTGTTTTGCAAGATCCCTGCTTTGCCAGGACTGCTCACTGGCCAGCTTCCTCTTCAGGACGCTCCCCTGCCAGGAAAAGTCCTGGAAAGCTCTCAGAGACCAAAGCACCTCCTTGCCAGGAGAGTTTTGCCAAATTTTTGAGTGCTGGGCTTGTGCATAAGTGTCATGCTGGGCACAGGAACAACTGGCAAGTCTGAAACCTCAATATTTTAAGTCTCTTTTGTCTCTTGTTTATAGCACTCCGGACTGAATTAGCATACCAGGAGAATCGTTCACAATGCCAATATCCCTGGTGCCACTTGCAGTGATTTGACACATGTAAACCTCCTACCAGCACTTCCCCCTCCCACCATTGGAAGAGGAAAGTGAATGTGTAGGAATAAGGTTTAGGTCTAGCAGGAGAATCACACAGTGTAACTCCAGGCCTTACAATACATTCTGTGCTTGAGGTAACCCAGCACTCTGTGAAGTGACCAGAGAAATCAGGCACCCTGGAGAAAGGGAAAAAGAGACCCACCAGCAAAATGACATCTAAGAGGGCACTGGTAAGAGTGTTTTTAAATCCTATCTCTTCTTGGGACTCTAACAACAACCTAAAATTTCAGGAGCATTCCCCCTTCCCTCTGAACTCTAGCCTGACAGTGTCCCTTAGAAGATACCTGTGTACTGCTGCAGGTAGTTGTGTGGATTGCTCTCCCTTCAGAAGACACTAATGAATCATAGAATCAACCGGGTTGGAAGAGACCTCCAAGATCATCCAGTCCAGAGATGGATCAGGAGCTGCCCTCCACAGCAGCTCTCGGGAGATAATAGAATAGAATCACAGAATGGTTTAGGTTGGAAGTGACCTCAAAGATCATCCAGTTCCAACTCCCCACCATAGGCAGGGACACCTCCCACTAGAACAGATTGCTCAAGGCCCCATCCAACCTGGCCTTTAACACCTCCAGGGAGGGAGCAGCCACAACCTCCCTGGGCAGCCTGTGCCAGTGTCTCACCACCCTCACTGGAAAGAACCCTTTCCTAACATCTACTTTGAATCTCCCCTCTGCCAGTTTAAACCCATTACTCTTCCTGTCAGTACAAGACCTGAGATGGGAGACAAGTTCCCAGTATACCCCAAATGATTCACACTGACATCTCCAGCATCCTCCAGGGAGAAACCACACCACTGGGCTGTCAGCTGGATCAGGAGGGGCACCTCATGCCATCATCAAGCTGTACCACCAATGCAGCCAATGCTCATTAGGCTAAACCACGACATAAAAGCCATTAAAAAGCAGTTCCAGCCATCGTGGCTCTGGGTGAGCACCCTCAGGCTCTAGGCTAGAGTTTCCCCTGGTGTTTGTGCACTTCATATGGGATAATGTGAAGAGAGGAGCAAACTTTCTGCACAGCTTCAAGCCACTCTTCAGAGAGGTCATCAGTGTGGATGACAACACTCTCAGAGCAAGCAACAACCCGGTGCAAGCAATTTAAGTGCTGCGGGGGAGAGCACGAGCAGGCAGCAGCACACCATCCCTTCTGCACTGCTGAGGAAAAGAAGAAGACATCACAGACACTGCCACTGCATGATGTACAGAACCTGAATCAGCAGGTGGACAGCAGAAAATCTCATAGAATCATAGAATCACAGAATCAACCAGGTTGGAAGAGACCTCCAAGATCCAGTCCAATCTATCACCCAGCCCTAGCCAGACATAGGTAGGTGTATTACTGCTCTCAGACCCAAATAAGTTTATGCACACAAGCATAGTAAAGATGGGCTAAGCTAATCCCTGTCAAGGTCACATTTGTCAAGAGAAAAACTTCAGTAATTTGCAAGTTTTAAATTAAGAATCACTGAAAATATCTTGTTGGAAGAGTCCTCAGATCATTCAGCCCAACCTACGATCCAGCACTAAAAAGTCAACACTAAACCAGGTCCACACAGTGCTCGAACACTTCCAGGGCTGGTAGCTCCTCCGCTGCCCTGGGCAGACCATTCCAATATTTGAGAGCCCTGTTTGTGAAGAAGTATTTCCTAGCATCCAGCCTGAACCTTCCCTGGTGCAGCCTGAAACCATTTCCTCTAGTCTTGTCACCTGCCACCAAGGAGAAGAGGCTGCCTCCTCCTCACTCCAACCTTTCTTCGGGTAGTTGTAGAGAGTCAGGAGTACATGAATCAGTTCTTCAGACCTTTCTGAAGTGCAGTGTTGGTCTTTAGAGGCATATGGAGCATGAGTGTTGATCCTGAAGTCCTGAGGAACAAGCTCTGTACAGGTCTCAGTCTTGGAGACAGACAAGGGCTGATTTATTCCTGTCAGCACCAGCAAAGCAAAACGAGGCCTGGGTAGGCTGACTCATTACCTGCTCCTCTGCCTGCAGTGCTCATGATGTTACTGCACTGCACGACTAAAGCCAAGGGGGATTCACACAAGATACACACCACATTCATCTCTGTGGGAAAGGACACCCCACCTGGGTGGCTTTTAAAATCTGAAAGGGTAGACATAGCTGCAGATGATCCTGACAGACATGCTGCATTCTGGAGCTTCTTTTTCGGTCGTGGGTGAAGAAAGTTCCCTTAGTCAATTCAATTCAGAAATGCTCCATTAAATTTAATTCAGTTGAGCAAATGTTAGCAGGTTAGAATGTTTCTAACTGCATCCCCCTGCAAGCAAACATATAATATTGGTATTGGTTTTGTGGGTCACTCTTAGAACAGCAGATCTGAAAAGTCTGCTGTGAGTCACTGACAAGTTCTGTCAATGCTGTCTGAACATGAAGCCTGAAGTTACTTCCAGTGATAGAAAACGACTATCAGTGTCTTTGCTTCGTGACCTTGCCAGCACCCACCATCCACACAGCCCCGGAGGGAAGGTGTAGCTGCAGTGGGCTGATCACCATCGCATTTCTTGTTAAGAATCACACTTTCAAGATCAACTTAATTTCAGCAGGCTACCAAAAAAAAAAAAAAAAAAAAAACAACCAAACAACCACCCAAAAAGCCAGTGTGAAGGATAAAACATTGCCTTCTCCCACTTCTCAGCTGCAATTTTTATGCTCATCTCATCACTATTAGTAAAGCTGTGCGTGAAGTTGTGGGCACCATGCCATCATGGGCAGAGGGAAGATGTGCTTATCCACACCTAAAGTCTCTCTCACTGGGAAAACAGGCAGGTTGCTGACATCGGTGTTATCTTGGAAGCTCCTTTCTCCCCCCTCCCCCTTCCCCCCTCTCTTTTTCTCTTTGTCAGAGATGTCTGAGCTCTAGAAATCCAGACACAGCACACAGGGACCAGAATGTTGCTTTTTTTAGTGGTTTCCTTCAGGGATGCTGCATGGGATTTGACTCAATTATGCAAATTACATAACTTGATGATACCCCTTCAACAGACGCTCTAGACTGTGAGATCTCAGCAATCTGCAAAACACAGCAACTTTCCCAGGACTGATTTGTGCCTCAACTATTAAACAAACATCTCATTTGCAGGGAGCTTTGTCTTATGTGGAACGTTATATTTTATCTCAGTTTTCACCCTTACTCTATTTTCTCATTAATTCTAAGTGCATAGGAGGTGTCGTGTCCAAACTCCACCAGCACATCCCCCACCCCCTACCCTCATCTGCATTTTAGCTGTGGAAAACAGTGGCTGTTATTTGAACGCGGCAGTTACCAGTGCTGCATGGTGAGGATAAACCAGCATTACAGACAGGGATTTCTGTCCCCACGAAACAGGTCAGCAAGGCTTTAGCCTTTGCAGTTTTCTTCTTTGATCTACCTTAGCTTCTCACTTTGCAACGATTCCCTTTGTTTTTGAAGTGGTCAGTTTTAAACAGTCACACACACACCCCCCCAAGATTTCATAGCATGAAAGCTTCATTAAGATCTTCTAGTAACGTGCACAAGCCACTGAATTTTATTCATTAACTCCCACAGCAAGCCCATAAGTTCTATTTCAGCTCAAGCACATTTTCTTCTCCTTAAGCGCTGGAAGTTGTTTACCACTAAGGAGTGATTACTTCTCCAGCAATATCTTAAACTAATCTCCTGCCTGTTTCCATCCTTTGTTTTTTTGGTTGCTTTTTCTCTTTTTTTTCCTAAAGAAAACTGAAAATGAATTAAAGTAGAAAGGCATATTAAGCAATACACTGAAAATGGATTTAGACAGATTGCTGTAAATAAGCCCCTTCTGTTGTCTACCAGGCTGTTGCCTAACACACGCCGCCAAAGCAATTGATCAGCGTTCAAATGCCAAATGCACAAAAGAATGGCATTTTAATTTTTTGTTTAATCACTGTTTAATGTGACTGTCTCCAGCCAGAAGAAAAGAAAGGTGGCTGGAGACGTAAGCCAAGAGCTTTCTACACGCGAGGGAAAAGAAGATTTGCTGAAGTGCACGCACTAATCGCAACGCAGCGCGGATCCCGAAGCCTGCCCAAACAGTTGTTTTGCAGATTTGGTCTTCTCTTTAAAGCAAAATTCTGTGATCAGTCTCAAGAAGCATCTGTTCTGTTGTGTGTCTCTCTGGTTATCCCAGCACCACAGCCAGTCCTACAACAAGGTGCCAAGGATGACAAAGCGATCCAGAGAAACAACTGGGAAACAGAGAGCAAATAGAAACCATTCCTCTGTTTAATAAAGGAAGCTGCAGACTGAGGTGGATTCAGTGGAAGTCTCCAGAGCGTGCACTTTGGGTGTAACCTCGTTGTGATGATCCATGCAGAAATAAGCAACATCTATAAGCAGATCCTTTCCAATCTT
This sequence comes from Pogoniulus pusillus, assembly GCF_015220805.1. NCBI lineage: Eukaryota > Metazoa > Chordata > Aves > Piciformes > Lybiidae > Pogoniulus > Pogoniulus pusillus. Next base: position 17,740,442 of record NC_087285.1, read on the forward strand.
CCAAAACCTAGAGCACCCAAGGGGTTTTAGAAGGCAGTAACAAGAGAGAGAAGCCAGGTCTGGCAGAGACAGGGCAGAATTCTCCCTCTCACTGCAGTGGAAAGCCAAGGTTTTAGTGACTGTGGGACCATCCACACTAAATGTAGGCAGCCCTTTCACAAACACAGCTATCAGGTCTTACTGCACCACGGAGAAATGAACTTACTTGATTTTGGTTTGTGAGAGATTCATTAATGCATATTGCACAACAAATTGGTGCAACACCCATGCAGCACAAACAGCCTCGATCTGGCATGAAAACAGCTGAGCACTCAGATGATCTAATGAAAAATATCTCCAACATCAGCTGGAGGCATTCATCCTAGGTCGGGAAGCTGAACATAACCTTGGTCAGTCAAAGCTCTTCATTTACTGGAACAGGAGGCAGCATTCTGCTAGAAAAAGATAACTGCTAAAAGCCTGTCATGCGATCTACCCAAGTGTTTTCAAAAGGTTAATTTTGGAAGCTATTTCAGTCCACTGAAAATTTAAAAGCTGCATTAACATAATCCATACCTTCAACATTTCAGGAACTATTAAAAGGCAAGGCAGGACTAAATGGCAGCACATCATGTGGAATGATTAAGTGCTATCAAAGACAAAAAAGCCAAGCACGTCTTCACAGCTGTGTTGCGTCTCAGATCCGAGTGACAGGTTCAAACCAGACCTCCAAGTTTCCTGCATGATGTTACCATGTGGCCATCATGCTCTTGTTTCTCACCTCTGACACTGCCATCTCTGTCTTCAGATTTGTTCTCTTTGAGAAAGCCACACTTCAGGATATGCAAACTGCCTGCTTCCTTCTACCAAGGAGAGCCACAAATACCACAGGCACTCCTGGATCACTTCTTATCCTGTGTCAGTTAATTCAACCACAGCTGGACCAGAACCAGCACATATAAACAAGCATGTACAGGCAAAGCAGTACCTTTTCTGCAAGACATCCAGGGACACTTGGTAGCTGCTCATAGAGCTATTTAGGAAACATGTTCCCTGTGCAACACCAGGCACACGGATCCTTGGTGGACTGGACAACTAACTCTAGCTGACTCTACATTTTCATGCAGAAAGCTTGTTGTATTAGGTGCTAGAACAATACTTGCTTGAATCGAAATTCCACCCCCCTTCCTCTTAAATTCCTTCACTTAACAAGTTTTGCTCAATTCCAATTGCTAAAAATCCCTTAGCACAAACAAAATTTTATCTAGCAAAAAGCCCTGGTTCATCAGCCCATTAAATTCTAAAGGCAGCTGCTGAGGACAGCAATAGGACATCCAGCTTGGTCCTCTATCTCTCCCAAACACCTTACATTTTGTTCTTCATTCACCTTTAGAAATAACATTATGGTCTTGCAGTGTTTGCTGTTCCAAACTTACTGTTTGACTAATTCAATCCAGGTTTCCAAATGCACAGTGCTTTTCCAAAGTCAGCACAGAGCACCAAGCTCTCAGTTCCTCCCTAGGGTTTTAGCACACCTTGTGACAGCACAGCAGTTTCAGCCTCAGAGTTTTCTCTCAGTTGTTAAAAACCCAGCTGGCCTACTTTCAGACTTCAGAAGAGGACTCGTTGCTTTCATTTACCTACAACAGCTTCCTCATCTTTTCTGTTCATTAAAACGTTTACAGCCCTTCCTATCTACAGAAATGCTCCATTCCCCACACAGCAGCATGTCTCAGGGATCTGCTGATGACTGTGGAATAAGCTCCTGCAGGCATTGAGTTGCAGCACAAACCTTGCTTTCCCCCTCCAGCGATAAGCATGCTTCTTTGACCTTGCCTAAGATACAACAAGAGATTATAGAATTCCCAAACAAGACGTCACTCCCTGGGCTACCCTGCAGACCAGATGGGAGGCACAACTCATTAAGTCACCTTGCCTGAGGTACAACAACCAGGAGGAGCTTGGGCAGCAAATACATAAAGTATGAAGACAGAATAATAGAATTGATCAGGTTGGAAGAGACCTCCAAGATCATCCAGTCCAACCTAGCACCCAGCCCTGTCCAATTAACTAAACCATAGCACTAAGTGCCTCATCCAGTGCCTCCAGGGATGGCAAGTTCACCACTTCCCTGGGCAGCCCATTCCACTGCCAATCACTCTCTCTGCCAACAGCTTCCTCCTAACATCCAGCCTAGACCTCCCCCTGCACAACTTGAGACTGTGTCCCCTTGTTCTGTTGCTGGTTGCCTGGCAGAAGAGACCAACCCCACCTGGCTACAGCCTCCCTTCAGGTAGTTGTAGTCTGCAATGAGGTCACCCCTGAGCCTCCTCTTCTCCAGGCTAAACAACACTAATCTCTAACTTGTTGTTCCAAATGAGATTAAAGACTGCACATCCTTTCTGCTTTCCCTGTTTGCTTTACATGCTTTTTGGGAACAAAGTAGACATGCAGCATGAATGCAGCATTTCATCATGTATCTAAGAGCTGGGGTTTGACCCCAGCTCCTGCATTTCATACTCATGGCTTTGCCAGAGATGTACTTTGCTTTCCACAGCAGCTGGTGCCTATCTGCAGCTGTCTTAAACACAACAAGCTTTATACTCAACAGAAAGAGCAAACAAGCTGGTACGGAGATCAATTTGAGAAGAGGACATCTGAAGCAGAACCCTCCAGATGTTTGGATACAGCCATGCTCCATTTAACAGCAGCAAATGGCACACAGGCTGGAGAGGCTTCCTGTAAGGACACACTTTGAGAACCATTTCTGAAATCTGATTTATCAGATAGGTTTGCAGAGTGAGCTGCACAAGCAGAAACACTTGAATAATCTGCCTTCAGATTGAACACAAAAGCAGGACGCAAATGCTATTAATTCCATCATTTCCATGAACTCCCTGTACTAGAGCTATAAACTCCTGATCAGATTATAGGAACAGTAAACCAATCAAGGACTGCTCAGATGAACACAACTTGCAAATATTTTGAATACTAGCAGAGCATCAAACCGTATCATCCTAGCAGAAATCTCATTAAAGACACACCACAACAGGCATCCTTTATGTGCTCAGTGCACAAATACTACACCAGACTGCAATTCATAGCGCTCAGACAACCAACAAACAATTACATCCAGGCTTGGTGCTGCACCAAGGTGGACCTGGCAAATGTGTGTCTGCACATCTGACTTCTAGTCTACTAAAGAAAATAAATGATAAAATAAAATCACAGCACTTCACAGGCTCACAGGATGTGAGGGTTTGGAAGGAACTCAAAGAGTTATCTTAGAGTCCATCCCCCCTGCCAGAGCAGGACCACAGAATTTAGTGCAGGTCATCCAGATAGGTCTTGAACGTCTCCAGAGACGGACACTCCACAGCCTCTCTGGGCAGCCTGTTCCAGTGCTCTGTAACCCTTAAAGAAGTTCCTCCTCATGTTGAGGTAGAACTTTCTGTGCTGCTCCTTGTCCTGTCCCAGGACAGAAGTGTGCAGAGGCTGTCCCTGTCCCTTCCTTCCTGACCCCCAGCTCTCAGATGTTTATAGATGTTTATTAGGTTACCCCTCAGTCTTCTCTCCAGACAGAACTGCCCCAGGACTCTCAGCCTTTCCTCATCAGGCAGTGCTCCAGACCTTTAATCATCCTTGTAGCCCTCTGTTGAACCCTCTTCAGTAGATCCTTGTGGCTCTTGAACTGGGAAGCCCAGAACTGGATGCAATATTCCAGTTGGGGCCCCACTAGGGCAGAGCAGAGGGGGAGGAGAACCTCCCTTGATCTGCTGGACACTTCTTGATGCACCCCAGGATCCCACTGGCCTTCTTGGCCACAAGGGCACATTACTGTCCCATATAGAATTTGCTCTCCACCAGGACTCCCATGTCCCTTCAGGCAGCTGTAGACAGCAATGAGCTCTGCCTGAGCCTCCTCTTCTGCAGGCTGCACACCCCCAGCTCCCTCAGCCTCTCCTCACAGGGCTGTGCTCCAGGCCCCTCACCAGCTTTGTCTCCCTTCTCTGGACACGTTCCAGTACCTCAACATCTCTCTTGAATTGAGGAGCCCAGAACTGGACACAGCACTCAAGCTGTGGCCTGCCCAGTGTTGAGTATGGCGGCAGAATAACCTCCCTTGTCCTACTGGCCACACTGCTCCTGATCCAGACCAGGATGCCATTGGCTCTCCTGGCCACCTGGGCACACTGCTGGCTTATGTTCAGCTACTCTCTACCAGTACCCCCAGCTCCCTTTCTTTCTGGCTGCTCTCAGCCACTCTGTTCCCAGCCTGTAGTGCTGCTGGGGCTGTTGTGGCCAAAGTGTAGAACCCTCCACTTGGCCTCGTTAAAGTGCAAGTCGTTAAAGGCCAAGTTATAATTCCTGCCTCATTAATTGCCCCAATAAAATCAAGGACAAAATCCACCTGCTAGGCACCCAAAGGGAGAAATTTAAGTATTTTCCATAGACACAGACAAAACAAGAGAAAACCACTCAATTTTGGAACATACCAGCATGGGAACTATACCAGCAGGATGCCTTGCACTTTGGAATAGAGAAAGGCACCAGTAAGACCAGAGATTGATCATAAAGTGTTTACTGAGGTAGGATGAGGCAGTCTGAAAACTTGCCAGCAGTTTTACTTCATAATAGTAAATAGAAATGATGTGGATTTTGCCCCAAAAGGCAGGCAGTGCACTGTGAGCTATCCATAAGCCTTGGAGAGCTGCAGCAGGCTTTGCAACAGCTGACAGCTTAGAACAGGTTATTTTACCTTCACATAAATTGGGCTGATGCCAAACTAATTCAAAGGGCACATTACAGAAGCCTGATGCCCTTGTGAGGGGCTTTGTCAGCACACAGGGTACACTGGCTTCAGAGAGGTTAATATCACTGATCTGAAATGCTCCTAGAAGGTAGAAAACCCCCACCAATATTTACAGCCACGTGACAGATATGACTCAGAAACTGGAATAAGAACTGTAACTCCCTTTTAGTTCTGTGCTAGGGACTGAGATTTGTGTTTTATGTCAGCAGGTAGAGAGTTTTCCATAGCAAGCTGCATATCAGGCTTAAAAATTGCTTTTTCCCTAATGAATGTTGAAGGATACTGGGATAAAAGTCTGTATTTTAGCTTTTCTTTACTCAAGCCTTTACCCATCATTAGGAGCTACACATAAAACTGCAGAACCATCTCCTGTCACAAATTCAACAGGAGGCACAGAGAGTGAGAACGACAACATCACTGCTGAGAAGTCAAACCCAAACCCAGACGATGTCAAATCGCCTACCGGCAGCACTTAAACGTCACTTGAGTTTGCACCTTCCAGCAAACTCCAATAAAGCAGAGAGAATCACAAGCATTTTTCTGTTTTATTTCCCACTCTCTCCATGCAGTACCTTCAGTGCTGACACTGCTGCCTTGCCTTCCAGTCACCTGGAAACCAACAGCACCCATAACAACCACTGCGACAGCTTTGGGTTAGGAACACCAAAAAAGAACCCCAACCCAAACCATTGCATCCTACTAAATATTTACTGCTGTGGTAATGCTTTGAAGGAGCTCACCTTTTGCTTTGCTTCCTGATTCACACTGCTAGCAGCTTTTACTTAGCAGCAATGCAGCAAAACCATATTTTTCTGGTTTTTTTTTTTTTGGCCATAGAATACCACAATTTTCCATTTAGCTGTTTTAAAGATCTTAAAGTGAATTCTCTACCAACTTCCTGGCAGACTTAATGCTTCTTGACAGTGTTATGTTAAGCTGCAAACATCGGCACTAAAAAGCAGTATTTAACGTGTCTTTTCTTTCCCAGAAGTTAACTGCTGCTCAGACAAATAATACACTATACCCAGCAATGGCAAATGCACAGACCTACACCAGGACCAGTCACACTCCCTTCAGAATCAGACTCACTGCTGTTACCCCAGTTGCTCAAAAAATCAGGGCCATGCTACCACCAATTGTCCCCTTTATGTTGTCAGTTCATTTGCTGTCCCTGTGCTTTGCTTGCATCTCCAGATTCTCTTAGTGCAGAACAAGAACTACTGTGAGGAGAAGTCTGGAGGTACCCTGTGGTGCAGAGCAGCTGGATAGTTGCTGTAGAAGACTCTCACAGTGCCCCTGTGAGCAGCCCTTCTCATCAGCAAAAACAGGTCACTCCTTGAGACCAGGCACAAGACTGCAAGACTGCGTTATCCCACCTGGAACAAAAAGCCAGGAACAAAACCCCCAACTTCAGTGCCCATAGAATCACAGAATCAGTCAGGGTTGGAAGGGACAACAAGGATCATCTAGTTTCAACCTCCCTGCCATGGGCAGGGACACCCTACCCTAGATCAGGCTGGCCAGAGCCAGTCTCAACCTCTTTTAAGAAACCAAGCCATGACTGGTGTGTTAAAAAGATGAAAGATGACTTGCAGAGCACTCACATCACACAATGCCTAAAGCCCCACCACGAACCATACGGGGAAAGTCATCCCATGGAATGTTCTGGATGCATTTACAGTCATGGACTGAGACTTGTCACCAGTTAAAAGCTGAAATACAAGTACATGTAGCCGGCGAGAGAGTGTCTACCACCCTTTCACCACTCCTCCCTCCACAAGGAAAGCATTGGCACAGCTCCCTGCAGTGCTCACGTGTACTGTATGTGCCATCTGGCCACACTTCCCAGGTTTAAAACTCCTCTCCTCAGCAAGCTGCTTAAGAGGTCTGATTATCCCTTTTGAATGCAGCACGAAATGATGAACATCACATAGCTTTACACCATCCCAAGGCTTTTAAATGTTCCTGTCTCCACCCTGGGCTGAGATGAGGCTGACCCAAGGCCAGGAAAGGATCAAGTAGCATATACTGAACTGCTGAATCTAGAGGCTAGATCCTGCATAGGTGCACCAGTCCCTCCTAGAGATGCTCATCACTGACAAGGGCAGCTGCAACTTGCAATGTGGTCACAACTCGAGTATTGTGTTGAGTTTTGGACACCGCAATACAGGAGAGATGTGGAGGTGCTGGAGTGGGCCCAGAGGAGGGCAGCAAATCTGGGGAAAGGCCTGGAGAATAAATCTTATGAGGAGCAACTGAGGGAGCTGGGGATGGTTAGTCTGAAAAAGAGGAGGCTGAGGGCAGATCTCATTGCTGTCTGCAGCTACCTGAAGGGACATTGTGGAGAGGCTGCCGCTGGGCTCTTCTCACAGGTAGCTGGAGACAGAACAAGAGGGAATGGCTTCAATCTGAGACTGGGCAGGTTTAGGTTGGACATTAGGAAAAGGTTTTTCCTGGAGAGAGTGGTCAGGCACTGGAATGAGATGCCCAGAGAGGTGGTGGAGTCACCCACCCTGGATGTGTTTAAGGGTCGCTTGGATGTGGTGCTTAGGGCTATGGTTTCAGGTGAATCTTGTAGAGTAGGGCTATAGGTTGGACTTGGTGACCCTGAGGGGCTTTGCCAGTCTGGATGTTTCTGTGATTCTGTGGCAAGATAGCTCACAGTGCCAGTGTGGCAATTGGGCATCCTAAGTCTGGTTAGGGTAAAGTAGGGGAAAGGTCAGAAGCTGACAAATAAAGTGGCTGGACCTGGGAAGCAGTTGGTTGACAGACTCAGGGTGCTTGTGGAAGACAGATGAGATTTCTGAAAGATAATGAACACATTTGGAGGACTGAGGAAGTGCAGGGCTGAGGAAGCAGGTACTCAAACCCTATACATGCCTAAAAAGGTGATGAATCACTTTTGGGCATCACTTAAAGTGTGACAAACAGCTACTACCAAAGCAGTGTCAGGAAACAGTAAGAAACAAGAAGCTTCTTTCTGTGTGACAACTGGGGCAAACAGGAGAGAGGAGAGATGCATCACTCGGCTCAGTGATGCAAACCTGAGTACCCCAAGCTTTGTGGCTGTGAATATCCACCCTGGAATTCACTCCAATCTAATCAAACATTCTGATGCAAACGTTCAGGTCGTGTGCCAAAATGACCTTTGCCAGAAGCTTTCCAGACCCTGTACAATTACCTATCGATTTCAATACCGGAACAAAAAGCAAGCCTGTTCCATCTGGTGATGTTGCCAGCACAGTGGGGAACAGGATTAACATTCAGAAGTGCTCCTGACAACAGGACAACCCATCCCAAAACTTCAAGTAAAGAAGGCATTAACTGTACAAACACACAACTCGCATGACTTGGGATGCAACTGCTCAGCAGCGGGTTTGTCATCATTCCTGGGTGCTGACACATCACAGGCTGCATGAATCTGTGACCTAAAGTTTGAGAGAAGGCAAGACTCATCCTGAGATAGGTTGCAGAAACATCATACATAGAAAAAAATGCAAAATAATGGGTGCTGCCTGGAGCAGAGATGACTGGGCAGAAAGGAAGGACAAGCACTACAAATAGATTTCACTTCTCCATGCTGCTACAAAGAAGAAAATGGAAAGACTAAAAGTGGGATAAATTCAGATTGGATGTTAGGAAGAAGTTCTTCACCATGAAGGTGGTGAGTAGGTGGTTGCCCAGGAAAGGGGTGGAAGCCCCATCCCTCGAGGTCTTTGAGGTGAGGCTGGATGGGGCTCTGAGCAGCCTGATCCAGTGTAAGGTGTCCCTGCCCATGGTAGGGGTGTTGGAACTGGATGATTCTTGAGGTCCCTTCCAGCCCTGACAATTCTAAGACATTAAAAGCACAACATATAGAATCAACCAGGCTGGAAGAGACCCCCAAGATCATCCAGTCCAACCTATCACCCAGCCCTGTCCAATCAACAAGACCATGGCACTAAGTGCCTCATCCAGGCTTTTCTGGAACAATGAAAGAGGCCTTTCAACTATCTGATAAATTAGTATGTTCCATCTTGCATCAAAAAACAATTGGACTTGGAAGTGTCTCAGCTCAGCACTTCAGGACATGGTGTTCTTAGGTTGAAGGTTGGATTCCCATGGTCTCAGAGGTCTCTTCCAACTGAACAATTCTAGAGTCCATGATTTTACCACAGGGTCTTAGATGAGGTCTCTCCCTTGGGAGAGAATACACTGGACATGACTATAACAGCCCAACAGTCTCAAGGGCAACAAAGCTGGTGAAAGGCCTGGAACACAAACCCTGTGAGGAGAGGCTGAGGGAGCTGGGGGTGTGCAGCCTAGAGAAGAGGAGGCTCAGGGGTGACCTCATTGCTGTCAAAAACTAATTGAAGGGACATTTAGCCAGGTGGGGTTGGTCTCTTCTCCCAGGCAACCAGCAATAGAACAAGGGGACACAGTCTCAAGTTGTGCTGGGGAAAGTATAGGTTGGATGTTAGGAGGAAGTTGTTGCCAGAGAGAGTGATTGGCATTGGAATGGGCTGCCCAGGGAGGTGGTGGAGGCACCGTCCCTGGAGGTGTTGAAGAAAAGCCTGGATGAGGCACTTAGTGCCATGGTGTGGTTGACTGGATAGGGCTGGGTGCTAGGTTGGCCTGGATGATCTTGGAGGTCTCTTCCAACCTGGTTGATTCTATGATTCTATGAATCTATACCACAGTATTTGTTGTTTTCCCAGGTCTGCCACAGCTCCACTAGCACAGGAGAGGTTCTATTCCAAAGAAATTGAATTATTTGGAGCATTTACTGCCCTTCAGGGTCATTACAAGAGCATAGCAATTAGCCCTAGGATAAAATATAAATTCTTTTCTCTATGGCACAGTCTAACCTTGCTATAATGAAGCTCCACAGGGACTGAGGAAAAAAAAAAAAGCTGTATAGCAAGGCATTCTCTGAAACAGAGATTTCTGCAGCTTGTCATACCAGAATAAAGAAGTACCCAATTTGATTCAAACATGTTCCATCCAGTATTTTTATGACTCTCACTTCAGATTGAAATAATACTGCTTAAGCATCGACAAAGCCCCCCAAAAATCAATAAAGAAATAAAACGTGTGGTTGTACATAAAATACAGCAGAGCATGACAGACACAAACTCCTCAAGATTTGCTTTGGTGTTTGTTCTACCAAGTCTTATTAAACAGGAAAAGCAATAAAAGCTGACACATTGCTAGGGACTGTTTCCAAGAGGGCAGGCTATTAGCAAGTCTTGTTACAGAGCATCCGAGCAATTCATTGTGCGCAGGATCTCTCTTGTGTCCTCTGAAAATTTATGGTCTGACACCTCATGGCAAAAACAGCCCTGGCAAAACACAGCTCACAACACTGAGCTCCACTTCACCTCTTTGGAGGAATCTGAAGGTGAATCACCCTTTCAGTTTTATAGAATCATAGAATCAGCCAGGTTGGAAGAGACCTCCAAGATCATGAAGCCAACCTATCACCCAGCCCTAGCCAGTCAACTAGACCATGGCACTAAGTGCCCCATCCAGGCTTTTCTTGAAGACCTCCAGGGACAGTGACTCCACCACCTCCCTGGGCAGCCCATTCCAATGGGAAATCACTCTCTCTGTGAAGAACTTCTTCCTAACATCCAGCCTATACCTACCCAGGCACAATTTAAGATTGCATTTTCCCCCAAACCAGGAGCACCTGGGTGCTGTTGGAGTCTCCTCCCACCCCAGGTGTGGCCACTTTGCCCTCCCTGCCTGCTCCCCTATTTAATCAGCCCCAGGAAAGGCAGCAGGCCTAAACTTGCCCATCTGGGCAGAGGGATCCTCCTCCCATTGTCACTGGTGAGTCCTCATGGTGCACACCGGGTGAATGGTGGAGGTGATCTAAAGGCCGGGGGGCCTGGTGGCCCCCCGGTTAGGTAGGGTTAGTCTCGATGGTTGCTCTAACATCACCCACGGGTGCTGGCTGTGCCTCCTCACTTAGGCTGAGCTATGTTCAGCTGCTTTTTTCTGCTCACTTGTAAATTCCTTTAATGAAAACTTCATCTACTTCAGGCTCTGTGGTTTTTAAATGTTCTGCTAGACACACATCTGCTGAGTGGGGAAGTCACCTTGGAGTAAGCAGGCTGAGGAAGCTAGGAATGAAGAGATGCAATTAGTGATGATGAACTGGTCTTATTATCATAGAATACTGAAGTTCAAGACTTGATCAGTGTCATAAGTGAAGAATCAATCTGATTAATTTTGCCAATATCCATTCTTTGGAAACAGTTTTTCATTGCTGCTCAAGCAAAAGGCCTGACCTGATGAATGAGGGCATTAACCAGAACTGCATAGGGCAGCCAATGCTACCCAAAACCTATTGGCCCCTTAGACCCATCTCCTGAGTGTGGAAAGATTTCACAGAGAACCCTTCTGCTCATGACAACAGCCTCTTTCACAGGCACTTGATGTAAACCCTCAACCCTGTCACTGCCAGAGTACTACTAGATAATAATTCAAGAGAAAGATAATAGGAATGAGAGTCCCATCCTTTTTCTGCACCTCAAAAAACCAGTTTCCCATTCCCATTATGATTTTGAAGGAACCATACCAGATAGAGCAACACAGCCTACAACAAGCTTTTATCAAAAGTGACAAGCTCAAGGCGTGAACATTACACCATCTCAAACCCTTTCAGCATAAATGAATGGCTAAAAAGTTCTGAGTGACTTTGCTCAGGAGGTGGACAGCACTCCGTGCTCCACCTGACCTTACTAATAATCATCCAAGCTTCAAATCTGCTACTAAAGTCTCCATTGTAAGCAATTATTTGCCTCTGTGCAAAAAATGTTAATTTCATGCTCTGTAAACACATCTCCTTGTGAAAGACCAGCCTGCCCATAAAGATTGCTTTTGACAGCCTGGTGGCCATCTCCTGCAGCAAGTGCCTGAAGCACAGGTAGAAACATCTGCTCACCTCTCTGTAAAGAAGAGGACAGATGGGCATGACACATTTACAGGTGAGGCACATAGAATGACCTCTGCAAAAGGGAGCTGGAGAGTTTTGTCACTTACATAAGACACAGTAACTTGACACTGTAAAATTGAAGACCACAGCAACTGCTTTCAAGTAGCTGCAATAATTTGTCACCACTATTCAATCAACTAACCTGTTGTGGGAAATATCATCTCTGCAGTGCTAGAATCAAGGAAAGGATACATGGCAGACAAAGGCTGTGGCAAGAAAGATGGCTTTTTAAGTACAAGTGGAAATGCAAGAGGAAGGCTTGTTGTTGAAATTCAGGAGAAAAAAATAACCAAGCACCACACTGGTTGCCTAAATTAGTTGCAGTAAGTAGGCAGATTATTTAGCCCAAATCAGTCAACCACATGTAAACCTGTAAGCAGTGTCTCCCCACAAGATCATGGAACATGATGCTACATGGCAAGCTTGCTTTTTTTTTTGCCCAAGAATTTGAATCCCAAACTAAATCCATTAGGGACACACAGATCTAGTTTTGGAAGTAGGCACATGCAAGATCATTGGGACACAGACTACACTTTCAAAGAAACATGATAAAAGGCAACTGCCTCCTGAAAATGCAAGGAAAATGCTACCACCTTTGCTGGAAAGGCAAGGGAATCATAAATATGCCAGGCCCTTAATGCTAAGAAACAATTCAACTTTGAATAATTCTATGCTATTAAAAGATGCACACTGAATATGGACTTAGATCACTTCATAATTCATATCTAACACATACTGTAAGTCACCTTTGGTACTGCATAGCAAATTGCCAACCTGAGTGGCCTTTCAGATGCATCTCAGGTTGGGGACAGAGTGGCTGGAGAGCAGACAGGCAAGAAAGGGAGCTGGGGGTACTGGTAGATAGTAGCTGAACATGAGGCAGCAGTGTGGCCAGGAGAGCCAATGGCATCCTGGCCTGGATCAGGAACAGTGTGGCCAGTAGGACACGGAAGGTTATTCTGCCGCCGTACTCAACACTGGTCAGGCTACAGCTTGAGTGCTGTGTCCAGTTCTGGGCTCCTCAATTCAAGAGAGATGTTGAGGTGCTGGAAGGTGTCCAGAGAAGGGCAACAAAGCTGGTGAGGGGCCTGGAGCACAGCCCTGTGAGGAGAGGCTAAGGGTGTTTAGCCTGGAGAAGAGGAGGCTCAGGGCAGAGCTCATTGCTGTCTACAACTACCTGAAGGGAGGCTATAGCCAGGTGGGGTTGGGCTCTTCTGCCAGGCAACAAGCAACAGAACAAGGGGACACAGTCTCAAGTTGTGGCAGGGGAGGTCTAGGCTGGATGTTAGGAGGAAGTTGTTGGCTGAGGGAGTGATTGGCATTGGAATGGGCTGCCCAGGGAGGTGGTGGAGTCACCAACCCTGGAGATGTTGAAGCAAAGCCTGGATGAGGCACTTAGTGCCATGGTCTGGTTGACTGGACAGGGCTGGGTGATCTTGGAGGTCTCTTCCAACCTGGTTGATTCTATGATCTCAATTCACTTCAACATGCATACAAAGCATTGAAATACTTTCAACCCTTTCAAGTTTTCACTTCTCTCTTAGTGTTGCTTTACATATGCCTTCAACTACATCTAATTTCCCATGCCCTGTGTTAAAAAGTACTCCAGGGGCTGCGCATTAAGGGGATCCATTTTTTTGACTTCTGAGAACTTGAAGTCACAAGCAAAGAGACTTCAAGATTTAAGTGTTCATATGATGCTCAGGATGAGGAAATATTTATGTATTTCCATAAATTCACCACTCTGCAAAGAGGCAAGACAAGTTCACCACCCTCAAAAGCATAAGCCAGAGTAGTTGGCTATTATGAATTATAAAAGTAAAAAGCTGGGATAAATGTCATAGTTTCAGTAATCCCATTTAGGACAGCTGCTCAGCTGCAGCCTACATGGGACTGGATTTTCACCAATTACATTAGGAAGAAGGACCATAACACTTACTGTAATGGGATGTCAATCCTGCCAAAAAGTAAAACTTAAGATGTTTAATATATGCAATTCAGTGGAATTACTTTCTAATCCATGTACCAAACCAAACTCACGACTGCTATGTGCTTAGAGGTAAAACTAATCTTGGATAGATATATCCTGATGCTTTTGTCCATGGTCTGAAGTAAATCCTTACAGATGCTTTGCACAGGTCAGACAACTGTCACTTTCCTCTACACAGCCCAGCACAAACAGTTTGCAGAATTCCACTGCTGCTCCACACTCATCATCCTTGGGAGGAAAGCTCAATTAAAAAGGCTTTTTTCTTGTTTCAAATACAGCTCATTGATCTAGTTCACAAGAGGTCCTCATGCAGAGCTATAGCTGCACCATAGAGAGGGAAGTAAGCTGCAAAATGGGAACAAGATCATCTAAGTGCCTTGATTAGTGAGACAGCTTATGTCAAAGCCCTCCTGAACACACACTTTGGTTACTGGATTCATCAGGCAGGAGAGCATATTCAGGCAAGTAATTTACTGTTCTTCCTGCTATCTCTTCCACTCACAAACAAATTCACACCTTCATACTCCCTTATATATAGCAACATATATGTATCTGTCTCCATTTGCCCCCAACTTTCAGGTTGATTGAACCAAAGAGGTTAAAAACCTTCTGAAGCAAGAAGCTGCTTCTGTAAAAACAGAAGGGAAGTATAGGTTGGATGTTAGGAGGAAGTTGTTGCCGGAGAGAGTGATTGGCATTGGAAAGGGCTGCCCAGGGAGGTGGTGGAGTCATTGTCCCTGGAGGTGTTCAGGAAAAGACTGGATGAGGCACTTAGTGCCATGGTCTAGTTGATTGTCTAGGGCTGGGTGCTAGGTTGGACTGGATAATCTTGGAGTTCTCTTTCAACCTGCTTGATTCTATGATTTTCTGGGTCAGCCTTAAGATAATCAAATGTTTACTAGAGAGTAGGAATGCAACATGACTTGGGCTGCCTAGTATACCTATCTTTAACATACCCAAACAGTTGAAACTAATTTGTTGCTGCAATTTAAATCACTTTCTGTATCTAAAATCTTCTAAAGGTCCTTGATTTAAAGACTGCATCAAGTCCATGTTAATATTTTAATGTCAGTGACCGTTAAGGAAGATCCTGATTACATGACTACAGAACAACACTGTTCTGTTTAAGTCATCTTTGCAAGCTTCAGAAAGATCACTGCACACACAAAAAACCCCAATACTCATGCAGTTAAAAGTCTTCATCACTTAATCCTCTATCCTCAGTAACAGCTGTCCACAATGATTTACTCAGCAGCTCTCACTACTGTGAGACAAACACTTCACCCAAGAAGGGAAAGTATGCAGAAACTATAGCCCATGGTGGTGATGTGGGGAAAAATCAAATACTTCAACCTCCAAAATTCTTTTAACTGCATTTTCCAAAAGTAGCAGTTGTTTTGGACAAGCCAAGATATTCCACTTAAACCACAGGGACAAGAAACCACCTCAAATCCCTTTGACTTAAATAGAAGCCAACTTTGTGCTAGTTTCCATTAGAAGTAGGATCATTTTCTTTTGCCTGTAAGAAGATGCAAGCCAAAGTTCATAACTGCTACAGATTTCAAAGTATTCAGATCAATCTGCTGCATAAAAACACTGCTTGCTTTTGATTGATGTTCCAGAAAATGAGATGTGGCTTGTCTTTTAATCAGAAATGCAAGGACTTTGGGTTCCATACACAGTAGAGAGAAGGGACCTCTGAGCATAAGCATGTTAAGGTAGCTGTAGTGGAGGGGTACAAATTATCTTCTGAGACTTCCTTTCTGATGAAGTCATGGCAAGAAATCAGAGCAAGCTCTAGAGACAGTGGAAACATCCTGGGTGACTGAAGAGGAAAAAAAAACCCAAAACACTTTATTGTGGCTTAAGCAACCACTAAGAAAAAAAATCACCTCATGAACAGCAACCTTCAATGTAAACTCCCTTAACAGTAATTGGTAAGACATGAAAAGGAGTCCAACTAAACACATGCAACCAACAGCTCTACAGCAACTTAGAATTACACACTGCTCCACACCCCTCCCCAGCAAGTATTTGATATATACATAATTCCAGAGCCACTGCACAACTGGCAAGCATCAAACCCAAACCTTTGGCTGAATGTTTCATTTGTTCTAGCACAATGACACAAAGAACCATTTTATGTTCCTGTACAAACAGAATCAAACATGAAAACTTCTCCTCTTTGCCAGGTGTCAGTGAGAGCCTTTGTTCAGCTGCACAAGAATTCAGTATAACTAGTTCATACTTAAAAATCAGTGTGCAGCAGTGAATGTTCACCACCTCAAAGCAAGGAGAGATTTGCTAGGAGGATTATATCTAAGCAGTTTTAAACACTAATGTGAAGTAGCAAAATCCAAATCATTAGACTTGCATTTGCTTGCTTCGGCTCCCCGCTGCAGGGCACTGCGCCATGTCCCTTCAAGCAAAGCATGCAGGTCCCTGCTCAAGTAGTTACCCATTGAGCCTTGCCATCTCTAATCTTCTCTTGGAATTGCTCCCCAGACTGCAGGGATTTCAAAGGGCAAAAGCTGGCTTAGATTTAAACTGGTCTGAAGCTGGAGGAAGGCTCTTTAGGGGTAACATAGATGGGCCAGGAGATTCCCTTTGGTTACCCTGGGTGGAACTAATCAGATGCATTGTTAACCTTTTAGATCTAAAGGAACATCTCCTACTCTGAAACTTAAAATGATTGCACAAAAAGTCGTTGGTAACACTTAAGCAATCCCCATTTTCCTCAAAGATTTCTGGCAAAACCCACAGCAATTTCAAACAATTAGGACAACCATTGATTGATGGACTGCTAACATACACCCAGTCCTTATCCCACCTACTGCCTGTTTGGCACAGCCCTGCCTGACAGAGTATTTCCACTACCTAATTCTGAGCATTCAGCCTTCATGCACTCAGCTTGTCCTTGCAGGATGGCTCCTGTCTCGCCTTTCTCTTCTCCTGTACTGACCTGACTGAGAGCTCAGGGTGCTGCATACTGAATCATGTTTTAATGAGATGTCTGCAGTGAAGCACAGATATTTTTCCCAGCTTCTCTCAGGCTATGGACAATATGAGTGAATAGTTTATGCAATGATGTCTGAATCCTGGAAATAAAGGACATGTGAGGCAGTTCCAATGTCAATAATCACATAGTCCTTCTCCACCCCAAAGCCATACATCTCAACAAACAAGCAACATTTTGTGTCCCATATATGTATGAAGATGCTCTTTTGGGTGTGCTTTCAATACAAAGCTCTGCAGCAAAGACAAAAAGGCCTTCACTTAGTAAAGTTCTCTTAATCCTGAGCATAGTAATTGAAATATCACAGTACTTTCTGCAGCAGAGGGCTGTGCTTCTGTCACTGATGCATCAAACAATGCTTCCATACATTCAGCTTTCCCCCACTTAATGCTAAAAAGCTGTCTAAAGGATGAACTGAAATATGTATCTTGAGGTACCTTTCCAGGCAAGTGTCCACCTTTTAGTATTAGCAATTGAGGGCCAGTGGGTAACATCCTGGGCAAGTCCATCTGTGGCAGTGTTTGTTCCAGTCTCTAAGCCTGTCCTGACTCACATCTGTGTGGGCCTGACCACAGAACCTTCTCAGCCAGCAAATCCCCAGACAAGGGCAGAAACTAAGTTTTCTTGACTGAGACACTGAACTTTTAATTCCTGTAACTTTCACTTTCAACATTTCCTCAGAATACACTGCATGCAATATTTAGAGAGCTGCTGGCTTCCAGGAGACATTTGTCAACTCTCTTTTAGAAGAGCTAATGTCTAAAACATCTGCAGCTGGTTCTAATGCATCAGGAAAATAAAGTTGTCTGCTCTCAGTACTGTGCCAGCATTTGAAGGGAAACATAAAATCAAACCCATATGCCTTGCTCTCAGTTCAGTCTCAAGTGATCTATATTTTACAAGGTAACTTACTATTAATGTTTTAAACCTCGATGAACTGAATTCTACTAATTGGAATTATTGGGCTTTTTAAAAACACACCCTCTTTAAACTCCCACAATCCAGCTGGTTTTGACTGTTAGCAGTCAATCTCCCAAAAATCTTCTGGGAAAAGATGTCAGCCTTCAGAAGTTACTGTCAAGTGCCATGCCCAGAATACCTCCAGAAGTTACTGTCAAGTGCCATGCCCAGAATACCTCCCCTCACTTCTCCCCCAGAAATAAGTTTCCTGCAATTGTTTCATCAGGTAGTCAGCATTACAGGTGCACACAATGCCATCCCTTCCTGAGTCTTTTACTTTGTGGCTTTTCAATTTATCTCCACCCAAAATAACTAATGGCTTACTGCTCCAAATGAAGTGAATGCCAAGCAGTGATTTTAATCGAATCAGGGACTCAGTTTTGACCCAGGTCTTCCATAACCCCATGAATAAAAGTCATTCAAACAAGGTGATAAATGTTTTCCTGCTCCAAAGGTTCCTGAACTTTATGAATCAGCAAAGATATAAGGTATACAAACCTCACAGGGTATAGCTGAGACTTATAATGCTGTGGACTCACTTCAGCAACACAATAGGGGCAAAGTTGCATCGCTGTGCACACAACCGGCTGCTGATAGGGCACTCTGGAAAGCCTCTCCCTTCCTTTAGGGAGTGTTTCTACATACACCTTCAGCTGACACCAGCTCAATATCCTTTGTCTAACTGTGCATTTGTTCAGGCTAAATTACTGTATAAAAAAACCTTCCACAGCTTTAGCTTGAGAGTTGACTCCAGAAAGGCTGTGCCTATGCCTGAAGAGGCTTTCCTGTATGGAAAGGTTGAAGCCAACTGAAACTTGACCAACAGGCAGGAAAGTGTATCCGTTTCAAAACAAAGAGCAAACAATTGTGGGCTGTGAGCAAAGAGCTTCAACCCCCTAAGGACATCCCACAATCCAGATGCAGAGTGAGAGAACGAACTCTGAATGCTATCCAGAGGAAATCCTCTCGATAAACACACAATGTGCTTCGGAAGTGGCCCAAAAAGGATGTAAACCTTCCCCAACCACACCTTCCCAACATGTGATAGAATTCTTTTGGTTGGAAAAGACCTTCATGATCATAGAATCAAGCAGGTTGGAAGAGACCTCCAAGATCATCCAGTCCAATCTAGCACCCAGCCCTCGACAACCAACCAGACCATGGCACTAAGTGCCCCATCCAGGCTTTTCTTGAACACCTCCAGGGACAGTGACTCCACCACCTCCCTGGGCAGCCCATTCCAATGCCAATCAATCTCTCAAAGATCAGAGTCCAACGAATACAGTCGTCTAACCATGTTGTTTTGTGGGTGATAGAGAAGCAACTGCCACAATTACATTAGTGCCTTGTCTTTTTAATGCAAGCAGCAATAAACCTCTTCTGATCTATGCTGCTCTGGAGGAGCTACCTCTCACAAACAAGGCAAATCTGCAAACCACTTTTAAGAGCAGAGCAGGAAAAGAAGACAGAAAACTGACCTCTCTGGGTAAGATGTTTTACAAAAGAAATCATCTAGTACAGTGATGGAAGAGGCCAAGCACAACACATTTTGGGTTCATATCTCCTGGGAAACTTCAAGGAGATAAGCAACCCTGTCACGCTTTGTTCTTTCAGCAAAGAAATGTTTTTCTCAGACCCACAGATTATGTCCCCTGCTTATTGTCATCACTGCTTAGTCTCTGATCTCAGTGCAAAGTGCCTAAGAATTGCCTCCCCTCCTTCTCTCAGAACACAAAGACACTTGAAAATTTGTCTTCAGCTTTTAAGTGCTCAATAGCCGCGTAGTTTTCCAGTAATGCTTTTGCTGACTGACCACTTACCAGGCTTTCCTGTTACTTAACAGTAATTGCACAGCAAATATAGAGAGACACTCATCCATTCCCACTGCAGAAGCTTTAATAAGGGTAGGTAATTACAGGGCTTTTGATACATCAGAAGATTACAAAGCAAATAGAAAACAATTGACATTTCACTTAGTGTAAAAAAAATCTGGGATGATGTACATGATAATAGTGCTCTCTATAACCACACATTTGTTCTGGGGCTGAGTTCTAGGCTGACATGCTCCTGCAATTTCCAGTCAGAATCTGAACATCAACTTGATAAGCAGCTTCACAGATGCTGCTGTGTCCCAGCAGAAGCAACATAAGCTGACAAGGTTCTGATTTTATTTTTGTTTTGGTTGAAATCTTTTCCAACTTTATAGAACCGAGCAGCAAAACGTCAAAAGACCAACTGCAAACTCAGAAATGCCTCTCTGTACTGACTTCATCGTGTAATTAGCAGCTGAATTTTCCTGACACCAGTTGAGGAGAGGTTAAATATCATCTGCTGTACAAGTTAACTCTGTTCTCACCAGGAAAAGGTGACACTGAGCACAAACCCTATGAGGAGAGGCTGAGGGAGCTGGGGGTGTGCAGACTGCAGAAGAGGAGGCTCAGGGCAGACCTCATTGCTGTCTACAACTACCTGAAGGGAGGCTGTAGCCAGGTGGGGTTGGTCTCTTCTGCCAGGCAACCAGCAACAGAAGGGGACACAGTCTCAAGTTGTGCCAGGGGAGGTCTAGGCTGGATGTTAGGAGGAAGTTGTTGGCAGAGAGAGTGATTGGCACTGGAATGGACTGCCCAGGGAGGTGGTGGAGTCGCCATCCCTGGAGGTGTTGAAGCAAAGCCTGGCTGAGGCACTTGGTGCCATGGTCTGGTTAAGACAACCACATCTTTTAAGACAAAAACCTCTGCTTTATTGCCACAGAAATGAATTTCTTTCCAACATCTAGCCTTTTCAGTTATGGTACACAGAACATAGCCAGTGGTGGAGTGCCTTGAAAATCCTAAACCTCTAATTAGACCCCAAAACCTACAGCACCCAATCCATGTCAGTAGGCAGAGTTTGAGTTTAAGGCACTATTTTGACAACAGAGAATCACCTCTTCTCAGGAGGGACAACCATGGGATAGTGCAATCTGCCTTCAAAGGCACATCTCTTAGGCACTTGTTAGCTTCACATCACCTAACCAGTGAATGAAATACTTGCAGCAGCACAGTGCTGTGAAA
Source organism: Pogoniulus pusillus (assembly GCF_015220805.1). Taxonomy (NCBI): domain Eukaryota; kingdom Metazoa; phylum Chordata; class Aves; order Piciformes; family Lybiidae; genus Pogoniulus; species Pogoniulus pusillus. The sequence goes on from NC_087285.1 coordinate 17,761,235, forward strand.
CTAAAAACAAAAAGGTTGAAACTAAAAACAAAAAGGTTGAAACTAAAACCAAAAAGGTTGAAACTAAAACCAAAAAGGTTGAAACTAAAACCAAAAAGGTTGAAACTAAAACCAAAAAGGTTGAAACTAAAACCAAAAAGGTTGAAACTAAAACCAAAAAGGTTGAAACTAAAACCAAAAAGGTTGAAACTAAAACCAAAAAGGTTGAAACTAAAACCAAAAAGGTTGAAACTAAAACCAAAAAGGTTGAAACTAAAACCAAAAAGGTTGAAACTAAAACCAAAAAGGTTGAAACTAAAACCAAAAAGGTTGAAACTAAAACCAAAAAGGTTGAAACTGGGAAAAAAAACTAAAAAATAATTGAAACTAAGAAAATTGAAACAAACAAAAAAAAAAAAAGAAAATTGGAACTAAAAGAATGAAGAAAAAAAAATCAAAAAAATTGAAACAAAAAATTGAATTAAAAAAATGAATTAAAAAAAAAGAAACAAAAAAGAAACAAAATAATGAAACCAAAAAAGAAACTAAAAAACAAAAAAGGGAACAAGAAAAAGGGAACAAGAAAAAACCCAAAAATAAACAAAAAAAGAAACGAAAAAGACACAACCCCCCCCCCCCCAAAAAAAAAACCACAAAAAAAGAAACAAACAAACAAAAAAAGAAACTGAAAAATGGAACTTCTTTGTAACCCACAAGCAGCACAATATTACTTTGTAACCCACCCCAGACTGTAGGTCAGCTTTGGAAGGAATGTACAGTCAGCTGTCAGAAGACTCCTAAGAAGTGCCTGGAACATTTTAATAGCTTAATTCTGACTTAAAGAAATCTTTAATTAAGACAGCATTTAGAAAGTATTTTCAGAACAATCTGGAATCCTGTGGAATGTCTTAAGGCTTCCAAGGAAGCCTGCTCTGGCTGAGTGCTGAGATCAGTCATGACTTAGAGAAGGAAAGCTGCAGTTAGAAGTGACCAACTTCATCCAACATCCTAACGTGCAGTTTGCAGGTGTCACTATTTGGCACCAGGATCACCCAGCCCTGTCTGTTACCATCTTCATTGGAGGAATTTGCTTTTTCCTCCAAAAAGATTGCATCACCCAAATGGCAGTCGTACAGGACTTGACTTTCAAGAATTAACTGCTGCTTGCTTTCACACTAGCAAGCCACTGCTAATCCATGCCTCGGTGAAAAAGCAAGTGAATTAGGTCAGGGCAGCTTAAGTGCCACTAAAATACATTGCATAGCACCTTATATCCACAGCTCAGACAGCACTTCCTTACCCACAAGCAGACATCTAAGTCCAGGTGGCCAAAGGGTCTTTGTCTGGATACCAATGAACTTAACTTTACTCTTTAGAGAAGGCTTATGCCTTGAAAGGTTTATCAAGTACATGCAGCTCCCAAGAGATTATTTGGAGGAGATTAAACCCTGCTGAGATGCTGTTTTGTAACTTCTTTCAACTGTAACCTTTGTGAAGTACAACAGGTCTCCTCCTAGTAATAGAAGCTCAGAGATGGAGCAGCAAAAGCCACAGAAGAGACACCTTTCTTCCTTTCTGAAAGCTGCCCCCCCAAATGATGCCACTCTGTGCCTAGATAGTACATTACACTGCAAGACACCACAACACCTTAACATTTAGTTTCTGTTAGATACACACAAAAGGAAATCGATTACACAAAAGGAAATCGATTACACAATAGATGTTTTCTTTCAACCTCGAGCTGCACACCACTAGAGAAAGCAGAGCTACTTTGACTCATGAAAGCAAGAGAGGATGTGCAATCCATCACCACCAAGGCCACCGCTTTAGTGCGAGCACTTCCAGCATCAACTGCACATTAACCTGCTGCACCAGAACACGGTTCCCACCTGTGAGGTGGGTGGGTGCCTTGGCAGCACACATTCACAGGCTTAAAACATCCACCTTGCTGACTCCACAATGAAAAATTAAGGCCACTCAGGCAGTCTATTAACACAGATTAATCGTTATGTCAAACACTGTGTCAGATCCATGGGATGCCAGCTGTCTACTACTATAAAATTGCCAGCCTTGCTATAATCAGTGCCAAGTGTTTTGCCCAATGCTGCCCATTCTGTCAGCTGGGTTTGGGATGTAATGTGAGGACAAGGTGAAGACATAGGCATTTTAGTTCCTTTTCTTGAAGTCCAGTGCTCCAGAGAAACATAGAATCATGGAATCAACCAGGTTGGAAGAGACCTGCAACACCATCCAGTCCAACCTAGCACCCAGCCCTAGCCAGTCAACTAGACCATGGCACTAAGTGCTTCATCTAGGCTTTGCCTGAACACCTCCAGGAACATTGACTCCACCACCTCCCTGGGCAGCCCATTCCAATGCTAATCACTCTCTCTGGCAACAACTTCCACCTGACATCCAGCCTATACTTCCCTTGGCACAACTTGTCCCATTGTTCTATTGCTGGTTGCCTGGCAGAAGAGCCCAACCCCACCTGGCTACAACCTCCCTTCAGGCAGTTGTAGACAACAGTGCATTCAGTCCCATTCCCACTATGCAGTTAGAAAGGAGAGCAGTCAGCGACTCTCCCAAGTCAGTAAATATGCAACTGGCAAGAACTACATCAGTTCTCTTACTGCCCTGTGTTGGGCTTGAGTGTAAACCACCATGAGGAGCAAGAACCACTAAAGTAGCACCCATTTCAGACTGGGCACACAGATATATGCTAAAGTGCAAGAGACAAACTGTAACAGGAATAACACAACTGTCTTTGCCTACCCTTTTCAACTGCCACCAACCTCACGTGCAGCAGTTACAGGATGAAAGGTTCAGCAACATTCATGGTGTTCTCTTACTGTCACCTCTCAAAGGCAGCACTGGTAAAAAGCAACTGGCAGCAAACCCACCAACATTTGTAATATTGCAGGACTGACTGAAGTGATGGTACAAGATTTACCTGGCAGGGATGTGGCTAAACTCTAGACTAGCTCCTGTTGCAAACTGTGCCACTTCTCAAACATTCAGTGTTCCAGGGACCCAAGTCAGCATTTATGGCTACTGGTTGGGGTACACTAAATCCCTCTGGAAAGCAGCTCTGCAGGTCTTTTGCTGAAGAGCATTCATTAACACATCCACCATTCTGCTGCAGGTCATGGTAAGGAGATCTACATAGGCTGTCCAAGATACTCTGCAGACTAGTAAGGAGGAAATGAGCTAAAGTCAAGTTTGCTTTGAACCACAAAAGACACTTCAATCTTGAGGAGCTTCAAGAAACCAGGTGATATTTTTCCAACTGCTTCCTCAAGTATTAGTATGTCTTAAGGTTAGAGTTTTTGGAGGAGATTCATTTTCACACCGTTTAGCCCCATTTAGCTACTAAGCATAATTGCTGATGTCGACATTAAACTCCTAAGTCCAGACATGCAATTAAAATGTTGGATTACATATATTTCATTAAATTTTAAGGGTACTCCATAACCAAGCAGCTTTCAGGGGCTTCTCTGCCAAACAGCTGCTTCTTTTAAGGAGCTGCTGAGAGTTTTTTGAGGCTTTTGAAGCTTTGCACCCTGTGATTTCAAACAAGATCCAGGTGCACAAACTCATCTCTTTAATTCTTGACCCTACTCCCTGGCTGCACACGGTGTGGAACCAAGAACACGTTGCACACACACTCAACGGTGATGTGTTATGCATTGTTCTTGCAGCCAGAACAGGATCCTAACTGCATAATCCAGCAGCACTGAACACATGCCCAAAATCATTCATGTTAAGCTGACAAGGTTTATAAATAGGATGAAAGAAAGTTTTCTTTGGTATTCTGTTCCACCTCCTGTACAGAGGAGATTGCTGGAGTTGATGAACAAGCCTACATAACAGTGCATCCTAACACTTCACAAGCAAGAGACAACAGCCTTCCATCAGAAGAGGAAGGATGAACACTGTGCCTCACTGCTGATCATCCAGAGCCATTGCCTTTCCTCTGCTACTCAGGAACAGCAGCCTTTCAGAGAGCCACTTGTACACATATTTCTGCTAAAATAACCCAGACTGCATCTGTGAACACAGCCAGAACCCCACGTGAACCCATTACTAATGGATCCAGCCTCAGTGATGCCGAAGACATCCTGTTGTTGTGAAGGTGTGACTCACAAATGAGGTAAGCTGGTGCTCCTCTTAAATGTTTAGACCTTTAGCAGTTGTAAAGTATCAGAAAGAGATTAAAAATAATCACAATTTCAAAAATCAGAACCTTTCACAGCTCTGACAAGCAAAGGAAACTGGATCCAGAAATCTCACGTCTGGGTCAACAGATTCAAGTACAAAGCAATTACTAGAAAGACACCACACATGAGAAGACTGAAAATGCCCAAGATCATTAAACACTGGATTCAGCCACTGGTGAAAATCCAGCTGTCCCTTTCAGAAAGCTGTGCAGTACTTGTGACTAGTAGGGGAAAAAAGGCAAATTATTGCACTGCTGAGAAGCTGCTTTTTCCCAGCACAAATACCAGCAAACAATCTAATTTTAAAGGCATTTTCTATAGAGCAACTTTAGGGAAGGAAGGTAAATATACTTTCAGCTGATATTGCTTTAGGGGAAGCAGTCTTCCTTTGAAGGTTTTACTTTCTCCTTGTAGAGTTCCAACTGGGCCTCCTGCATGCTATGGAAACACAAATCAATCCTCATGAAGCCACTGCTTTTCTCTGAAGGGCCCAAAGAATTTAATTCTGGTTTTCCCAAGAGTTCCTCAAAAGCAGGAACTTTACAGGCTAGCAAAAAATCAGACCTAAAACAGCTTTAAAAATTCTTAACTGTGGGGGGGAAAAAACCCTACACAAAAGGGCAAGGCAGGTAAGTCAAAGCCATAGTGAGCTCAAGACAGTTATTTCATATCTTAATTAACTTTAATTGGAAATAACTTGGCTTCTTGCCTTATTGCTTTCAGTATTAATAGTCAAATGTCTACTCAACAAAAAATAGCACTGAATGATTGAGAAGTTTTATTTGAACCAGGTAATGCTATGCAGCAACCCAATACACTCTTTTTCTAGCTTTCAGGGATTCTCTAATCTCTTGTGACTTCCCTTAATCCAAGCTATGCTGAGCTGCTCTGGCAAAAAAAAAAAGATTTCAGAGGGGAAAACAAGCAGTTTTCATAAGCAAATACTGGCAAAGATCAAATACAGACATCAACTGTGATAAAGGGAGCAGGGCATTTTCATTTTGCTCCCATTTATATTGAACACAAATTTTTTTTGGCAGACTCCAGCATAACTGACAGGATATAAAGAATGGGATGAGGCAGGGGACCATCTTTTACAGCACTTGAGTGATGACTACATCTATGGTGTCAAGGGCTAAATCTACAAGACACTTGGATATTGCAATGCCATGTATCTTGCAGCTGAACTTCCAGCTTTGTGAGTTCCACAGTGGAGTCTGTAGCCTTGAGTGAGGTCTGTAGGGACCTTTAGGATCAAATCTAAAAAAAAAGACAGATGGGTAACATCTGGCTTTTGACCTCTGATTGCTCCAGGTCTCAGGTACAGAGCCCTTACATACAAGGCAGCCTCTATATCATGCAAGAATCAACCCTACACTTCTTTACCTGCTTTGGTGCCTGAGATGTTCCTCTCAAGCAGATCAGGAGTTATTTGTCTGGGGTTTTTCTTGTGTGTGGTAAAAACAGGGATGCAAAGTTAATAGAGTACTGTAACTACTGCACTGCAGCTCTTGAGAAGCTGTCAAGGATCCCTGTGGTAGGGGTAGCAAGGCATCATCTTCCTCTCCACTCCAGGGCTTGGAATGCCAAGTACCTGGAGTCCCACAGGGCTCATGCAGAATTTGGGTCTGAACTCGGTGCTGTTGCCAAGAGATGGTCAGTGCTAAGAATGGCTGCTGGGCTGCAGGGAGTAGGATGAGGTGGCTACAGCTACTTAGAAGGAAAACATGAGCAATGCACCCAAAGGGCTTGTGTAGCAAGAATCCTGGACCTAGAGGGATGGGCTGGCTGCTGAGGATCATTCTCTACCTGAGCCCTCAAATGCTTTTCAGCCTAAATCCACAAAAAGAGTTGGGTAACAAAGGGCTTTCCTAGGGCTTTCAGTTCACTCAGGCATACCCAAAGCACACAAATACCTTCACTGCATAAACCAGGATAGATTTAAAGGGCTGAATGAAGAAATGAAGGGAAGCATACAGAAAAAGGTGCCAGTTCTCTCAGGAAAGCCTCCACCAGTTTGGAAAGCAGCATGTCAGTTACAAGCAGGCACACCTAAAAATAACCATCCTCCAGCCCTACTGTAAACCCAATCCATAAACCACTCCATTTCTCATGTTCTGTCCATTCAGCTTTTGCTACACAGAATCATATTTCTCCTACTTCATCCTGCAGCACTGGCCCCACTAATCACTGACATATGCTCCAACACAGAGCATTTCCTCTGGCATGCTTTAAAAAGAAGCACTGTCACCAGAGCCATAGAAGTGCTGGCAAATATGGACTGTCAGCTTTTGTTTTCAAGGACTATAAAAATAGACTCCAGTGCATTAGGCTTGATAACTCAGAGCCTCTAGAAATAATTTTTTTTTTAAAAAACAACTTTTCAGATGACTTGTTATTGTTTTCAAACAGCCAGAGAGGAAATTGGTAGTTTTACATTTCATTTAACATTTTCAGGTTCAGCCAATACTTGAGTTTCATTTACACGACTGACAACTCCCAACTAATCTACTGGCAGCGCCAGTGCGCTCTGCTCATGTGCATCAATTCAGGGCTTCTCATTCTGCTAGGAGCAGCCTCTTATTATACAAATATCAGCACTTGGAAAGCCACGAGGCATCACTTGTTTCCAGAGCTTAGGCCTTTTCACCCGTGGTAACCAGGATTAGTTTATACTGATAACAGGTCTGGCCAAAACACAAGGAGAAGAAAGGGTCTTGGCACGGATTGAGGTTTGAGGCACTTTCTTGTTAGCTTGTAATTGCTTTGCCAAGGACTCTTCTTCAGTAATCAGCTGGCCCAAGTTCCCACTTGCAGGAAATACACAACTTTGGTGAAAGGAAACCTATTATCTTTTATACATAGACACTCTACAGCAATCAAAAGCAAGGGCGATGCAGAAAGGACCTTCAGATGCTGTAGGTGTGACTCTGCCAAAGTTGGACTTGCAGAGCACACAGTCCACACCTGGAAATCAGAAACAGTCTGAGGCAGAATAGAATAGAATAGAATCAACCAGGTTGGAAGAGACATCCAAGATCATCCAGTCCAACCTATCCCCCAGCCCTATCCACATGTGCAAAAAGAATCAGCAACATCAGCAGGAAAATGCCAACAATGATAAATTGGATAGTCCTCTGGTCTCCATACTTGTGACCAGACACCTCTGCCAGCTCCTATGCCAAAATCCCAGGTCTTCCAACACCTTGCAGATCTTTATTCTGCAGATTGATTCTATGCCCTCAGAATCAGGCAAGCAAAATAATTTTGAGAAGCTTCATTCCAAACACTGTAATTGTACCAGTATCATTTTGCTGCTGTGAACAAGACCTGTGAACAGATGCTGGGTTTCTGAAAAGAAATATTTCTTCCCAAGGATAAATTAGCACCTTGCATCAGACTCCAAAATAGCCACCCAAAAAAAAAAAAAAAAAAAATCCCCACAACTGGGCAGCATGCAACAGAAAAAGGAGCTTTAGATATTTCCAACACAGTAATCTGCAGCCTAAATATCAGAGTCCAGAGTGTATTGGGTGGATCAGCAAAAGAAATGTGCGCAGGAGCGGGAGGTAAAAAAAAAAGAGTTATTCCTTATTACTTGGCTATCACACACTAAACCCTGGCACTAGGCCACCTGGAAGATAAATGAGAAGAGAGAAGATAATCACAGGGTTCACTTCTTTCTGAGATCCAGAGTAAGCCTGTTACGTAGTGGCTAACATGAACTGACAGTCAGGCTAAATTTAAACGACCTTCTGTAATGTTACAGAAAATATCTTACTTGCCTAACTGAAGCCCTTTACAACTGTGTTCTGTCTGCATTTACCCAGCTTTTGGGGGGTTCTGATTTTCTTGACTGAGGGAATACATTTTGCTTTTCCTTAACACGAGTTGAAAGTGCAGTCTCTAAGCAGAACCACTTGCAAGGAAATGAGAGTTAAGATTAAAGTCAGTCGGAGCAGAAGTGATGGAGTTGCTAACTCCTTTAAAAACAATAACACAAAAAGGAGAAAAAAGCAAACAAACAAAATCTTATGGGATGCCAGACCTGGTTATGTGGTTATTTTTGTATCCTACTCTAGATCAAAGTCACCAAAGACTCCTATTTTTCAAAGGAGCATCACACTTTAAGACATCCTTGAAAACTTTGGTCTAAGCAGTAAGAACACTCAAACTCTGTTTTACCTGTTTTATTTATTAAGCAACAGCTCTTGCTTACCAGTGAAAATTTCCTTTCTGGAGTCCAGCATCAGTAAGTTTGCAGATGACACCAAACTAGGAGCAGATGTTAATCTGTTGGAAGGTAGGAGAGCCCTGCAGAGGGACCTAGACAGGCTGGATGGGTGGGCAAAGGCCAATGGGATGAGATTGAACAAGGCTTAGTGCAGGGTTCTGCACTTTGGCCACAACAACCCCAAGCAGCACTACAGGCTGGGGACAGAGTGGCTGGAGAGCAGCCAGGCAGAGAGGGACCTGGGGGTACTGGTGGATAGTAGCTGAAGACGAGGCAGCAGTGTGCCCAGGTGGCCAAGACAGCCAATGGCATCCTGGCCTGGATCAGGAACAGTGTGGCCAGTAGGACAAGGGAGGTTATTCTTGCCCTGTACTCAACACTGGTCAGGCCACACCTTGAGTGCTGTGTCCAGTTCTGGGCTCCTCAATTCAAGAGAGATGTTGAGGTGCTGGAGTGTTGCCACAGGAGGGCGCCAAAGCTGGTGAGGGGCCTGGAGCACAAACCCTGTGAGGAGAGGCTGAGGGAGCTGGGGGTGTGCAGCCTGCAGATGAGGAGGCTCAGGGCAGAGCTCATTGCTGTCTAAAACTACCTGAAGGGAGGTTGTGGCCAGGAGACAGAACAAGGGGACACAGTCTCAAGTTGTGGCAGAGGAGGTCTAGTCTGGATGTTAGGAGGAAGTTGTTGGCAGAGAGAGTGATTGGCATTGGAATGGGCTGCCCAGGGAGGTGGTGGAGTCACCATCCCTGGAGGTGTTCAAGCAAAGCCTGGATGAGGCACTTAGTGCCATGGTCTGGTTGGTTGGACAGAGCTGGGTGATAGGTTGGACTGGGTGATCTTGGAGATCTCTTCCAACGTGGTTGATTCTATGATGTGATTCTATGATATGATCTGAAGACTGAGAAATGTTAGGTAAGCTCAAGAAAAAGAAGGAAAAAAAAAACCCCAAACCAACCAAAGAACAACAAACAAAACCAGAAGAAAATAAAACCAACTCAAAAATCTCTTTTCCATCATGGAGAAAAATTGTTTCCTTGCTAGTGTCATGAACTAGCTAAAAGTAATTTCCCAAATGAATGTGAACAGAAGTAAAGGTAATTTACACAGACAAGCCTACGTGATCTTCCGTGGAGGAAAAACAAGACTGGCTACCAGAGGTTTTAAATGTTACATCTTCTGAATAACCATAAGCAAAAAATAGAGAAGAGGATGACTTTCCTGTGAAAAGTCACCTTAGCCTGCAGACAGCTGGAAGCAGAGGATTGCAGGCTTCAAAGATCAAGCAGAGCAGAACTTTTCATAACAACTTTGTCTCATAAAAACAGTTGCTCAGGAGGGCAGAAGCAAAGACGTGTGTAGGAGGGACAGCTGACAGTGTTTCCAGATAAGATCAGGCAGAGCCCTGAAACATCACAAGGCTTTGACTAACAAAAGTCTAAAATGTCATTCTCATTAGATTTTTTTTTTGAAAGGGAGAGCAGTCAAACAAGAAGGAAGATTTTATGCATCCAGAAGGTTCTCGCAGGAGATGTACTGACCACTGCGCAAATCATCTCTCTTTGTGACCAAGCAGCTCTACAGCAGGAAGTGAGAGTTCATTTACAGGCATCCAAGTCTAAGACACAAGTTCAAATATGTGTACCTGGCAAAACACCCTTCAGCGTTTGTCTGAAGTTTAACCCCTTGGCTGCTCGTTATACCAGCAAACAGCTGCAGTTGCTGTGCATTTAGAATGCTCTGAAATGCCTTTTTGGAAGTTTCACCTCAGCAGTCACCTTGTGAACTGCAACATAATAGTAAGTGACCTTCTTGTGGCCTTCCAGGATCTGAAGGGGGCCTATGAAAAGCTGGGGAGGGATTTTTTAGGCTATCAGTGAGTGATAGGACTGGGAGGAGTGGAGCAAAGCTGGAAGTGGGGAGATTCAGAGTGGACGTGAGGAGGAAGCTGTTCAGCATGAGAGTGGTGAGAGGCTGGAATGGGTTGCCCAGGGAGGTGGTTGAGGCCCCATCCCTGGAGGTGTTTAAGGCCAGACTGGATGAGGCTCTGGCCAGTCTGATCTAGGGTAAGGTGTCCCTGCCCATGGCAGGGGCTTAGAACTAGCTGCTCCTTGTGGTCCCTTCCAATCGTGGTCCCTTCCAATCTTGACTGATTCTATGATTCTAACCACTCAGAAAGGTACATCAGGGAAAGGTGTCAGGTCACTGCTCAATCAACTACACATGATATACAGGAGGGAACTAAACATTAATGTTGAGGGGAGATACTCTGAGCAGAAACCAGTTACCTTGCTGCAGAGGCAACACCCAGTTAACCAGGGAAGAACACCAGTATTCACTGCTTTGATAGTTTTTAGAAGCTTTCTGCTACTTGTGCTAATTGGGAAGACAAAAGTATTACAGCTGAAAAATGAAAACAGAGCTGAGATTGAAAGACAGAGACACCAAATAAACACACAAGGAGGTTGGGGAGCACTATGCAGTCAAGCCTTTGCTGACTCCAGCTTCCTCCCCTTCCTTTGCTTTCTATTTCTGGACAAGGAAAGAATCAGAATACCCACAGGAGTTACACCAACTTGCTTACATTAGGGGGTCCATCTTAAACCTTTAATATGTTTGCACTGCTTATGATTTCAGTTTGATTCAGTACTACAGAAAAGCAAATGATATAGTAATAGAAACCAAGTTTTACAGGGTGCAAATTTTAAACCATTACCATTGGAGCACAAGACCTAGGAGGAGAGGCTGAGAGAGCTGGGGTTGTTTAGCCTGGAGAAGATGAGGCTCAGGGGTGACCTCATTGCTGTCTACAACTACCTCAAAGGAGGCTGTAGCCAGGTGAGGTTGGTGTCTTCTGCCAGGCAACCAGCAACAGAAGAAGGGGACACAGTCTCAAGTTGTGCCAGGGCAGGTACAGACTGGATTTTAGGAGGAAGTTGTTGTCAGAGAGAGTGATTGGCATTGGAATGGGCTGCCCAGGGAGGTGTTCAAGAAAAGACTTGATGGGGCACTTAGTGCCATGGTCTAGTTGATTGTCTAGGGCTAGGTGCTAGGTTGGCCTGGATGATCTTGGAGGTCTCTTCCAACTTGGTTGATTCTATGATTCTACTGTTTAGTAAGTGCCTCTAAGTGTGCTTTTGTTCACTGTAGTTGTAAGACCCCTGAGAACACTCAGAACAAGTAAGGAACTTCATCCCTTTCTCATGCTGGTGGCACAAGTTCACGTCTGCAACAGCTAACAGTCTCTGCTGTCAAGAAAATCACAGGCAGAATATTTTTGTTAATTCTTGTCAGCTACAGAAGGTAAAGCCATTAATGGTCATCAGCCTTAGGATGGTAACTTGTCAAGGTGGAAAGACATGAATCACTACCAGGGGGAACTCCACGACTGGGCCAGCAGAGAGCTCAGCTACAGCAACATCACCAACTTTTCTGCTGAAGTGACACTGCTGTGCTGCTCATACTCCAGTGTAACGGTGGTTAAAAAGCCTTAATTACAGATATATGCTCCAGAGAGCTCCCTTTTAACCCTGGAGCTAAGATTAGAGAAAATAGAGGAATTGCAAAAGGGCAGAGAATAGAGCTAATTATGTAGAGAGAAAAGCAAACGTAAAGACCAAGAAACAGCAGACCCCCCTGCTTTGAAGCTGCAATTTAAAGCTTTAGCAAGTTTGTGAACAATAAGGAGACATGTCAAGTGACATGTTTCTTATCTTTTAGAAGGTGCACAGGACTTTGGATGTGGAGCTGCCAGCAGGTCTCAGTCACAGCAGAAGTCACTCTTCTACCCAGACATTAGAAAAGGAGGGCTGCCTGGCAACTTGCTGTGCTCCATATCGATTTACTTATCTGTAACTCTCTCCAATCATTTGCCAGACTCTTTAAATCTTTCAAAAGAGGCATGGTGTGACAAGCCAGCCATAATTTGATATCCAGTACTACTTATATTCTTAACAAAGCTGCATAGACAAACACTCCCTTCCTTGTTAGCTATCCATCGTCTAGCCAGGCTAACACAAAATGCAGGAAACACCACCACGAGTGTCAGTTACACTGATAGAAAAGATACCATTACCACCAAGAGGTCAGGCTTCACACTGAATAAAGTGGGGCCAGTAACACTTCCTTACCTCCCTGGGTTGCAGGAAGTCATGAGCAGCATGACAGAAAGTAAAATCACTACTGGACCCTTAAAGAGATAGAGATTTGAAAGTTTCTTCATCACAAGCAATTTGAAAGGCAACCCAAAAGCAGAACACAAAGAAATACAATTAGAAAGGGAGGGGCTATCACCCCTGGACTTGGAAATAAAGCAGCTCCCTGAGAGTGACTTCAACATCAGGATTTGCTCAGGAGGCTGTGAAATCTGATGAACAGATTCACACTTCCTGTTAACTGCTAAAATTTCCCACTGGCAGCAATCAGTTTTGCAAATAATCAGTTTGGCAAGCAACCTAGGACCTGAAGTCAAGTCAGAATGTCTTTTATACTTCTCTCTAGAGGCAGAGGAAGCCCAGATTAAGCTGTTTCTAGAAGGAATGCATAGATGGGCTAACTGCACTAGGACTCATTGAAACGGTTCTGCCCAGGGACATCAGCTCAGGTTAAGGCTAAACACAAATTTATGTCAGAAGGGCTATTTCTGACTTGATTCCAGAAGAGGGACAGATGGATACAAGGTTAACAAAAAGTAACTCTTCAGTTTTAACCCAATTTACCTCGGTCAGGCTGAAGTAACATTTACATTAACAACTATTTAAACACTCCTAGAACGTAGAGGACAAGGGTCCCCTAGAAGGGGTAAGGTCCTCGACTCCACATAGCAGCTTCTGTATCATAGAATCAACCAAGTTGGAAGAGACGTCCAAGCTCATCCAGTCCAACCTAGCACTTAACCCTATCCAATCAACTAGTTGAAACCATGGCACTAAGTGCCTCACCTAGTCTTTTCTTGAACACTTCCAGGGACAGCAACTCCACCACCTCCCTGGGCAGCCCATTCCAATGCCAATCACTCTCTCTGGCAAGAACTTCCTCCTAACACCCAGTCTGTACCTCCCCTGGCACAGCTTGAGACTGTGTCCCCTTGTTCTGTTGCTGCTTGCCTGACAGAAGAGACCAACCCCACCTGGGTTTCCCTTCAGAAAGTTGTAGAGAGCAATATGATGGAGTGTACTGTGATGGCATCATCTATGTCTGCTTGCCATCACAGTACACTGCATCAAACCAGCCAGCTCTTAATCCTTTCAGCTACAGAAAAAATCATTTCCAGTTTTCTAATAAAAGTGATCCAGAAAAAAAAATCTACAGACACACTCAGGTCACGTGAGAGTACCTACTACTGTTAAAAGATTTCATATGCACAGTCCCTGAAGCCACCTCTCTCTCCATACCTACAGAGCATCATGCATTATCCATGCTACTACCAAAGAATTTAAAGCGACATAACTCAGAAGTTATTCTACAGAGATAACAGGATGGAAAATGTGAGGTGTGATGGACACTAGAGAGAGAGTGTCCTCTGATGGTAAATATCACAGCAGCTTTGTTTACAGAAGCATTCACAGCATCCTGAAGTACCAGGAAACTCAGCACAGTGCACTCCAATTAAGGTGCATTCCACAGAAGCCTGCCAATGGCAGCTCTGCTAAACGTCAACAGGATACCAGGGGAGCAGGTTGAAACAGCAGCTTTCATGCTGGATCAAAACAAATTTCTGCAGCACTTTTTTTCCCTCCCCACCCTCATCTCCCCCTTCCAGTGCTATTTCAAGCACACTGTGGAATACCTACTACAAATTCCTAGTGCAGGCCACCACCTCTCCACTTTCCAGAAGGAAGCTGAAGGCTACCTGTCTGTGCCACCTGGTATTGGGAAAGACTGCAAACAGGAGCAGTGAGCAGGTTGTTTGACCAGGAAGGTTAACTGCACTCCTTTATCTTTTTACAGCAATGCCTGTAACTGTATTTAAACAGGGAGTAGAAGATGCTATCATGTATCTAAAAGTCTGATTGATTGCATTTTCCTGCCTAATTTCAACAGAACTCCTCAGTGGTGGTAAGAATTTTTCCAGTAGTTTATCAGCTCACCTTAGTAAAAGACATGGCAGTTGTGTGCCAGGAATTGGTAACCATATATGCTCTTAAATCTTCCTGTCTGTCATGATTTCATACATATTCATGCAGGAAAACACCGCTCTGGAGACCACTACATGATTATGGTTTTCATTAGTGACCTAAAAAGTAGTCCAGGTGTCAAGACATAAAATTTTCCTGCTGAGATCTTCCTTCCATGAAGAAAGGTAACTACTGTAGCTATTAGAAGCTGCACACAGAGCACCTTTGAATGGCAAAACAGAACCATTTGTCTGATAACAGAAGCACAGAGATAACCTCCCCTGAAGAACTACAAGTATAATAAACCTTTGGTTGACCTCCAATACAGCCCATTTGTAACTGCTGTTACAGTGAAGGCCACCAGAAAGAGCAATGAGACAAAGTGAAGACCACTGAAAGGTGCAGTTTCTTAATCTTTTCCAAACTTTACTTTGCACTTCACTGCTGGGAGATGGGTTAGGCACTTCACGTTCACTTCAGCTCACTTAGCTAATCAGAAGTGTGGTCCACACTTAGTGCAGGAAAACCTGCTCATTTCCTAAGTGTGCTGGAGTGATCAACATTAGAGTAGCCCATACTGGAAATGAGTCTCTCTTAAACAGGCATGTACAGCTCTAGCACTTACACTCCAGTCCATAGATGTCAATTGTTTTACACTATGCTTACCAAAACAAGCTTTTCAAAGTTTGCTTTTATATCAGCTGGTGAGCGACTAGAAAATACAACTGCAAGCTCCAGTCTCCAAGAGGTCTGCGAGGACCTGGGCCCCAGATTTCAGCAGCAGCAAGGTGTAGGGCATGGCCAGTGTAAGTACCACAGAAGTCTGCCTAGGAAGCATGGTAAGTTGGTTATTTACCTCTGGCTATCAGAAAGCAGAGAGGTTTTCCTCTCGTTTTTTCCCTGAGTCCTTCTCTTCCCTCCCAGCCTTGGCAGCAGAGTCTGCTAAATCACCCTCTTCCTTATTAGCTTTTGCCAACCACAACGTGAAGCTGACAATCCTTGACAGCCTCATAGCTGCCCCCAGGTGAGAATGGCAAAGTCTATCTTCCTCCTCTGCTGAGCAGGACAGGAGCAGAAGCAGTCTGGAAGGCAGCACAGTACTGCTCCCTACTCAGCTCATCATCAGGGCTGCATTTTCAGCAATGTCAGCTGGAAACGTGGAGCTTAATTTCACTAAAGGCAAAGTTTACGACCCCAAATTTTCCAAGAGGCCCATTCTGACGAACCATTTTTATTCAACCACAGCTGGTTTCTCACTCACGACACAGCAGCAGGCAGGTACATCCCAGTTCAGCAGGCTGGCAGCAGAGGGCACCACACAATCACCGATGTGATTTATACACTTCCATCATCCGGCGAGTTAATTTATAGAGCACAAATTACTACTACTACAAGCTACAGGGCGACTGCACAAAGCATGCATCGCATCAGATAAAAACGCTTGCACTGAAAGGCAGCTAGTGTGTTACAATGCTTTTAGCCAGCAATTCAGAGCGAGATGTTCAAGCGTAGCTTCTCCGAGTTCAAATGCCACGTTCCCCCAACAGCAGGTATCATGCCAAGTGCCATCTCCAGCCTGACCACACAGGCAGAGAGCAGTTATCTCTGCAGAGCATTAGAAGGCACATAAATACTTGCATTAGTCCAAGCAGAAATGACAGCACCCCAGACTAACTCATTTGCACGTACTGCAGGACTACATATCAATTAAACATTTTGGCTGAGGATGCTCAGCAGGCTCTGAGGCAGACAGCAGAGATTCAACAGACAAAAGGAATAGCTGCATTTCTCTTGCCTTTTCCTACCCCCACCTACAGATCATATGTTTTGACTTATTGGATCCTTGCTATGTTAAAAAAAGAAAGACAAATCTACACACAAGTCAATCTGCATTATATGAGCACACCAATACAGGCACACTGGTGAGCAAAATGGTGCAATCACAAAGTCTAAGGTGCTTCTAAGCTCATACTCTCACTGTCAGAAGGAACATTTCAGCACCCTGATACCATCATGCCCATTTAAAGGCGTGACACTAGCCCAATCTGTTACACACACCATGAAAAAAAGACTTCCCAGTTCTTATCATCTACACAGAAAAAGGACACTTCTGAGCATGCAGCTGTAGGGAAGAGTAACTCAATGCATCAGCTCTTTTAAAGACATCTGCAGCATGACCTTGAGGCCAAGACCTTGATGACTTAAGGCCACCACTTCTCTACAGAACCCGAAGCACCTAACAGAGCTGCAGAAGAACAAACCCAAAGGCAGAGGGAAAGACCATATAGACCTAATGCACCTTATTAAAGCTATACATTATTTTCAGCTACCATAATGTTTCCTCTAAACATGTAAATACAGAAGCAATTAGCTGCCTAGGCACTTCTGCAGGAACCATTTAGCATAATCTTTCCTAGGATATATTTACATAGCTCCTGATTGCTTAATTTTCTGACATGTTTGTTTCAGGCACTGGAAAGATTAAATAAGGCAAAGTCGCCTACACTGATGTATTGCCATTTGGAAGGTAACATGAAGCAAAAGGCTGACAACAAAAACTTCTAGTAGGTTTTAAACTTCAAATATTTAGCACCACAATTCTATGCCCTAGGAATTGCTTTATAGCTTTAATTCAGCTGTTTCTTAAAACCTTCTCCTTGCTCTTGCTGTTACTCTGAAAGATAAAAAACTACTGCCTGAAACAGCAGACACCATTTAAAGAGAAAGAATGAGCCTGGACAGAGATTTCATTGAAAAGCTCAATTCTGCATCACATGCGAAATGTCCTCAATTCAAAGATTAGCCTGGGAAAAAAAAAAGGCAAATTAAAAGCAGAAACAGAAGAAAATCTTTTCTAACTGCTAGGAATTCCATTTTTTTTTCTGATGTAGCCTCCTATCATCCAGAGTTTTAGTATTAAGCCAGCTCTTCTGAATGGCTTCATGAACAAGCAGTCAAACAGAACGCTCATTTGCAAGCTGGAAGTTGATTAGTAAGTACAAAACCCATGAATGCTTGTCAGGACCGAGGAAGAGAGACTGGAACCATTGAATGTGGGGATGCTCAAAAACACTCTCTGCAGTCAGCTGGCAGATACCTCTATGACAACAGTGAAAAAAAACCCCACACCATTTGGTTTGTCTTTATTCTGCTTCATCTGAAACTATTTTTAACAAGACAAGACAGTTGTCCTTTAGGGTACATTTTCCCTTGCTCAGTGTAACAGAAGCTATCATTTCAGAGCCCGATTCTTTAAAAAATAGACAATTTAATACATGTGTATCTTCACTCACAGACCCAGTGCAGTCCGTAATTCCATGGTAATTAGATTGGAAGATGAAGCCTTTAGCCTAAAACCCAGTAACTCTGATTTACACAAGTGCAGAGAGGTTTTATGGCAAATTCTCCTGTAAGCTGCACAGGCATTTCCTGCCCAGCTCAACACATCATCAAAACAAAAGCAGATCTCAATTTACTGACAGCTGCCATACTTTAAACAGACATAAAGAAAAACCAGAGTCAACATTCTGTACAACACAGGCAACGCAGTGCATCTAAATATCCAGAACACTGAACGTACACAGAAATCAGCAGTGATGTAGTGCAGTGTAGGAACTGCTTGGCTTACAGCTACCCAAAAGCCAGTGTCACTGGGTTTTTTTTTATCCCTTATAGATTTAATCAGAATTAATAGCTCCTTCCATCAAGGAACTTTGAAGTCTCCTAAGAATAAATTACCAACTTTCTCTTCATAACCTCTGGAAGACATGTGATTTTACAATGGTCTTCGTTTCACCACGTGAAACAATGGACCATAAGGCTTGATTTTTATCACTGATGCAAAATAGATTCCCTGCATCCAGCAGAAATACAAGCATAGGTTAGTAACATCAGGAACTCCAGGGCACATAATGATCACTGTGTTAGAGGAATTTCTGTGTAAGACTGAGGATCTGCTGCAAATTTATGTTTCATGGCAGGCAAGAACCGATCCCTTTCTCTACCAGCATGGGACATTACAAGGATATGCTCATGATTATACCTAGACTTGACTTTCAAAGACGTTTCTTCTGGGAAAGAAGAGCTCAGCCTCAGTTTGACTACACCTCTTTCTGAAAGCCTTCTCTCCCTCAGAGCAGAAATTGCCACAGTAGGTTTCCCCAGCCTTTAACAGTGCAGGCATAGCGGCAACTCTCCAAGGAGGGAAAGATTTAGACAACTAAGAGTTTTAAGTGGTTTTGAACAAGCAGAGCCTTGTAGAGCGGCAGCTGAACAGATAGTTACGCACAGACACATCAAGCTTTCAAGTCCCAATCATTCTTAATGGTACAAAGCCAAATCCAGAAGGGGATAAAGCAATTACACAGCCAAAAGTAAATGCCGCTAAACTGAGCTTTCAAACGTCTAATTTGGGTGATCTAGCCTTCCTGTCTCACACACTAAGCAGAATGGTTTGTCTGTTAAATTTACTACTACACCAGTGGGACAAAGAAGGAATGCAGTCATGTACTGCAATATCATCAGGCCACGTATGCATCAGGCATCCTCAGTGCCTCTCAGGGAGGGTTATCCACCCCTCTTTCCCCAGAGGAGGATCAATACACAGACTAATCTTCAAGCTCTACCTGGTACTTTCTGCTAGCCCGTGCCTTAAGCTCTGCGGGGACGCAGAGGTAACGGGTGACGTTCACTCCCTGTATCTTTCCGAGGCAGAAAAAGAGAAACAGAAGAGAGAGGCACGCTTGGGAGACAGAATTACTGTCCTTTTCCATGCAAGGGTGGGACAAGCTCCTCTTCCTTATTCCTTGGAGCAAAGATCAAATATCTTGCTTTATTCCCTTACTGAGCTCAGCCTAAAAAAGGCAGGCAGATCCTCCGGTCCTTATATCTGTGAATGACCGGAAAAGTACTCGCGTTATCCCCCACCCGAGACACAGGCTACAGAACAGCATCTCCTTCCTTAGGGGCACAGCAACCCACCTCCTGCACTCCTCTCTCCCGCTCCCTTCTCTGCAAGGGGCGACTGATGCTTCTCCTCCCCGCCCCAGATGTTGCCCAGGTCTTCTTGCGACAAGGAAAGCACAAGCCCCCTCAGCTCATGCGAAGGTGGCTGCTGCTGCTCCTGCTCCCACTCCCACGGGGGCAAACTCGCGCCCCGCATCTCCCACCCCATGCACACGGGGGGCCGCTCAGCACATATCCCCCATGCTATCACCGCCCCCCTTCCCCGCCGCCACTCACCGGCACTTCGCCGGCCGCTGCCCCCGGTGGCCCCGCGGCGGCGGCCCCCTCCCCGCCAGCCGCCCCACCGCCCTCCAGCTGCCGCTCTCGGTAAAGGGACCAGAGCCCCACGTTGGGCAAGAAGACGAGAGCGGCCAGCACCAGCCCCACCGCCTGTAGCAGCCGCTTCTGCTTCCGCCGCATCGGAGCCGCCGGCGGGGAGGAGGAGAACGGAGAAGGAGGAGGGAGCTCGGCCCGGCCGCCCCCGCCGCCGCCCTAAGGGAGCCCAACTTTCCCCCGCGCCCGGCGGCAGCGGCGGGCGGCAACTCCGGCACTTCCGCTCCGCGCGCGGGGGAGGCGTGGCCCCGGTGGCCCCGCCCCCCGCCACCGAAGGTGGCCCCGCCCCGCCCGCTGCTCCGCCCCGCCCCGCGCCCCTCCGCTCCCCGGTGGTGTCTCTGTCCCAGTGACTCCCGATAGCGGCTCCCTAAGGGTCCCCCAGCGCCGGCACGGGTGGACGCCGCGGGAGCGGGCGGCGAGAGGGCTCCCACACGGCCGTCGGTGGGGGAAACCGCGGTGCTTAATTGCTCCAGAGAGGCTCCGCAATTAGCAGCCCGCCGTCGTTAACCGCGGCCATTAAGCAACGGCCCCTGCGGCAGAGGCTGGCCGGGCCCTGTGTGGTGAGCGGATGCTCGGCAGCGCTTGCCCTAAGTAAATACAAGCAGTCTGCCAGGCGTGGAACACGCCGGGGTGTGGGGAGACACCGGCCAACACGAGGGAGGAACGGCGGGAAAGGACCGACCCCCAGGTTTCAGTGGGGTCCAGAGACTGGCTCTGAAAGGGGTACGGTAGAGCAGCCTGTGGGGATGCAGGTGTGCCCCAAAGGGTTGCAAGTGCCGTTCGAGGAGTGCAGATGCCCCTCAAAAGGCTACAGGTGCTCCCCAAGGGGTGCAGGTCCCCACGGAGAGTTTGGGGGACGAGGCTGCCGTTCACAATGTTCCACTGATGGAGATGCCCAACCTACCAACAGGCAGGATTGCTTCTGATCAATGCCGTGGTGATCACAGAACTACAGCATCATTTAGGCTGGAAAAGACCTTTAAAACCATTGAATCCAACCATAAATGGCTCCTATTAAACAGGAATGCTGTTTATTTGGGTAGCAATTAAGTAGCTTCTGCTATACCATAAACTAGATAATTTATAGGCACAGGATGGAGGGGGGTTAAAGAAGAAAAGAGCTTTTCCAGGAATGAAGAGTGGATTCATTTCTTAACTGAAGATCAAATAGGCCTCTTGATTAGGGAGATGTCCTGCCAGTGGAACAGCCGTGCAGCTTGGCTAACGTCAACAGCAAAGCCATGGCATGCAGTGCCCTGCTGGAGGGACTGCTGATATAAATATTAGGTCTCTTCCAATGTAAACTCCCTCAGGGAAATTTTTTATTTCCTAGAACAGCAACAACAGAAAGTCTCTGAGAGCCATTACATGCCTCGGCATTTGCAGTTCTTGCCACCCACACCAGCGAGTTAAACTTCAATAAACTTCCATAACCCACTAGATGGCATCTTCCAGCAGATTTCAGTGCCTGCCTGCTTCGAGAGCCTAATTATCAAGGAAAGAATTTAATTTAGGGAGCAGGTTACAATTCCTAAGTCTAACTACATATTAAGGAAGCTTGTACTTTCATTTTAATTATCGATGAGAATTTGTTACCAGCTGACTTCTTCACTAGAGATGTTAATGCCTCCGGTGTTCCTCCACGGGCAGAGAAGATACCAACCCATGAAATCCCTTTGCTCCTGCCTTTGGAGCAAAATGTATTCCCTTTATCACCACTGAATCACCTCCGGCAGCTCCGAGACTTTGGCCGCTGTTGAATAATGCATAGCCAGTAAAATTGTACAACAATAAAGCTACATATACATTACCTGATACTGTGAGAATCTAGGCTGGAAAGCTACAATACCTCTGATTTAATACTGCAGTGCCAGTGTACTGCCATATGGACCCTTAGAATAACATCCACATCCCCTTGCCTCTGCAAGAGCTCTTCGAAAAGTGGTTGTGAAATAGCAGGCGGTTTCATAGGTATGCACACAGGATTACAGTCTGCCCTTGGCAGAACATCCTCATTCATATAAAGAAATGACAGCCACAAAGTTTGAGAGTTAATTAAAACAAAGCTACTAGCTGGCTTGACATATGTTTAAATTTAGGATTGTGAGCCTGCTTGCTAAATTAAATGTTTGCCTCGTAAATTGACTTCAGCAGAGTTGCATGAAGTTGTAACTGGGAATGGAATTTGATGGGTGCTGCAGGTAGATCAGTATTTTGTGCATGACAGCATCCTGATTGATCAAACCCTCTGAAGAACCTCACAGGAATTGGAGTCTGGCTGCTCCTCGGTGATCACACTGGAAATGGATGCTCCAGATCTTTCCATCTCGCTTTAAGACAAAGTGACTTCTGTTGGAGTTAGCAAGTAAAATCATTTATACCACATGCAAATGCCTCAGTCCCAGAGAAACAGATGTGTTTCTTCTATCAAAGGTCCAGCATTCTTCTCTCTTCTCTTTCTCCTGAAGTGTTTTGGTGGAGACAGAGCTCTGATTCTGGCCTTGGGGATTAATTTGGTACATGCAAAATAAACATGGATTTATGTTTCTGAGAAAGAAGAGAGCCTGTGGCTGTTAAGCCTGTAACTGGAAAGGGAAATGGTGTGCCTTCCCCAGGCATCTTTTCAAAACAAATATAGGATAAATTAATAGCAGCTCAATCCCTGCTTGAAAGCTCTCTTTGCTAGCGAGCTGGGTTGCCAGTTTGCAGCTCATGTGTTGAGATGCTGCAGGGCAGAGTGCAGCAAAAGTGGGTAGCAGCATCATGAAGCCTTGGATGAAGGATATGGAGCAGGGGTGGCCCAACAAACTTGGTCAGGGAATGCTAGCAAAGGGCAAGAGTATACTGCAAAATGCTAATGGGAATGTGACAGGACTTCCTGGGATAAAGCCTACAGATGGCATGACAGCATGGGAACAAGATGGCAAAGATGTAGGGAATCGGTGCCCTCCTGCCTTCTGGTATTCTCCAGCTGCAGCTCCTCAAGGCACAGACTGACTTGCATAAAGGGCCCAATTCTGACCCTGGATTCCTGCAGGGATCGGTAAAGAGAAGTACTTAGTCCTATCCACCCCTGCAAGAGAGCTGAATGATCGATCATGTGGTCCCCCTCTAAGTGGGAAGAGGGGCAAGACCTGGCTTTTCATGTCCTTGGCTGCTGTGCCAGCTTAATAACATGGGTTAGAGGGAGAAAATACTGATGGCACATCTGTCTGTAGTATCAAGGGGTAAATGGGGAGCAAAATGCCACCCAAGAGTCTGTTAAGTTTTACTCTGAGGTTCAGAGATGCTGCAGATAGATGTTTAGGTCTACAACTACCTGAAGGGAGGCTGTAGCCAGGTGGGGTTGGGCTCTTCTCCCAGGCAACCAGCAACAGAACAACGGGACACAGTCTCAAGTTGTGCCAGGATAGGTCTAGGCTGGATGTTAGGAGGAAGTTGTTGGCAGAGAGAGTGATTGGCATTGGAATGGGCTGCCCAGGGAGGTGGTGGAGTCACTGTCCCTGGAGGTGTTGAAGCAAAGCCTGGCTGAGGCACTTAGTGCCATGGTCTGGTTGACTGGCTAGGGCTGTGTGCTAGGTTGGCCTGGATGATCTTGGAGGTCTCTTCCGTCCTAGTTGATTTTATGATTCTATGATACCACTCTGGGGGATGGAGTGGGAAACCTCAGTCTGGGTCTCTGTGTTCATGCTGTGCCCTGTGTCATATGGCTGCTCTCATAAGGAAAGTCAGCTCTCCACTTGTCCTTTGGGTGGGGTTTTGAGTAGACGTTTGTATGCTGGTGATGCTTTTTCTTTTCTCAAAATCTCATTTTTAACCAAGAGGAGGAAAGAAAAAAAAACAACCTAAAAAATGGATGAACCTCAGTCATGGCTGTGTCACAACAGGATTTTTTTTCCCCTGGCGTTTCTTTATACTTCAGTGTTTATTGGTTGAAGTTCAGCTCAAATCTCATGTGAACAGAATTGATTTGTTCCCCTTTTTCTTCCTTGATTAAAAGCAATGCCCAGGAACCGACTCACCGTTTGGCAGGAGCGCAGCCCTCCTCTGCCGCTCTGTAGGGGTTGCCTGCCAATGTGGCACCCCACAGCCATCCTGCTGGGCTCTCCTAAAACCTGGGGCTGCTTCCAGCCAGTGCTGGAGATGCTGTGAAACAATGCAAACGCTTGAATAGCTCAGAGAAGTGGAGATGATTACAGGCTTTTAAAAAGAAATTGCAAGCCCTGGCACTGCGGGAGGGCATCCAACCCTATCCCTATCTCTCCAAGGGATGGACAGACAGCACCACCATCCGTGAGTCCTTGTCCTCAGGCTAGGAAGCAGGTTAGGGAGCTTATCTGTGGTGTGACAGACTGGTGTGTTTATCTGCATAGGCTAGGCCAATGCACAGCTTTTTAGCAGAAAAGTAAATGAAATAAAAATGCTGATATTCCCAGTGGGTCTACCTGAGCAAGCAAAATCTCCATGCTTACCAGGGAAATCTTCCTGCATTCACTTTGGACAAACAAAGCTCTGCAGTGTGGGGCAGGAGAAGGTGGCTGAAGCTGGATGCTTCAGGGCCTCACTTGGAAAAGCAGTGACATTGCCTGCAACTGCTCCTCCAGCCTGGTGCAAAAGGGAAAGGAGTGGCTGAGTCTGCCTGCAGCCTGGAGAGGTGCAAACCAAGCTGTCGGAAGAGTTTCTCAAGGCAGAACAGTCTTTTAACTCCCCTGGCCTTAAATCAGGTGGGTAATTTCAGTGATAGCCTGTGGCAGGGGAAATTGCTGATGTCTCAGTTAAAGCACAGTCCTGGAGGACAAGGCAGTGATGGCTTGCTGGGAGGATAAACACTAGAGCAGAGAGTGAAGCAAGGAGGAGTGTGAGCTTCGTGCATCTCACATTGCAAACAGATGCACCGACAGATCCAGAGATTTGATTTGCATGGGAATGTGCTTTTCCCCAGGAGTAACCTGGATCCATTGCCCACCTCTGGGCTAGGCTACCCCACTGGCAGGACCATTAGTGACTGAAGAGAAAAAGTCCTTGCTGCGCTTTGCAGGGGCTGAGCAGTCGCTGCTCTCCCCTCAGGGCTTTGGCGGTCAGAGAGGACCTCACTGCTCCAGGCAAAGCCTTCCACAGAACCATGTCAGGCTGCTTCACTTTTAGCATTGCTTACTCCAAGCATCCCTGACAGTTTGTGCATAATTATCAGTGGAGCTCCGTTTGAGGATGAGGAGGCAGAGGGTCTATCCTCAGCTGTCTACTCCAGTCACCTTGTTCTTAAAAAGAATGGAAACCACGACTGTTGTTGCAATCTTTCTGGCTGGAATGGGTAATGAGCCTTGTCTGCTCCCTCTGCTCTGAATTCAGAGCTGCTGCAATGCACCTGACTGATTCCAAGTCCAGCAGAGCCAGCCAGGCAGGCTACATTCAAGATGTCCCCAAAACTCTCTATCTCCCACCTCTCTGAGCACGCTGTGAATATTGAGGCCAACATTTATGTGCTCCTTGAGGTATTTGGAAGCTCATGCTCTAATAATTAAGGCAGCTTTGAAGATCTTAGCCTTCAGCCACACTTTTCTGACTGGTTCCCACAGCAGTCATTAGTGCTTGGAACAGGTGCTGGGGTTTGAAATGTGCTTGTCGTGGGCTCGCATGGTTTTAGCAAAGAGGATCTTGAAGAGTTTCTCCAGTGCATTTACAAGGGCAATATACAGATGATTTCAAAGGAGGTTTTCAGCTTTCTTCTGACCATGAGTAGTTTGTGCGTCACTCAGCTGAGCCTAGAGGAGAGATCTTCTCTTCCAGCTCACTGAATGCACTCTAGGGTGACAGAAGCATCACTTGGATGTGAGGTCTTCTTCAGTGGAAATGTAGTGGATCAAGAATACTTATGTGCTCAAGCTCTTCTTTAACAGGTCATTTGCTAAGCATGATAAAATATGCTTACACCATTGAAAAGAACCTTATGGTTATCTCAATTCAAGAGAGATTTTGAGGTACTGGAAGGTGTCCAGAGAAGGGTGACAAAGCTGGTGAGAGGCCTGGAGCACAGCCCTGTGAGGAGAAGCTAAGGGAACTGGGGGTGTGCAGCCTGGAGAAGAGGAGGCTCAGAGGTGACCTCATTGCTGTCTACAACTACCTGAAGGGAGGCTGTAGCCAGGTGGGGTTGGGCTCTTCTGCCAGGCAAGCAGCAACAGAGCAAGGGGACACAGTCTCAAGTTGTGCCAGGATAGATCTAGTCTGGATGTTAGGAGGAAGTTGTTGGCAGAGAGAGTGATTGGCATTGGAATGGGCTGCCCAGGGAGGTGATGGAGTCACTGTCCCTGGAGGTGTTCAAACAAAGACTGGATGAGGCACTTAATGCCATGGTCTGGTTGACTGGTTAGGGCTGGGTGCTAGGTTGGACTGGATGATGTTGGAGGTCTCTTTCAACCTGGTTGATTCTATGATTCTATGAATGGGGGAAGAAGGATAAAGGTGCTTCACCCAGCACTAAAATACCTCGTGCTGAAGATAGCCAGGAGAAATGGAAGAATAAAGATGGCTATGAGAAAATTTAAGTGAAGTGCATAAAAACTTAAGTGATACGAATAATGTCATCTCGAGTTATTGCACTCAGCCCCACCAAAGGGAGAGGATCAAGGGCTATAAAATGTAAATAGAGGAGAATCAAATTCAGAACAGATGTCAAGAAGCACCTTCCCAAGTGAAGAATTTTTACAAAGCAAGGAATGACCTATCAGACAGGGCTGGAGCAGGCACACCAGAGCTTTCCAAGGTGAGGTGTCCATAAAGCACTAGCCTGGGGCTAAGCACAGAATGAAATGTGCCAAATGGCCTCTGTGGGGTTCTGCTCTGCCTTCTGTATCAGATATAAAAAGCTTCCGATTTTTCTTACTCAAAACAAAGTGACTGCCATCAGCAAGGGGGATCCTGAGCTGCCCTTTTTGTGGGAACCTCCTGCTTCCTTAGCCCTATGGATTGAAAGTGTGAGATCTTCAGCCTTGGAGGGAATCTGAACCACCCAACATGTGTCCATGAGGGTGGTGAGACCCTGGAACAGGTTGCCCAGGGAGTTGGTGGAAGCTCCGTCCCTGGAGGTGTTTAAGGCCAGGCTGGATGTGGCTCTTAACAGCCTGATCTAGTGTGAGGTGTCCCTGCCCATGGCAGTGGGGTTGGAACTAGATGATCCTTGTGGTCCCTTCTAACCCTGACTGATTCTGTGACTCTATGTCTACTGCCCATGGAGTGCCCATCTCAGGGAGAAGGTGACATTGCTGCCACCTGAGCAGTGAGCCAGAACAGGGTGTGTGTGGTGGGGACTCTCTCCACCTTCCTCATGAATCCTGCTGGGGCATGTCTTGCAGACATTGATTTTTGCCATTGCCAGGTGAGCATTTGGTGGCTGAAGTGGCTGCTAGCAGGTGTCTCAAGTGCCCAACTGGAGGGCACGGTCCTGAGCCTGCCCTTGCTCAACCACTTTTCCAGCAGGGGGAAGGCTCTCCTTTCTTAAAATAGGTCCTCTCCAAGGGCTCTTGTGTTCAAGAGACAGAAGGAAGCCAGGTCCTTTATTTCATGTCTCTAAAGAGAAAGGCACTAAAAAAAACCCAGTTTCAGAATCTGGAAAGCAAGGCATACACTGTGCAGAATGGGACAAGAGGATGACTTTGGGAGGTCAGATGCACCACTGGATTTGTGCTACTCACCTGTGGTAAAGCACTGGGAGAGTCAAGAGCTCTGTGCTCCTAGGAGTTTGCAGCTCAGGCTCATGGGATGAGTTGCTCCAGGGCAGGGCAGCACTTCTGCTGCATCTCAGAGACATTGTCCTGCACTTCTGCTGCGTCTCAAAGACATTGTCATCCACTTCACACTTCCAGGCTACTGTGTGACTCCAGGTCAGTGATGGAGTTCCTCTGATGCTTGGTGTGTTTTCCCAGGGTTTTTTTTATCTTTTAGAGGTGAACTCACATCATAAAGGCAGAGGTTTGGATAGAATCATAGAATCATAGAATCAACCAGATTGGAAGAGACCTCCAAGATCATCCTTCCTGTTTTCTTTCTTCAGTTCAGTGCCCCTAGGGTTGCTCTCATTCTTTCTATTGCTTCACAGTGTGCTAACACTTCTGGCCTCTGAGACACACAAGGACAATGTGTAAGGAATTGTACAACTCCCCTTCCTTGTACTTCATCCAAAATCCCATTATTCTCTGACTCTAATATATGTAAGTACACACAGGCTATCTGGAAGTCAATGAAGAGGCAGACATCTCCCTGGAAGGCCCTGTCCCAACAGGCAGTTCTAACAGGGAGATGCTCCTTTGGAGTATTTTTCCCCTTCTTTGACTACAGAAGATGGTACAGTGACTCACTTGGACCAGATGTTTGCAGGTGCACAGCTGGAGCTTGTGCAGAGTGCTGCCTTCATCCTGAAGGTCCCCAAAACATCTTTTCTTCTCCTCCCTCTGCAGTCTATAGTCCATTTCTCCCATCCTCCTTCTTCCTCTCCTCCTGCCTTGTGAGGCAGCCCAGCTGGTCACAAGTGTCCTGGAGCAGTGAAGAACAACATGCAGCTGATGTGTGTATGACAGGTGCTGATTAACGTGGGACCACCAGAAGAACTCCCTGTGAGAAGCTTAGTGCTGGTAACATGGCTGAGCTCCACAGGCTTCTTCTGCTGGGAGGAGGACATGGAAGCATCAGTGTTTGGCTGGGGTAGGTGTAGGAATAGAGGAGGAATGATACTAGCTTTGGAGGAAGCCTGGGAAGCAAAATTCTGCATCTCCTGTGCCTGTGTTGCATAGAAGGTGAGTCTGCAGAGCTGATGAGACACCAGAGGCACCCCAGGCTATGAGTGTCTTATCACATCACTGTTAACCATTGCTGAGGATCAGCAGCCCTATGGTTAAGACTTGAGCCTGTTGAGGAAGGCACTGTGCAGAGGTTTCTGACTCATTCCCAGAGGATACAGCAGGATGAAAGATAGCTGGTAGCTTCTTCGAGTCTCCTAATAACCATCATCTTGCACTACAGAGCACTGCAAGACACAGCATTTCCCATGGGATTCCCCCAGGCTCTTCATCCTGGGAAAAACACCTACAAGCTTCAGTGGAGCCAGGAAAATTCATCCTCCCAGGGACACCTGAGGCTGAGCCATGTCCATATCATGGAGAGGCAGCAGAAACAAGAGCCACAAATGTCCTTTGACCTGAGATGTGTGCTCAATGTCATGGTGGGCCAGGATCAGAGAGGTGGTACCAGGAGCCTCCTATTACTAAAGAAGAGGTAAAATGAAGGTGTTTGTTTGTAGTCTGCTGTGCCCCAGCATGTCTACCTGCAAATTTAGTGTTTGCTTGCTTTAATTTCTTGGAAACTAGGAAGAAGGGGAAAAAAAAAGTTAGATCACAGAATCACAGATCTCAGAATTAGCCAGGTTGGAAAAGACCTCCAAGATCATCAAGTCCAACCTATCATCTGACTCCTCCTAATTAACTAAACCATGGCACCAAGTGCCTGATGCAGCCTCCTTTTAAGCACCTGCAGAGATGGTGACTCGACCACCTCCCTGGGCAGCCCATTCCAGTGCCACTCTTGCTGTGAAGAACTTCTTTCTAACATCCAGCCTGAACCTGCCCTGGCACAGTTTGTGACTGTGTCATCTTTTTCTGTCCCTGGGTGCCTGGGAGAAGAGACCAACCCAAGCTGGCTACAACCTCCCTTCAGGTAGTTGTAGAGAGCAATGAGGTCTCCCTTGAGCCTCCTCTTCTCCAGGCTAGTTCTGGGACTTGTGGATTTCAGCCTGGAGCTGATGAGTGGGTTTGTCTGGGAGAGTGAGCTGGGGAGGAACTGGATAAACCAGAGTTGAGAAAGCAGTGCCCTACCTTGCTGCTGGGGTGTCTGAGAAGGGAGAAGAGTTACTGTGATTTACCAGGGTTCAAGAGCCATCCTGGGTTCATGCCAGCTCCTGGCAGAGCCCCAGCACTGCACACAGCCACAGGGATCAACCCTTCTTCCCTCTGGAGGGAGTTTTACCCACTGCGGTCAAAGCACCAGCACACAGTAAATGTGTCCAGCACTGGAGAAGAGAGATTGTCAACTAGGAAATCACATCTTGATGCTCCTTGCACAGGGACTGCAGAAGGGTGGATTGTCCTTTCAACTTATGTGGGCTGTTTCTCCAGGTACCATCATGTCCAGCAGCCCCTTCCTCCCAGAAATACATGAAGACAGACCAAGGCAGAGCAGGAGGAGGGCAGAACTCACTAGAGAGCTGTGTCAGAGCCATTTGCTCTCCTAACTGTGTCTAACAGACTGTGCAATAAGCCCAACAAATCTTTGCCAGGAACCCATGTGTGTGTCCAGCTTTTTTTCACAGAAGTGAAAGTGTGCTAATAGTTTTCTCTTGCTCTTCTCTGAGGGCTCTCAAGGCATTTTACAGAAGGGAAATGCCAATGTTTCCATTTCAGTGTGCTGTCAAGGGACTCACTAAGCCCTGTGCAGCCATTCGGTGTCAGAAGGGCCGAGAAGGAGCCCCAGTGCCTAGCCCCTTGGTTCATAGGATCATAGAACTCTATGTGCCCCAGTGCCTAGCCCTTGGTTCATAGGATCATAGAATCCTATGTGCCCTAGTGCCTAGCCCTTGGTTCATAGAATGACAGAACTCTATGTGCCCCAGTGCCTAGCCCCTTGGTTCATAGGATCATAGAATCCTATGTGCCCTAGTGCCTAGCCCTTGGTTCATAGAATGACAGAACTCTATGTGCCCTAGTGCCTAGCCCCTTGGTTCATAGGATCACAGAACTCTATGTGCCCCAGTGCCTAGCCCTTGGTTCATAGAATGACAGAACTCTATGTGCCCTAGTGCCTAGCCCCTTGGTTCATAGGATCACAGAACTCTATGTGCCCTAGTGCCTAGCCCTTGGTTCATAGGATCACAGAACTCTATGTGCCCTAGTGCCTAGCCCCTTGGTTCATAGGATCACAGAACTCTATGTGCCCTAGTGCCTAGCCCTTGGTTCATAGAATGACAGAACTCTATGTGCCCTAGTGCCTAGCCCTTGGTTCATAGAATGACAGAACTCTATGTGCCCTAGTGCCTAGCCCTTGGTTCATAGAATGACAGAACTCTATGTGCCCTAGTGCCTAGCCCCTTGGTTCATAGGATCACAGAACTCTATGTGTCCTAGTGCTTAGCCCCTTCGTTCATAGGATCACAGAACTCTATGTGTCCTAATGCCTAGCCCTTGGTTCATAGAATGACAGAACTCTATGTGCCCCAGTGCCTAGCCCCTTGATTCACAGAATCATAGCATTCTATGGTTTTATGAACCAAGGGGCTAGGCACTAGGGCTCCTTCTCACACCCAACACTCACAAATGCATCCTATGGCAGGCACCGTGCCCTGGCCTGGGGCTGCTGAGCTATCATCCCCTCTCTGTGAGCCTCAAGAGCCCTGTAAGTCCCTGAACTGGAGGGCAGTGACTTAAAAGGGGATGCTGAGAGGCGGTAGCCAATGCTGGGCAAGAGGAAAGAACTCTAAACTCTGAAAAATGAGCTGACAGCATTCCTTTGAGCTCCTGCAGACATACACCCTCTGCTCCACGGACACCTGGGTGTCTCTCATCAGCTTGCACTGGTTCCTTCCTCCGTCTGTTATAGTTGTGCAGATGAGGAGAGAAGAAATGTCATGGCAGAGAAGAAAGATAGAAGACGACTACAAAATCTGCAAGCTGCCAGTATGTTTCCAGTTGCTTTATTCTAAATCAATATTGAACCAAAGAGGAATTATAAATCTAGCAGATTACAGCTGAAGCAATGCCAGGGCATCTGTTTCCAGATATTCTTTCCTTTTTTCATTTTTTTTATTGGCTAGAGCAGCTGTTTTTACAAGAATTCACAGTAAAAGAGTTATTAAAACAAAGGGGGGGGGGGGGGGGGGGAAGAAATAACAATAAATTGGAGATATATAGCAGGCAAGGAGTAGCAGAGATGCAGGGCTGGGAAATAAATGGAAGAGAAGAGGAAAAGAGGAAGAACTCGACAACCAACAGTTTGTAAGCAGCATTAGGAGCTACAAAAGCTGGAAGATATTTGTTTTACAGGACAGTGATCCCCAGCTCCAGGACTGTGCTTGATGATTTATGGCTCCTGGCAGTCGTTGCAGAGGTTGAACTAAGAGCAACAGAGACAGAAAAGTAGAAACCAACCTTAGCACTTGCCTGTGGATTTTGGTTTTCTTTTTTTTTTCTTGTTCTTTTCTTGTCTGATGGAAGGAAATTTATTAGTAGGAAGCCAGAGGAGGTGGCTGAGGGTACTTAAGGGCAGATTCTCAGCTCAGTTCCTCTCTATGTCTAGGATGAAATTAACCTTTGATGAGTACCAGGTTGTAATTAAGACAACAGGCAGAGAACCATAGGCATTCATGTGCCTTAAAGCCTTTCTGTGCTTCATCTGAGATGAGGTAATTGACACAAGCCTGCTCACAGCCTGGCTGAGGGTGGGCTAACATGTCAAATTAAAGCACTGTGAGGTTATGAAGCCCATCATAACAGCCCTGGCTGATCACCACAGCTCTCTGGAAAGGTATGAACCCTCTGCACATGGTCAAGCCTGTGGGCTTTAGTCATGCTGGCATACCCTCTGTCTCCAGCAATCCCTGTAGTCTTTCTGTCCCCCAAACCTTTATACAACATAGCAAATTTATGTAGAAGCTATTCTAAGATAGACAAAACTAACCAAAACCTGGTGCCCCTCCCCTAGTTTGCCCTTTCTTTACACACCATCCTTTCACAATCTCTACCTCAGCAATGAGTGAACTAGAGCTCAGCTCACAAACCTTGGGAAACCTTTTAACAGTGGCATTTTGCAGGGCTTACTCTGGTGCTTCTCTAGCTAAATGGTCCCTGGTGTTTGGAAGCTCCATCACAGAGTGAGGCAGGTTGGCACCTGCTTGCTCTGCCAGCGTTGTGCAAACTGGGTGCTTTGCAGAGCCCTAGAGCAGGGGCAGTGCTGTGTGGCACTACATCTTGCTCAGCCTCTGGCCACGCTTAGGTGCTGTATCACAGCATGCCCTGTGTTGTGTGCTTGTCTTGAAATCAGGCAAAGAGCCCTTTTCCAAGAGTAGCTTATCTCCACAAGCAGGGACTCGCATTCCTCTCGTTGTGTGGCAGCACTGATCCCCACGGCTTGCAGAACTGAGAGAGGATTTTGACTCTTACCTGAAGGTGTTCAGAAGCCAGAAAAGAAAACCAGCTGTGTGAGGGGTTGGAACTGGATGATCTTTGAGGTCTCTTCAATATCTTTATTGATGATCTAGACAAAGGGATTGAGTCCAACATCAGTTAGTTTGCAGATGACACCAAGCTAAGAGCAGTTGTTGATGTGTTGGAGGGTAGGAGAGCCCTGCAGAGGGACCTTAACAGGCTGCATGGGTGGGCAGAAGCCAATGGGATGAGATTGAACAAGGCTAAGTGCAGGGTTCTGCACTTTGGCCACAACAATCTCAAGCAGCACTACAAACTGGGGACAGAATGGCTGGAGAGCAGCCAGGCAGAGAGGGACCTGGGGATGCTGGTGGATAGTAGCTGAAGATGAGCCAGCAGTGTGCCCAGGTGGCCAGGAGAGCCAATGGCATCCTGGCCTGCATCAGGAACAGTGTGGCCAGCAGGACAAGGGAGGTTATTCTGCCCCTCTAATCAACACTGGTCAGGCCACACCTTGAGTGCTGTGTCCAGTTCTGGGCTCCTCAATTCAAGAGAGATGTTGAGGTGCTGGAGTGTTGCCACAGGAGGGCGCCAAAGCTGGTGAGGGGCCTGGAGCACAGCCCTGTGAGGAGAGGCTGAGGGAGCTGGGGGTGTGCAGCCTGCAGCAGAGGAGGCTCAGGGCAGAGCTCATTGCTGTCTACAACTACCTGAAGGGAGGCTGTAGCCAGGTGGGGTTGGGCTCTTCTGCCAGGCAAGCAGCAACAGAACAAGGGGACACAGTCTCAAGTTGTGCTGTGGGAAGTCTAGGCTGGATGTTAGGAGGAAGTTGTTGTCAGAGAGTGTGATTGGCATTGGAATGGGCTGCCCAGGGAGGTGGTGGAGTTGACCTCCCTGGAAGTGTTCAAAAGAAAGGCTTGGATGAGGCACTTAGTGCCATGGTCTGGTTGATTGGCTAGGGCTGGATGATAGGTTGGACTGGGTGATCTTGGAGGTCTCTTCCAACCTGTCTGATTCTATGATTCATCCAACTTAAGCCATTCTATGACAGTATGAGTAATCCATCCTGCTTAACTTTCTGTGCTGCAAACCACCCTTACATCTGCAAGCAGCACTTACCTGAGAAACGCAGTGCCTGCTGCAGCCGGCACAATGCCACCTGCTTGAGTTGTTGAGGACTTGGCCTTGTGTTTCCTTCAGGTTTATTGATTCATTCTTGCAACAATGTACCATAAATAGATTTATTCTTACAGTTATAACCGAGCTGATGAGAGCTTGGGAAAGTGGAGGCTGAAAGAAAGCTGAATAGAAAACAAGCCTGAAAGCAGACACTTGTGGAATGAATGCATCTCCTAGGTGGTGGGAAGGTGGAATGAATGTTTCTCTCTCTATACACCATACTGGGCATGAATCCCTCACTGCTTTCCTTGGGGCTGCCTTTGCTTGCCCTCAGGAAACCCCACAGCCTCAGCCCATGCCATGCCTCCCCCAAGAGCCCAGGCTGAGTGCTCCAGCATGCCTCAGGAGGGTGCACAAGCCCCATCCCTCCCTCTCTGTGGTGACACCTTGTCTGAAAACCTGGGTTTGGATGTCTTTTTAACCTCAACCCTCTCCACTGAATGAAAAGAAGCAGAATTTTTTTTTCTTTCCCCTTTTCCCTCTACCTCCTGTCTTTAATTGCTGAAATATCCTGTCTCTTCTAAAGCACAGAGAGTCGTGGCCCTTCAGCTGCTGCTGCAGCTCCAGGATGTGACCCAAAGAGAAATTATTCATGGAAATTTGCAGGCAGCTCACAGACAGCTGCTGCCAGGAAGGCGACAGCCTTCCCCTAATCCACAATTTGATGCAGATTATTCAGACAGTGCTGCTGAAGAGTTAATATACTTGGCTGGGACAGGATAGAAATGATGCCTGCTTAATATGACAGAGAAGAAATGGAATCTGCTTTCGAAGGATGCATTGACCGAGCTGTCGTGCCTGATGCTGGGGAGACAAGTGTCTACAAGCTTCAGCTTAATGTGGCGTGGAAATGTATTGGGTTGTATTTATGCCCATATACAATACTTAACTGGCTATTGTGCTGATTAAATATTTAATTGGCTGTCTGTGAGGAGAAATGCACCATTAGTCTATAGGGAATTACACTGTTCCTCGTGCCTGCTCTTAAATAACATGTGCAATTTCTTGTCACTTAAGCATAATGTTAAGTGCCCGTTAAGGAGGTGTTTCCAAGGGAAATAAATACAAAACCTGCCTTCTGGCATTGCTTTAGGTGGACTTCAGCTTGTCTCAGCATGGGTACAGCTCTTACAGGCATCCAAGGGCTCTTACAGGCATCCAGGGGCTCTTACGGGCATCCAAGGGCTGTTACGGGCATCCAAGGGCTGTTACGGGCATCCAAGGGCTGTTACGGGCATCCAGGGGCTCAAGGGACAGTGAGGACATTCAAGCTGCCCGCTGCCTGTCACTACCAGCCAGGACACAGAGCCAGAGGAAGACTTTAGAGGTTCCTGCACTGCCAAGCAGCTTTTGAGGGGCTGATGAGGCAATTTCAACCTCTTTTCTTTTGGTCTTTTCAGTATAGCTCATCCAGGTGCTGTAAAAGGACAGAGAAGTGGGCTGCTCCCAAAAAAAACCCCACCTCCTTGCTGCAGCCAGGTGAAGGGTGTGGGCTCAGCCAGTGAGCATCATTGTCTTGGGGTTTTTTGGCCTCTTTTTGCTTGGGAATCTGAATTCAATGAGAGGAAAAAAAGAGGGAGGAAAGAGTAAAGGAGGGAGGCTTATGAAAGGAACTGTTTCTTCCCTTCCTCAGGGCTAACCCTGGGGTACAGTAAAGCTAAGTATGCTGAGCAGAGCTCACTTACCTTGCAGACTGCTCTGTGCTGAGTACCTGCAAGAGAAAATAACCCACACCACCCAAACTCAGGAATGTGCTGAGTTTTATTCCTTATCATCATCATTTAGTGGAAAACCTGGACCTTCTGATGTGAAAGCTAGTGGTGTTTTATTGGAAAGACCTCCCTGCTCTGAGAGCTCAGAGCACCACACTGACCGCTTCCAGCAGCACATTCCCCACTGGCCGTGTGGGCAGAGAGTCCCTCTGCCACGGGCTGACACAGCTCCTTGATTCATCCCAGCAGTGAAGCTGCCATCTCTGTTGAATCCTTCAGCAGCTTTAACTCTTTTTCCATTGACAATTTGGCAGCCTCCACCAACTGGCTTCTTCTCTTCGGCATATTTTCACACCCATGCACACGTGCCTGCTTGCAGAAGCAGCTCCAGGGCAGCATCCTGACTTGCAGCGAGGTGTCTGCTCTGTTTGATGCTTCAGAAGCATTGGGCAGCTATTGGGATTCGATAGCAAAACCCAATATCCTGAATAATGCAGCTTCATCTGCATCCTCAGAGCTGAGCCTGGGTTCAACCACCTGACAGCTCCTTGCTGCTCTCCCACGCTCCCTGTACTCAGGGGAGTTTTACTCTGCCACAAAGCTCCAAAGCTTCTCTTAACAGGGTTGACCCTAAAGACACAACTATCCTGGGACAGATAATAACAAATGCCCTACCAGGACTGGTGCACTGAAGGCATGGAATTAGTTTCAGCCAGGATTCATGTCCTCATGAGATGTGGGCAAAGCAAACTCATGTTCCCACGATGTGACATCAAGTCAGAGCTGCCACATCTGGGATCACCAGGGAGGTGTCAGCATGGCTCCCTGGAGGTATTACTCAGCTCTGAAGTACTCCAACATGAGTCAAGCCCCCCTTCCCTGGGCTCCAGGACCTTGGGGGAGGTGGGTGCAGCTTCTCTTAGTCAGGTTGGTTGTGTTTTCTTTCTTATTCTTTTTTTCCCCTTCTTTCTAACTTTCACACCTCCCCTCACTCTCTATTTTTGATCAACTGAGTCAACCCTGGGCTTGGCTCTTGAGGAGTGGAAAGGTGATTCTGCTCCATCAGTGGGGCACAGCCCACACTACTCCCCAGCCCATGCTGGCTCTGTACCAGCAGCTCCCACCACCAGTGTAGCTATTACAATGCATTTTTGCCTCAGTGAAGGTTGGGGTTAAAGGGCTGAGCATCTGAAACCTCCAGTGTGGAGCTGCATCAGCCCTTGGGAGATGCAGATGAGCATGAAGTGAGTATCCTACCAGCTTGGTATACCCCAGTGGGACATCAGCTGCTCTGGGCAGGGAACAATGGCTACAGGTGAGGGGCTGGGGCAAGACTTTGGTGGGAGCTGATGAGGTGAAAAGCCTTTCCCAGTCCAGGGACATATCTCTTGAAGGCTGCATGCCTGTGCCAGCCTTTCTTAGTGCCAGAAGCACATTTGTCTTTCATGCTCTTGCTCCATGCTTGGTGGTTTGAGCTGTGCAGGATGTGTTCTGGTCCAAATCTGGGCTTTGCTTGGCTTGGAAGGACCATGTCACAGGGCCAAGCCCAACCCTTGCACCCTGGGGAGAGGGGGCAAGGAAAGGCATAGGGGTTTAGCTTTTCTTTAGAAAATTAAT
Organism: Pogoniulus pusillus; assembly: GCF_015220805.1. Classification (NCBI taxonomy): domain Eukaryota; kingdom Metazoa; phylum Chordata; class Aves; order Piciformes; family Lybiidae; genus Pogoniulus; species Pogoniulus pusillus. The sequence continues at coordinate 17,798,801 of NC_087285.1, forward strand.
CACACTTTAATTAGAGTGAAACCTGGAGACATGGCAAAGGATTAAGTGGATTATCTTCAAAGTAATTTGTTATCAAATATTTATCCTTCTGGGAAGGGAGGTGTAGCCTGAGAGATCCTGTGTTTTCCATGCTGCCAGCCAAGGACGTGCTATGTCCTTCATGCCCTCCCCTGCCCTGCTTCTGCCGCTCTCAGCCCTCTTGCAAGGTGCAGGCTCAAAGTGCGTAGCAAAGTCCCTTGTCTCCACGGGTCCCTTGTCCCCTGGGGCTACTGCTTTGAAGCCTGCGCTGTGCCAGGGCTTTGCCCTGTGCAAGCCCAGGGCACTGCTGCAGGGGGGATACTGATGTCTTATTGGTGATCTCTGGTCTACGTGGTGACACAGTGGGGACAGCCAGCACCGCTCGCCGGCTCTGACAGCAGGATGGATGCTCCCAACCCCACCCCCTGCCCGTGCCTGCCTGCTGCCTGTATCCACATGGTGCAGAAGGGGCCGAGGGGCTGCAGCAGGCAGCAGCTCTATCGCTGCCAGAGGAGCCAGTGAGATGCGTGGTAAATGGGATTCAGCCTGAGCTCTTTATCCATTCTGCAGACTGTGGGTTTAGTGCTTGGATGCTTCATTAACTAATAATAATGAGTCATTGTATTTGCCTCCTGGGCATTGTAAATGATCCAGTGTCAGGAGACACCACGAGGATGTGGAATCGCAATGAGGCTGAAACGGGCTGAGCCTCAGAGCGCAGAGGAAACAGGCACAGATGTCCCTCTGTGCTCCCCACCCGGGGACGTGCTCCTCGGGGAAGGGACAGCTGCGTGAGGATGGGGCCTTGCGGGGGCTCACGGCACCAGAGTGTTCCCACATGTGCTGGGGCTGCTGTGACTCTTCCTGCTGTCCCTCCGATCAGTGCCTTGAGCTGATTCTCACCATCCTCTTCTCACTGATGAAGGGACTGCCTGCACTGCCCTGCAAACAATTCTCACAGTCCCCTTCCAGTGCTTCACCTCAAGGTGATGCCCAGCTGTACCAGAGCCACCAACTTTGTCCTTCCTGTAAGAACAGTTCCCCCTCTGAACTGAAAGCAGAGCGATGTGCAGCACGCCAGAAAGGTGCAGCCTCTGGCAAAGAGCTCTGAGTGTGCCCGTGTGGCAAAGAGCACAGTGACCAACTGCTGCTCACCAACAGACATCCTCTGCCGCCAGTGTCACAGCCTGCATGCCTGCAGACAGCACCCATTTGCACACCAGCTTGGCATGCAGAGAGGGAACGTTCCCCTGCAGCCCCCCCAAATCCTCTTGTGCAGCCCTGTGAGAGCAGGGGAAGCCTCAATGCGCACACTTCCCTTCCCCGTGGCAGGCACCCATGGTATTTAGTGTGCCTCCAAAATCTGACTCCAAGAGCTACTGATAAGCAGCCAAAGAGGAGAAAAGTGAAAGCAACAGAGAATAATGAAACAGAAAAATGGGGAAACGAGCTGGTGGGGTGGCTGTGCGCAGAGCAGCAGCTGAGCAGAGGTCAGTTCAGCCCACACATCGAGTGGGACAGCAAGCACACCTCCTGCTGGGAGAGGCAGCTGCTAAGGGTCTTCTGCCTCAGTTCACACAGGAAACTCCACCTCGTGAAGAGCTCATGGGCTGTCAGATCCCTCTGGGTGTCAACACGTCCATGGCACAGCCACGGGATGCCAGTGGGGCCAGGAGCCCAGGTGAGCTGGGGCTGTGCGGGGCGATGTCCCAGCAATGCTGCTGGATGCTTGGAGCCCAGATTTCATCCCAACTTCATGCCCTTTGCTAAAGGGCATTGTGTCAGTTTTGGGGGACCAAAACGCACTCCAGTTCAGAGCTGGGGACCCCACAAAGCATGTGCAGATGGAGCACACCATCACCTCCACTAACCTGACTCATCACCCCCTCACAAAGCCAGCCAGCTTTGTTTGATGAGGCATTATTTTCCATAAGGCACACGGACTGGCATTAATTATATTTCTATCCTTTAATTCTTTATTAATTGAATCTTACATCAGCTTCTCTTTTGTTTTGCCTAGGATTAGAGGCAGGATGAGCAGGCAGCACCGATCTGGATCACCCCACATCCCTTCTCCAGGAGCCAACTCACCTTTAACACTCCCTCTTTACCTGCTGCAGCATCCCTGGCTCTAGGCTTTGCTCCAAGATCCATGATCACAGCTTGGCCAGAGCACGGAGCTGAGGCACCCTGGCTTGCTGCTTCCCCAGTGCTTTTTCCCTGGTGGATGATATTCAATAAGACCACATAATTCATGAACTACAAAGCCCTTCAGCAGCCTGACACGAGACAAATATAACTGCCTGCTCATTTCCAAAAACCAAACAGAAATATTTACTGCCTGCTTCTCTCTGTTATGTATCACACCATCATTAGCAATTTTGCCATCCCTGTTAAGCATTTGTCTGTAATAATGCAAATACAATTTGGAAAACTGCAATCTTATTGCCCTTAGCCCTTCCAGGCATGGTTTTTTCCCTGACATTTTCATCTTCATTTTTGGGTTGGGTTTTTCTTTTTTTGGGTTTGTTTGTTCTTAACATTTCACATCTTCCACAGCATAATGACCACTGTCTAGCTTTCTTTGGCTGCACATACAGTTCCCCATTGTAATTGCTGCTTTTATTTCACCACCATTTCACAAAAGCTTTTAGCATTTCTTCCTCTGACTTTCTGATCCTTCTGGCTCCAAAGCTCTCTCCTAATTCCCAGCCACATGTATATATAAAAATCCCCCCCCCCCCCCCCTTCCCCCCAATCATAGTTTCTCCCCTCGCAGCCAGCCGCGGCGAATGAGGCTTCCCAGGCATGCGATGGCTGTTTACACATTCTCCTCTTTCTGGCTCCAGGCAGGTTTATTCCCCGCCATGGCAACAGGGTCTGCTGCAGGGATGCACCCTGCTGTGCCCCAGCCCTAGTTTAGGGGAGGGTCCTCTGCCCTTAGTGATGATCAAGCTGGGCTTGCACACTACCCTCCCTTGTCCCCCTCCAGCAAAGTGGGAGGGATGGACCCCGAGCCTTGGTGCTGTGACTCAGTTTCCCTTTCTGAGGGCACCTGTTACACAATATCCCACCTTCGCTCGTCTGTGGGAGGTGAAGCAGCAAGAAAACTCCCACTGTGCTGCTTTAGATGTTAAAAAATAGGGAAGAGTGAGAATGTGTCAGCACAGTTTCTCCGAGCAGTGGCACAAAGGCACTCGTGTGATTCCGGCTGTACTCTACGTGCGACCCTGCCCAGGGTGGGGGGCTGCTGGGCTGGGGGCTCCTGGCTTCTGTGCAGGGAGGCAGAAGATGTTGCGAGGAGTTAAAAGCAGTTGCAAGGAGTCAAAAGCAGGCAGAGACCTGGAGGAAACATCCATAGGACCTTGTTTCTGTGGTAGAGGTTGCTCATGTTGCAGCTGGGAGGTATCTGGCTGGGAAAGGGGAGGGTGCTGCTCTGTTGGGGCTGAGGCAGATGCCAGCAGCGTGCACTTGCAGCCCAGAAAGCCAGCCAGATCCTAGGCTGCATTAGGAGAAGTGTGGCCAATAGGTCAAGGGAGGTGATTCTCCCCTCTACTCCGCTCTGGTGAGACCCCATCTGGAGTACTGCATCCAGTTCTGGAGCCACTCTGACAAGAGGGATGTGGAGATGCTGGAGTGCATCCAGAGAAGGGCCACGAGGATGCTCAGAGGGCTGCAGCAGCTCTGCTGTGAGGAGAGACTGAAAGAACTGGGCTGTTAAGTCTGGAGAAGAGGAGGCTGCGAGGTGACCTTCTTGTCGCCTTCCAGTATCTGAAGGGGACCTACAAAAAAGCTGGGGAGGGACTTTTTAGGCTATCAGGAAGTGACAGGACTGGGGGGAATGGAGCAAAGCTGGAGCTGGAGAGAGCCAGACTGGCCATGAGGAGGAAGCTGTTCAGCATGAGAGTGATGAGAGGCTGGAATGGGTTGCCCAGGGAGGTGGTTGAGGCCCCATCCCTGGAGGTGTTTAAGGCCAGGCTGGATGAGGCTGTGGGCATCCTGGTCTAGGGTAGGGGGGTTGGAACTAGAAGATGCTTGTGGTCCCTTCCAACCCTGACTGATTCTATGATTCTATTCTGTGGGTGGTGGTGTGGAAAAGAGGAGGACAGAGATGTCCTCCTGAGTCCCCAGAGTGGGAGCTCCATACTGGCTCTTCTCCCACAGGGATGCTCCAGCATGTGCTGGTCACTCCACCATGTTTCATCACCCAGAGGCTTGCTGTCGACAGGAATCCTTTCCCCAGGACCAGCATGGTGCAGTGTGAGTGCTCACCCATCCCTCTCACTGCCATAATGCCTCAGCAGGCCTCTGGCAAACCTCCCTGGGCCCAGGAAGCTGCCACTGTGCTTTAAAGCCCTTCCAAAGCTCCCCAAATGAGCTCTGAGGCAAAGGAGGTTGAGGCAAAAGTACCAGTCAGGCAGGGTGATGGGAAAATGGGAAGATATGTGGGCTGCCAGATCTAGCTGAGTCCTTCAGAGAGCTGCAGCCAGCAGGGTGCTGGGATTAAGCCCTCTAAATGCAGCCTGCAGCAGAGCAGGTTTGAATTCTCCACGTGCCTACCATTGCATCGCCCCCGAAGGTCCTGCTGCAGCTGGCAGTGGCAGCTGGTGCTCTCTCCTTCTCCTGTGCCTACTGCTAAAGCAAAGGAATCACAACAGGCACAACATCACACACACATCTCTCTCTGCCTCTGCTCCTTACCTGGGCTGATCTCTCAGCTCCAACCTTCCACCACTAATTAAACCACAGTGCCCCAAAACTTGGGTTTGTTCATTTGCTATGTGAACCTGAAGATGTCTGCTTGGTTTGGCAAGGTGACATCTTCAGCCCCCTCAGGGCTAGGTAAATCTGGGAACAATGTGGCAATCAAGGAGCGAGGCAGTTTTGAGGCTGTGTCTGGTCAGTGAGGATGTGGATCCTGTGGGACTGGCCCACAGAGCTGGAAGGCTCTGCACTCCCAGTGTTGCCTCAGGCCTGTTTTCAGGGCTAGCTGACTCTCAGTGTTTGATTCCCTGCCATGATGAGAGGGGAAGAAATCACCAGCAATAAGTTATCACACTTTGAACCTGCTTCTCTGGCACAGTAGGTGCTTGCAGAGCTCACCACCCCTTTTGCTCTGCCTTCTCTTGCCCCTTATTGCCCATGTCAGTGCATGGGAACAGCCCTTCCTCACTAGATAGGCTGTGATCTGTGAGCCCTGCACCGAGTCAGAGCTGCAGGAATAGGTTTAGGGATGAGAGCTGAGACTGCAGAAGTGACCCCATTGGAATGGGCTGCCCAGGGAGGTGGTGGAGGCACCGTCCCTGGAAGTCTTCAAGAATAGACTGGATGAGGCACTTGGTGCCGTGGTCTGGTTGACTGACTAGGGCTGGGGGATAGGTTGGGCTGGATGATCTTTGAAGCTCTCTTCCAACCTCGTTGATTCCATGATTCTATGATCCCAGCAGAAGCTGATCCTGTCTCTGGAATGTTTCTGTGTGCATGGATCAAAAGAGAAACCAACTGGATTAGAGTCTCTGCATCTCCAGGCATTTTTACCCGTGCAGAGCACTTGTACTATGCTCAAGCAGCCCTTTGGCTGAAAACAGGAGAGGGAAGATCCATGTGGGATTAGGTTTTCTGGGAAGAGAGGAGCCAATGTGGCTGGACTCTTGGAAAGCAACATGTGCATTGCCAGAGTGGAGCTGGCCCAGCACTGCCACAACAAAGTGAGGAAGAGCATCTTGTCTTCTCTCTCAAACCAAGCAGCTCATGGGTTTCTACATTTCAATTACATTTCCTGCAGTTTCATTATTTGCCTTCAGATTTCTGTGCTTTTGGGCTCGTTCACATCTTGCTTTTCAGGCCTTCTCCATGAGTGTGAAATCTGGCAAGGTGCTCCTGGTCCGAAGGAAAGCCAGGAGCTGTAATAAGCAGTGCTGGAGGAAGGCAGCAAGCATCAGGCTGGCAGGAATTAGTGATCTCACAAAATACGATTTGTGGTCAGAATCACTGCTGGAAGCCAGCTGCAGCTCACTCGCAGCCAGCTGCCTGCAGCCTGCCTGTTGCCAAGGATGGGCAAGCACACACACACACACACATACACACACACACTTGGGTGAGGTAGGACTTGGACTTGGAGCCCCATCTGGGCACTGCAGGAGCTGGTTGCCAGAATCTTGCAAGGTCAGCTTCCTGAGAAGTCTCTCCTCAGTGCCTGCCTTGGTGCTGTAAGTGTTTCAGCAGCAAAGCTCTATCATTAAGCTGCTGGGTGTTGGAGGTTTGAGCTGATGATCCCACGGCAGCCAGAAGGAGCCCTGGAAGCACACAGCTGTCCATCTGTCCTGTGAGATTGTTTTACTCTGGCTTACTTGCAGCCAAGTGAGCAGATCAAAAAGCAAATAGCAAAGTGCACTGATGGAGTGGTTAGGACTTGAATTTGTGTCATTGACCCCCTTCCCAGTGTGGGAAACTTCTTAAACTGGGCAAAAGCTGCAGCAGGATGAAATGTGCCAGAGCTGTGGAGACCCTGCTTTGTTGCCAGGGTGAAGGTGTGAAAGCCAGTCCCTGGGCACAGAATATCTGTTGTGGTGCTGGGAATAAGTCCACATTGTTATCAGGTCAATCATAGAATCATAGAATCAACCAGGTTGGAAGAGACCTCCAAGATCATCCAGTCCAACCTAGCACCCAGCCCTAGACAATCAACCAGACCATGGCACTAAGTGCCTCATCCAGGCTTTGCTTCAACACCTCCAGGGATGGCGACTCCACCACCTCCCTGGGCAGCCCATTCCAATGCCAATCACTCTCTCTGCCAACAACTTCCTCCTGACATCCAGCCTAGACCTCCCCTGGCACAACTTGAGACTGTGTCCCCTTGTTCTATTGCTGGTTGCCTGGCAGAAGAGCCCAACCCCACCTGGCTACAGCCTCCCTTCAGGTAGTTGTGGAGAGCAATGAGACCATTCCTGGCAAAACACCATTCAGGCCCCATGGTGGTCACAGGGCAGGTGGATACACAGGGCTGAGGAGCTCAGGGGCAGGGTGGAGGAAGAGGACAGAAGAGGGAAGCGAGGCCTTAAAAGGAAGCAATAATGCCAAGGCAAAAACTCTTTCCATCATCTCAGCTGGCAGAAGGTGACACTGGGCCTGTCACCCCCTTTCATTACGTCTCCAAGGCTTTGCATGCAAATTCAGGCAAACAATTTCTCGGCTCCCTTTTAGCACTCTGGGAGGGCCGATTTCATTTCAGGAGCAGTGGGGAACAATAATCATCTTGAAGTGTCTTCCATCCTGAGAGGCGCAGATAAGAGCCGCGCAGTGGACTAACAGCACTAATTTGACATTTTCAGTTGATAGCTTCGCAGATGACAAAAATCAGGCACCATAAAAGGCTGGTAAACTCCATAGCAGCAGGGTGACCCCCTCCTGTGCATCCCTCCTGCTCCCCATTTCCACCCCAGATGAAAGCCTCTCCCTGTCATTGCTCCGAGGAGGTGGTTTTGGTATGCGTGGGGCAGATCTGGCTGGTGGCTGAGCTCCGAGAGAAGGAGCAGGACAGGCCTGCAGGATTCAGGGAAATGTTGGCAGGTGCAGTACTGCTCCTCCTCTTAGGAGAAGTGAACTCTTCTGTCTTTTTGGAGAAGTCCCTGACCATGTATCTAAAGGGAAAGTGGCCAAGAGACCCAGTGGCATCCTGGCCTGGATCAGGAGCAGTGTGGCCAGTAGGACAAGGGAGGTTATTCTGCCCCTCTAATCAACACTGGTCAGGCCACACCTTGAGTGCTGTGTCCAGTTCTGGGCTCCTCAGCTCAAGAGAGATGTTGAGGTGCTGCAGTGTTGCCACAGGAGGGCGCCAAAGCTGGTGAGAGGCCTGGAGCACAGCCCTGTGAGGAGAGGCTGAGGGAGCTGGGGGTGTGCAGCCTGCAGAAGAGGAGGCTCAGGGCAGAGCTCATTGCTGTCTACAACTACCTGAAGGGAGGTTGTAGCCAAATGGGGTTGGTCTCTTCTGCCAGACAGTCAGCAACAGAAGGGGACACAGTCTCAAGTTGTGCCAGGGGAGGTCTAGGCTGGATGTTAGGAGGAAGTTGTTGGCAGAGAGAGTGATTGGCATTGGAATGGGCTGCCCAGGGAGGTGGTGGAGTCACCGTCCCTGGAGGTGTTGAAGCAAAGCCTGGCTGAGGCACTTAGTGCCATGATCTGGTTGATTGGCTAGGGCTGGGTGCTAGGTTGGCCTGGATGATGTTGGAGGTCTCTTCCAACCTGCTTGATTCTATGATTGTATGATTTTAGTGCTTTGACATAGCTCTTGCAGGTTCCTAATCCAAATCATGGAGCCAAGCAAGAAAGACCTCATTTCAACAAGCATCTCCAAGGTATTTTCCAAGTCCCCTCTGCTGTCTGAGACCATACAAAATGTGCAAGCAAAAGTCCTTGGCCCAGCTCCCTGTGTCCAGCCAGGAGTGCCTATGGTGGGCACTAATCTTATTTCCAGGCAGACACCAGAAACCTAGAAAGCCAGGCATCAGGACATCCTCACCTAGATGGGGCTCTGGGCAACTGGTTTGGTTGAGGATGTTCCTGCTGTCTTTGGAGAGGGAGGAAGGGGTGGACTAGATGACCTTTGGAGGTCTCTTCCAGCCTAGACCATTCTATGATTCTATGATTTTATAACTTGGTGAAAGATTCGTTTCCCTTAGGCAGGTATGAATCCACATGGGACTGTGTGCCTGAAGCAGGTATGGATCCACCTGGGGTTGCCTTCACAGTATCAATTTCTGCCAGGCATGAAGTCTTGGGGAAAAAATGGGGAGAAAATCAGTAATTTCTTCCTGCTGTAAGCAGGACTCCAGCTCTGCCAGAACAGCAGGGTTGATTCACATGAGGTTAAGCTGAGCCGCTGGCACTGGGGATGGTAGCTAATTAAACTGGTGACACTGGGGCAGGCCGAGCAGGACATGCTGCAGAGAGCACAGGTTTTGCTGATGCAAGGTTGCTGCTGCCAGCTGGAAAATGAACTCCTTCCCCATGCTTAAGAATGTGATTTTGTAGCCAGTTTTTGACCTGAATTGGGGCAAAATATAACACCAGAGTTTTAATTTTATTTAATATATATTTTTTTTCCACAGGAGGAGATATTCAGAGCTGGTGGAAAAAGCTTTAGGAGAGCTCAGTGGGGTTTCTTGGCTTGATGTGTGACTGCTCAACTGGTGCCCATTAATTTTGTTTTCTCCCCGAAGGCAGGAATGGGACTAGGCAAATGCCTTTGGATCTCCCACTCCTTCTCCCAGAGGAAATGCATAATTTTTCACCAATCTTGAGCTATTCCCAAAGGAAACATTTTCATTTTTATGAGAGTGGCATTTGCAGCCAGCAAACTGGTCTCCCAGGAAATTCCTACCTGGTTTGAAATTCACCTCGCTCTGTTGGGCTTTGATTGCTTTCTGCCTTCTTTTTTGGTTGCTGTTATGTTGACCCCCAAGCTGCTGAGGACAGGGTTATTCCTCCTGGAGCTGCTCTCAGTCTCCTGTGGGATAAAGAATAGAGATGCCAAGTCAGCCTGAGTCGTCCAGCACTTTGGGAAAGGTGAATGCTGAGCTGTGCCACTCTCTCCATCTCTGCTTTTTATCCCACATCCTTACCCTTTTTCTTCTGACTGCCCTTTTCCCCCACTTGCTGCTAGCAAGCACCCCTTGGAGCACCTCATCTCTGCTACCTTTTTCTGTCCAGTATGCTCTCTCTTCTGAAGCTGGAAATGTCATTTTCTTGTAGTTTCTCCCTGCTTAAGAGATTGGATTTGTGTTGCCTTGCACCAGCCCAGCCTGGCTATGGTCCTGCACCCAACGTGGGGAGGAGATGGCCTCAGCCACACTCCATCAGCGCCTCTTGCTGCTCCCACACATCGCCCAGCCCTCTCCTCCTCTGACATTCCTGGTGCCTGCCACAGAAACCAGCCTCATTTGCTTTGTCCCTTGCAGGGAAACTCTACAAGATTTGTCATCGTGTTCCCAAAGACAACAGGATAATGTCTTGCTGGCTTGGCTGGTTGCAGTTCCAGAGAGGGAAGCTTTGCTAATGCAATGGTAACATCTTGTTGATGTGGTCTGTGTGTTGCTGGTGAATCTGCAATGAGTATCACTATTGTTATTTTCCACTGGCAGATTTCATAGGAAAGGATCACTAGAGATCACCCCTCTCAGCTCTGGAGCAGGACCAGCTCTAATGATGCCATTTCTGATCAATATTTGCCTCTTCTGCTTGTAACTCACCTTCGCCTACTCTATGCTTGGAGATGGGACACACACCCCAGTATGAGACCTCAGCTTTCTCTGCTGGCAGACCCTTTTGATTTTCCCTTGCCCAGGGGCTATAGGAAAGTGTCTCCAGCCCACTAATGTTGTGTGTGTTCTTGCAGTGGATTCTAACAACCCTTGGCACTCAGGAAGCACCAAAGATCTGCATGTGTGATGCTTTGCCCTGCCACTGGCACTGATGATAGCTTCTGATGACCGATGGCCACGAGCCTCTGTGCTGGCCATGCCAAGGGGCCCAAGTTTACAATGCCTCCAAAGGTCCAGCTCTCTGGTAATGCACAGATAGAATCATAGAATGATAGAATAGAATCACAGAATCAACTAGGTTGAAAGGGACCTCCAAGATCATCCAGTCCAACCTAGCACCCAGCCCTAGACAATCAACTAGACCATGGCACTATGTGCCCCATCCAGGCTTTGCTTCAACACCTCCAGGGACAGTGACTCCACCACCTCCCTGGGCAGCCCATTCCAATGCCAATCACTCTCTTTGGCAAGAACTTCCTCCTAACATCCAGCCTAGACCTCCCCCAGCACAACTTGAGACTGTGTCCCCTTGTTCTGTTGCTGCTTGCCTCAAGGCTCTGAACACACCACCTAGACTATGTCTCTGGGGCTTTGGAGCCAAGTGTTACTGATCCAGGCACTTCATCCTGCCTTGTGTCTGCGTTGGTTTGCCCCAGCCTGGCCCCAGCCCGGTGCAGAGCCAAGTGACTCACAACCCAGCCAGGCTTTAGGAGCACATAAAGTGTGAACAAACTCACATCTTTTTAATATATTTCCTTGAAGACTGGTGACAATTTGACTGCATTGCTGTTTCGCTGCTGCACAGGACCCCAGGGAATTAGTGGCAAGTTTGTGGGAATGTGCAGGGCACTTAAATGTGTCAGGAAGGAAAAAAAAACCCAAAACAACTCTGCTGAAATGTTTACACTGCCCAAGGAGCAATTCCTCATCTTGCTGGAGAGCAGATTCAGCCCTGCCAGGCCCCAGCTGCTGTGAGGAGGACAACTTCTGCTATAGGAAAGGATTTCTATGCTGAGGCAGTTGGGTCCTCCCAAAATTCCTATGGTTTTGTTTTGGTTTTTATTTCTTTTATGGTTGGCAGAGAAGGGTGAGAAGTGTCACTGGAGAAAACAGAGCTTGTGAAAGCTCATAAAGAGGCTGGGCAAAGCAGCCTTATCCTGTGCAGGTTGGTCCTGCCCACCAGTGCCTGTCCCACTTGTGTAAAACCCCCAGTGAACTTTCCCTGTTCTTTTTCCAGGGAGGAACTTGCAAAATAATCATCTTCTAATCATAAAATCATAGAACCATGTGGGGTTAGAGGTCGTCTAGCCCAACCCCCTGCAATGAGCAAGGATGCCTTTACTCAGATTAGGTTGCTCAGAGCCCTTCCCAAACTCACCTGAGATGTTTCAAGGGATGGGGCATCTGCCACCTTTCTGGGCATCCTGTGCCAGTGTTTCACCACTTTTACATGGAGTGTAAAACATTTCTTCACTGTCTGTAGTCTAAATCTCCTTTTTTTTTTTTAGTTTAAAGCCATCACCCCTTGTCCTGCCACAATAGACCTTGCCAAAAAGGTTTTCCCCATCTGGGGCACAGCCCTATGAGGAGAGGCTGAGGGAGCTGGGGGTGTGCAGCCTGCTGAAGAGGAGGCTCAGGGGTGACTTCATTGCTGTCTACAACTACCTGAAGGGAGGCTGTAGCCAGGTGGGGTTGGGCTCTTCTGCCAGGCAAGCAGCAGCAGAACAAGGGGACAGAGTCTCAAGTTGTGCCAGGGGAGTTCTAGGCTGGATGTTAGGAGGAAGTTCCTGTCAGAGAGAGTGATTGGCATTGGAATGGGCTGTGCAGGGAGGTGGTGGAGTCACTGAGACTGGCTGAGGCACTTAGTGCCATGGTCTGGTTGATTGTCTAGGGCTGGATGCTAGGTTGGCCTGGATGATCTTGGAGGTCTTTCCAACCTAGTTGATTCCATGATTCGATGACCTTTCTTATAGGCCCACTTTAAGTACTGAAAGGCTGCAGTAAGGACTCTCTGAAGCCTACTCTTCTCCAGCCTGAACAACCCCAGCTCTCTCAACCTTCCCTTTTTAGGAGTATTCCAGCCCTCTGACCACTTTTGTGGCCTCCTCTGGACCTGCTCCATCAGATTCATGTCTTTCCCGTGCTGGAGATCCCAAAGCTGGACACAGCACTGCAAGTGGGGAGTTGCTAAGCTAGAACATGGATCTGGGACACCTCCAATCTCTGCATTTGTCTCAACACTGTTTCAGTGGTCCATATTGCAACTGGGATCTTTCTCTTGAGGAGAAAAACATCCAGTATTTGGCTAAATGTCTGGGGTAATATTTGCAAAAGCATTGAAATGTCCTCATCTCTGCAAATTGTCAGTGATGAGGATGTGAGAAGGGAGCCGTTGGCCCCTTGAGAGGTGCTGATGTCTTTGGTATCAGCAAGGCTTCATCTTTCAGTGCCTGCTCTGGGGCTCTGGCTAAAGGAAATCACAAGACTCAAGTATGAACACCACAAAATGAAGAGGGAAAATATTCTTGCTGGATCGTTATGCTCACACTCTTGCTGAGTTGGAGAGTGGGCTGGTGGGGCTTTTAAGGAGTGAATCTCATTAGCCCACTTAAGACAAAACAGAGCTGATGCTTCTGAGGTGAAGCTGGCTTGGGAATCAGCCTGCAAAGGATGCTGGATGCTCAGCAAGGTGTTTTCCCAAATTCTCACCACCATCTCAGCTGAAATATGCTCTTTGTGCTTCCTTCATCACAAAACCACAGGAAGGTTCATTTCTGATGGCCTCTGGGGATCCCTCAGCCTTCATGGCTGCTGCTCCCAAAATCAGATCCCCAAACTCATGGCTGTGAGGCAGCTCCTTTGCTTCCTTGGCTGTATCACAGTATCAACAAGGTTGGAAAAGACCTCACAGATCATCAAGTCCAACCCTTTACCACAATTCTCAAGGCTAGACCATGGCACCAAGTGCCACGTCCAATCCTGCCTTGAACAGCCCCAGGGACAGCGACTCCACCACCTCCCCGGGCAGCCCATTCCAGTGTCCAATGACTCTCTCAGTGAAGAACTTTCTCCTCACCTCAAGCCTAAATTTCTCCTGATGTAGCTTGAGGCTGTATCCTTTTGTTCTGGTGCTGGCCACCTGAGAGAAGAGAGCAACCTCCCCCTAGCCACAACCACCCCTCAGGTAGTTGTAGACAGCAATAAGGTCACCCCTGAGCCTCCTCTTCTCCAGGCTAACCAATCCCAGCTCCCTCAGCCTCTCCTCGTAGGGCTGTGCTCAAGGCCTCTCCCCAGCCTCGTCGCCCTTCTCTGGACACGCTCAAGCATCTCAATGTCCCTCCTAAATTGGGGGGCCCAGAACTGAACACAGTACTCAAGGTGAGGTCTAACCAGTGCAGAGTACAGGGGCAGAATGACCTCCCTGCTCCTGCTGACCACACCATTCCTGATGCAGGCCAGGATGCCACTGGCTCTCTTGGCCACCTGGGCACACTGCTGCTCCTTCCAGAGCTGCTCAGGCACAATCTGGAGCTGGCTCACACCTTCCCCACCTGGGTTTGGCATCATCAAGAAATAACACCTTGGTTCCTTTTATCCATTTGCCAATTTACAGCTCCTGGCTTTGCTGCAGCTCTCGGTTGTTCTCTCAGTCCCCAGCCAGTCGTTCAAGACTGCTGCGTTAGTCCTTAGTCTGCCAACTGAAGATGCTTTTTTGCTGCTGTATCCTGTAAGCAGGGCTTTGCTCAAGCCAATGTTAATGGATGACAGGAGAAATAGCTCAGAAGACTTTTAAAATCCTGCTGTTCTCGAAACTTTTATTTAGCTACAACAGCTCCTTTGTGATCACTGCTTGGGGTTCTCAAACAACAGCTGGAGACTAATGTGGGCTGTGTCTCTTGGGATCCACCCAATCCAGAGAGAAAGGCCAGCAAGGGTAGTGATAGAAGTGATGATCTTGCTAAGAAAAGCTGTAACAGCAAACCTAGAGCTGCACATAAATCCCATCTTCTTGTTATGCCACTGAGCAAAAAAAAAACCAAAACCAAGATAAAAACCCATCACAAAAATACCCTGCTGTAAAGCCTGTATATTGTAAAACTCAGGACATAAAAATAACAATAAAGCTGAAGGAAAATCTACAGGCACAAGCTCTGACCAAGCAATAACAGCCCACTCAAGGCGTGTTGTGGGCAGGAGAAGGCAACCGGAGGGGTGTCAGAGCCAGGCTGCAGGGTCAGACCTGCAAAACTTCTTCTGTGTTTTCAAGCTAATTAAAACACCTCAAAGCAAGAAATAATCACGTGCATGATGGAAACGCTTCCCCCCTGCTAATAGTCTAATTGCCAGCCGATCCCTGCTCAGGGTGGGGAAAGGGGAATAGGAAGTTGAGGAGTTGAAGCGAGTCTCGGGAAGGAGCAGATGGAGCGGGGCCGGGCGGGGATTAGCACTCTGCACACGCTGCACGCACACGCAGCCGGGCACAGCAGGGCTCCCCGCTCTGCATGGCGAGGAGGAACCAGTTCAAACAACAGGTCTTGCATTAATATCTCATTCTCCATAAATAAATCAATAAAGGGAACGCTCTTTGCCTGCTTCTCCTCTGAGTCACTCTCAGCCCTGCCATGCTTTGGGTCCTGCTTCAGCCCTCTGCTTTCCCTCCCCTGGTTGGAGGTGAGAGGGACAGGGATGTCACTGTCCCTACCCTTGCAAGGGCTTGCAGAGGCTGTGGGCACGATTGGAATGGCTGTCATTGGAATGGGCTGTCATTGGAATGGCTGTCATTGGAATGGGCTGCCATTGGAATGGCTGTCATTGGAATGGGCTGTCATTGGAATGGCTGTCATTGGAATGGGCTGCCATTGGAATGGCTGTCATTGGAATGGGCTGTCATTGGAATGGGCTGCCATTGGAACGGGCTGCCATTGGAATGGGCTGCCATTGGAATGGCTGTCATTGGAATGGGCTGTCATTGGAATGGGCTGCCATTGGAACGGGCTGCCATTGGAATGGGCTGCCATTGGAATGGCTGTCGTTGGAATGGGCTGCCATTGGAATGGCTGTCGTTGGAATGGCTGTCATTGGAACGGGCTGCCATTGGAACGGGCTGCCATTGGAACGGGCTGCCATTGGAATGGGCTGCCATTGGAATGGCTGTCATTGGAATGGCTGCCATTGGAACGGGCTGCCATTGGAATGGCTGTCATTGGAATGGCTGTCATTGGAATGGGCTGCCATTGGAATGGGCTGCCATTGGAATGGCTGTCATTGGAATGGCTGTCATTGGAATGGGCTGCCATTGGAATGGGCTGCCATTGGAACGGGCTGCCATTGGAATGGCTGTCATTGGAATGGGCTGCCATTGGAATGGGCTGCCCAGGGAGGTGGCAGAGTCACCGTCCCTGGAAGTGTTCAAGCAAAGCCTGGATGAGGCACTTAGTGCCATGGTCTGGTTGATTGGATAGGGCTGAGTGACAGGTTGGGCTGGATGAGCTTGGAGGTCTCTTCCAACCTGATTGATTCTATGATTCTTTTGGGGGAGCAGCATAGCAACTCTGAGGAGCAGCCTGGCTCTGGAGGGGCTCAGCTCCAAAGGAGAAGCATCTGCCCAGAGGTTTGAGGTGGTTGTCACTTGTTTATAACATCATTGCTTTAGAGTAATACAGCCAAAATGAGAGATTCAAGCCTAAGTTTTTTAGAAGTAAATGACTTGGAAAGAATGTGGAGGGGCTGGAGGGAAGTGCTGCTGTGTATTTCCATAAAGCCTGTTGATGGAGCAGAAATGGTCCTGTGGGAATCGGGCAGCGCCACCTGGGATGTGGAATCCTGCACCCAAGGTTGCTCCATCCCAACACCCAGGCTGAAAAACCAAAGAGCATTTTGGCAAAAGATGAAGGGGCTAATTAAGAGCCTCTAAAGAGGAAAACATCATTTGACAAACTGCAGCGTGGGGCCGAGAGCAATTCCCACTGCACGGCTGCGAAACAGCTGGGCTTTGGATTGTGTTGCCTCCAGTCAGCTTGCAAATTTAATAGGACACTCAAGAGAGCACGGGTGGGAAACCCAAGGCTTGCTTTGCCTTTTCCCCATGTGCACTCACAGGCTCCCCATCATTTCTGTGCTGTTTGCTCTTTTATTTTTTTTCCCCCCACAGCTTCTGTCTTATTGAGAAAATCTCCTCTGAGGCACCACAGCTCTGGCAGACTGAGGCTCTGTGCAGAGAAACCCTACCTGAGTCCTCCCAGGGCAGATGATGGCAGATAATGCACCAGAACAAGAAGTTCAGGTGGTTCGAGGCAAATTGTGTGTGCTGGGTTTTAATGCACACAGGGAGCTGTGCTGGGTTTTGTCAAAGGCAAGAAACTGGGTCTGCAGCTCATAACAACAGAATTTAACTCAGTGAAATGATTGATTTTAATTAGTCAGTTTCTGTAACCCACAGAAAAGTGGTGTGTGTGGTCGTGGTATCAGCACAGTACCCATGCTGGGGGGCTTGCTCTGGCAGTGGGGGTTGGGCTAGATGATCTTTTGAGGTCCCTTCCAGCCCCTGACATTCTATGATTCTGTGACTTCTGCTTTCTTGGAGGGTTTGCTCAGGTGTCCAGAGCTGATTTGCTTCTGGGGGCAGTTTTGCCCAGTGATGGGCCAGCCACTGAGCTGGGTGTGAGCTCTCTCAGGAGAAGAAGCACTCCATCTTGTCCCCTCCCTTGCGTTTCATTTTACAGCCCATCCTCTGAAGGCATCTCAGGTCTTGTAACACAAAGAAATCCTCACCCCTTTCGAATCAATGAGTCTGTGCAGTGAATACTGCAATTTCCAGTGCTTTCTGGGGAAGTCACCTCACGCTCCTTGTTTCACTGGATGTCCTTGTTCTGCTCTCCAGGTTTGGCATCCCTGTGCTCCCTCGTGCATGCCATCCCTCTTCGAACCCAGGTTTCTCTTGCTATTAGCAGGGGGTGGCAGGGAGGTGGTGTCTCGACATGCCAAGAGGATTGTTAACACAGTATATGAAGGTGTGGGCATTGGGAGGAGCTTCCTCCTGTGTGCAGAAAGCCCTTCAGGGTGGGAGGAAGAGCAAGAAGAAAACACAAATCCAACTGAGAGGGAATTCAATGAAAGCAAATGCTGCTGTTCGATGCCTGCTTGAGCAATTTGTCTTGCCCTTGTCCTGAGCCCGACCTTGATTCCTCTACTGCCTGTCCTCGGGGAAGCCGCCAGCTCTCCTTCCCTCTCCTCAGCATGGGGACCCTGTTAGCAAGCTGGGCACACTTCAGGTGAGGAGCAGTTGTGCTGCCCTGGGGCACAAGTGACAGCCCCGAGGCTCTTGGTGCTCACTTAGATCCCCTGAGTGTGAAGCTGTGACTGTGCAGCATCACCAGCATGACCCAGACCGAGCTGTCCTGTCTCACTTCTGCTGCCGTCGGTGCTCTGCAGCAGTCCTGTATCCTCCTCGGGGACCCTCTAATTGCTGCTTCTGGTCATAAAAACTGTCAGCTGGGAAGAGCTCAACACTTCCTCCCAGCCCAGCATCTCCAAAGCAGCTGATGCCACAGCCACTCTGTCCTTTAATGTCCCTAATCACACAAAGCACCGACGAGGGGCATGGTTCTTGCTGTCCCTACCTCCCGCCCTGCAACACAAGAAGCAAACCCCCTCGGATATTGCTCCAGCATCTGCAGAGGCTGCCCTGGCAGCCTGTTTCTCAGCTGTGGGACTCTAATTGCTTGCAGCACACTCCTGGCTTTTGTACCCGGGTCCTGAGCGTGAGCTGTTGTGGAGCTTCTAATTTTTAATAACTCAAAGCAGTCTTTGCTCTTAGGAGACCCTCCAGCACCAAGCCTCTCCCTCTTCCCTTGCTGCCTGCACCTTGCATCAGGCAGCGAGTGAGAAGGCTGCTGGGAGCGCCAAAGAGATGTGTGGGTGAGCAGCTGCCTGGTGCAAAGGAGGATCTGTGGGATGTTCCCAAGTGTCATAAGCCCCTGTTTCACCCAGAGATATAGGAGCAGTGAGTTTTACCTGGATGCTTATGGCAACCACTCTGGCACTTGCTCACCAGCTCAGTGTGATGCTTCTCTGCAGCTGCTGCCCCCAACAAAACTCCTACTGCTGCCTCTGCCCAGATGGAGCCTTCTCCTGCCTTGGGCACTGCAAGGCACTTTGAGGATTAAATAAATCAGATATCTCCTCAGGAGGAGATCACGGTGCCAATCTACAACAGAAGCACCAGAGGGTTTTGTCTGCCTTTTAGTCCTCTTCTAGACAGAGTTCAGGGTCTGCAGGCAGGCACTCTAGCAGCTGGGGTGTTGTCAGAGAGAGGAGTGCTGGGGCACAAACATGGGCTGAGAAGCAGATCCAGTATGTGGGTCTTAGTCCCACCTGTGGGAAACTGGCCCTGGGCAATCCAAATGTACTGCACTGGTGCTCAGCTCTAACTCAGCATAATCCTGGCTACTGACCCTTAAGTCTTTAAAAACTTGAACAGCTGCTGTCCCATGGTCTTCCTCTCTTCTCTGGCTCCCAAACACCTCAGGAGTGCTCTACCTGTAGCAGAATCTGCTATAGTGGTGACCTCTGTGATTATTGTATTACACTCCATTAGGAGTGGGCAAGTGCTTCCATCAGCTGCATTAGGATTTGAAACCCAATGCCTGCTGCCCTGGGATGCAGAGCAGGAGCTTGGGGAGCCCTCTCCTCTCCAGGATGGTGACTTCTAAGGGTACACCATTTACCGTGGCCAAATATTGATGGGTTCATAACTTATGGCTGGTGGAGTACAGTGCAGTCCTTGTGTGTTACAAGGTGATCAATAATGAGTAGAAATTAATGCACTGGAAATGATGGATTCAGTCCATTTGGAGTGTGGCTGTGGGCTGTCAGTGTCACTTGGCTTCATGGGGACAGCAGGGCATGGTGTGGGTCACAGATGGCTCTCAGGGCAATTCCCTTCATCTCCCTGAGCTCTGAGATGTGCACATCAGCTTGGCTGAGCCCTGCCAGGAGCCTGGGGGCATCTACTCAGAATGATAATGGTGAAACAAATCCTCACCTTGCACCAGCCTCCCAGGTGGGAAAGCAAAGCTCCTCATGGATTGGACATAAAATTCAGACTCTCTTAGTGTTTTTTAGGAGTGACTGGCAGAGCAGACTTGCTGTGGCAGCGGGATCTTTGCTGACCTTTCCCTAGATCATGACACAGCCTCTGCCATGGTGGCTGCCTTTGGGCACAGCCAGATGAGTCCTGGCTCTGCAATGAGAAGGGAAAAGGCAGCAGTACCTCTCCTCCTGCAGTCACAGGCTCTAAATATTGCCCTAGTAGTCAAATGGCTTTTCATCCCTGTAGAGCATGACCTGCTGATGCCTCCTGTGCACACAGCCCAGAACCCATCCTCTCCCATCTCACTCATTTTCTGCTTAGTTTGCCTAATAAATAGTGTAGGATTAAATTCTGCCATCTGCCCATCAACCTGACATGGCTGCTGGCCTGGCCTGGCCTGGGGCAGCCACTGTCCTTGGCTTACTGGTCTCCTACCCCTGAGGAAGGATAGGCTCCTGAGCTCATCCCAGAGGAGCAACACTGCTGAGAGGTGACTGGGCTGAGCAGAGGGGCTGGAGTCCCAGCAGAAAGATCCTGGGTTCCTGGACTGGGAGAGAATCATAGAATCAACCAGGTTGGAAGAGACCTCCAAGATCATCCAGTCCAACCTAGCACCCAGCCCTAGCCAGTCAACCAGACCATGGCACTTCAACGGCCAAGTCCTTGTGCCAGAGAAGAAGCTTTAGAGCAAGCCATGAGCAGGAGAGGGCCTTTCTCAGCCCATTATTACTTTTTGTCTATGGACAAGTCCAGAGTGAAAAATGAAGTCACATTTTGGCTGTTCAGAGAAAAGCAACAAGCAGTGGGCACTGAGTGGGACAGAAGCTGTGGGCACTGTGTGACAGTTCAGGACACTTCAGCTCCAGACCAGGCCAGGGACTCTCTGAGGTGTTTGTGGCTCCAGAGCTCCAGAAGGGGTTGAGGGTGGCACAACACGGACTGTGATGTGGGCACACACTCACAATTGGTCCCTGCCTCTGAGCACACTCCTGGGAGGCACTAGGAGAGGAGAGGATGCGACACCTACAACACAAACACCTGCACGCCCCATGGCTGAGGCTTGCTGGTGTTGCTGT
This sequence comes from Pogoniulus pusillus, assembly GCF_015220805.1. Taxonomy (NCBI): domain Eukaryota; kingdom Metazoa; phylum Chordata; class Aves; order Piciformes; family Lybiidae; genus Pogoniulus; species Pogoniulus pusillus. The sequence goes on from NC_087285.1 coordinate 17,819,308, forward strand.
CCATCTAAATAGCAGTTTTGGTCTCTCCCCCATCAAAGACAGATCCCTCCAGCAATGTTTGTAGAAAGCAGCACCAGAGGGTCACGTACTTTCAGCAGCTGCTGAAATGAGGAGTCCGCAGGATGCTCCCTCCATCGTCTGCCGTGGTGAACCTGCTGGCTCCAAATGTCACCTGTGAGCTGGAGAGAGCAGCAGCTCCCTTGGCAGGCTGAGCCTATCCTCCTGCCTTTAATTGTGGTGTTACAAACATGAAGTCTCAGCAGGGCTGCCAGGGAAAAAGCTCCAAATCACAAATACCTGCCATTATAGTCAGGCAGCCAAGCAAACAGCTTCTTGCATCAGCGCTGCCTTCTAAATATTCTCAGCTGGGGGCTGATGTAGCTTCTTTGAGTTTGCCTTTCAAGAGAGCAAATGAATCCATTTTTATCTTAAACAGTAAAATCTTGGTCACTGCCCAGCTTTACTGCTTGCTTGCCGACTCAGACACCTTTGGAATGATGAGTGCTCCAGCCAGGCGGTGGGAAAAGTGCTTATTTTCTGTGGGAAGGGCAGGCAGGTGCCTGGTTTCCATCCCAGCTCCCCACGCAGCCCTTCCCAGCGTGTGCTGGTGCGCACATCACTCTCATCGGCTCGGCAGCAGCACAGTGGCAAGGTTCCCCAAACACTTTAGTGCATAATAGGACTGGCTCAATAATCCCATTACAGGCTGTCTTCAGGGTGCCAGCACTAATTGGCAGGCGCTGGGACCTTCATCCCCAGCTGGAATTTTATTGCTCATCACAATCAGCCATGATGCTAAAGCCTCTCAGCCGCACATGTGCCATTAGCTCAGTCTGGAGCTGTGTCCTCACCGGGCACCTTCAGGGCCCCACTGCCACCAGTACCCAGCCTCCATCAGGGAAAATGCATGGTTATTGCTGCAGCTGATTTGCCTTCACTTCCTGCCTTTTGCAGCCTAACAGGGTTTATTTTGCTCGTGTCCAGTTGGAGCTGCTTGCTGCATGAAGTGCTGGCTGGTGCTGGGGAAGCCGTGGACAGCCCCATCCTGGCACCTGACCATGGCAGTGGGATGGGGACGAGTGGCCTCAGCTGGCATTGCCAGTCCAAGGGACTGCGTATGGGGTTGTCATTAGGCTGAGCCTTTGCTGCTCTGTCTCAGCTCTTGGCTTCCCCACAGAGCACTTGACACATGCTTCACCGTGAGTGCGGGCAGAGGGCTGGCTGCCGGCACTGCAGTGGGCACGTTTGTTTAAGCGTGGGGCTTTTTTCCTCCTGATCTAAAGCTCTTAAACAACAATTGTGGCTCATCCTTGCAGCTCGTTTTCAGCTACTCTGAGATTTGCCACTTCTAGGGCCCTGGAGAGGGCTGAGGACAGACTCTGACAATGCCCCTGGTGATGATTTATTTCCTTTTAAGTAATGCATGTTTCGGTCACTGTTCCCACTGTTGCACTTGGTAGTGATGAGTAAATTCTTTGTTGCTGCATTGGTGTTTCCCATCCTCATACATGACTTAGGTCCCAGCACCGTGGGCTGAGGTTTTGACAGCACACAAACCTCCTGCAGACTGCCCTTCAGCTGAAAGCTCATTACCAGAAGACACTGTGAATGCTAAAACTTTGCAAGGCTTCAGAAAGTGATTAGAGAAACTCTAGGAAGGAAAAAAAAAAATCATCAAGAGCTATTAAGCACCGAGCCAAGTTCTGGGGCCCAGACAGGTAGATGCCAGTGAAGTGTCCCTCAAGTCTGTCTGATGCATCCTGCTTTCTGCATCGCACTCTTCCTCGACCAGGACCAGAGCCGGGATGCTGGCTGGAGGGGCATGGCCCAGATATGTGATACTGGGCTCCATATACTCTCCCCTTCCCTTCCCTCAGCACAGGTAGTTACACCCCAACATGAGAAGGAACTTTACTGTAAGGATCACAGAACACTACAACAGGCTGCCCAGAGAGGTTGTGGAGTCTCTGTCTTTGGAGTCTTTCAAGCCCTGTCTGGATGCTTTCCTGTGCAACCAGTGCTAGATTCTGTGGTCCTGCTCTGGCAGTGGGGGTTGGACTCGATGAGCTTTTTGGGTTGCTTTCAACCCCTGACAGGCTGTGACCCTGTGACATGGGGATGGGGAAAGGTGAGTGCTTGGCTCCTGCCTCCTTGATTGGTTTGGAGCTTCGATTCCAGCACAGGGCTGCCTGTCAGGGCAGTGTTTCATGCTTGCTGGTGTCGGCTGATAAACTTTGATTTTCACTTCTGGGAATAATAGCCTGGTAATGAATTATATTCAGAAGAATAACTGTAATAGTCATAAAACTGCAAAGAGAAGAAAACTGTAAATCAGTCACCCCCTCGTAATGTGCTTACTTCATCTGAATCACCCTCCCTGGGCAGATTATCAATTTTATTTGGCTTTTCCATCCTAAACTTTTATTAAGTGGGGTGCCTCATGCGTAAAGATAGCGAGCACAAGCCATATGTTCCAGGGATTTATCTGTTTATTTCGCCTTCTTTTCCCTCCCTTCCCCCTCCTGCTCATGACTCTCGGGACCTGCAGGCGCCTGACATCGGACTGTAAAAGACACATCCCCAGTGTCACTTTACCTTTATTATGCACAAACCCCAAGCTCCTGGGTGGTGCTCTGTGCTGTGCAGAATTAGCCCGACCCTGCAGCACGTTTAGCTGCCGCGTAATTAAAATAGAAACCATTAGCATAGCTCCAGGGTAATCAAGGGGCCACATCCTGGACCCCAGTGTGTCCTGGGCTGCAGCACAAAGATGCTGCTTCTCCCAGTCGATTGCATGATGCTTGCTTCAAGCCCTGCAGGTAAACTGGGGCAAGCAGCAGACGCTGGGTGGCAGCACGGGTAGCAGCTGGGGCAGTGTCAGGGAAAGGATGGTGACAGTTTAATGTTGCACTGCTGAGCCTGAGCAGATGAAGAATGTGGTTTTGAAGGTAGAGTGACAGTGCCAAGTGCCACTGCTGCAGCACTTGCTGTGCTTTCTCCTGGCCACGAAGAGAGGCAGCAAGAGAGAAGACCTGAGCCCAACCATCTTCTTATGCGGGGTACAGCACAGCAACTTCTAGCAAAGCCCATGTCTTTTCTCTTTTTATGGGAAAATCACATTAACAACCCCCTTTTTGTCCCTCTCACACCTGCCTGCCCACGTCCCTTTCCCATGTTTCCTATCAGAAGTCCACTGGCTGCAGCTGCTCCCAAGGGGTGCAAGGCTGGCATCAGAACAACCCTGAGTCAAAGCTGATGAGAAAGGAATCAGAGCAGCCAGATGAGCTGGGGGAAAGGTGCAGATTAAAACCAGCAAAATGCAGCTGTTGGGTTCGGTGACCTTTTTGAAGGCAGGGAAGTAGCTGGAGTGGAGTTTGCTTCAGCTGGATGTGGCCTTGCCAGGGCCCCTGTGTGGCATTTCATGGCTCTTGGAAACACCAGCTGCAATTTGCCGTCATAAAGCAGCAGGCAAAAGGGGAAAACCACAGACTGTGATTTATGAGATGCTTCTTTTGGATGTTTCCATCTGCGACCTGAAATTATCAAGTAATGTAGAAACCCAGAACTGCTGCTCCAGCTACTTCCACTGAGTGTGCTTTCACTATGGTTTTTCATCCAAGCCCAGCTTCTCCTCCCCCATGCCCAGCAGCCTACAGCACTGGATCTGGCCACAGCTGCCTCTGGCCATACCTCCTGCCCAGCCACAGATTGGTTTGTGGCTCCTGATGGTCAGTACTTGGTGCCATGGTCTAGTTGACTGGATGGGGCTGGGTGCTAGGTTGGACTGGATGATCTTGGGAGGTCTCTTCCAACCTGGTTGATTCTGCGATTCTAAGAGGCAATGTAAGAAAGCATTCAGGTCGATTTTGTGCCTGTTAAAGCTCATCTTTGAATCCAAACTCCATGCTTCTCAAATTAATGTGACTATTTTTGCCTAGTTAGTGATGGCTAATGAAGCTGAGCCTCTCAGCACCAATCAAGAACTCTTGGCCAGTTTCTTTAGAGCTTAGCAGGACCTGAAACATGTCTATTGAGTGAAAAATATGCTGGAGATGAGCCTTTTCTGCTCTGGCAAGTAGGCCCTTGTGAGTTTTCCTGAGAATCAAGGTCTTGGAAATGTTTCAGTGGTGATTGTGTTAATACAGATGCCATTCTCATGGGCTTATCCTTCTGGCATGGCACACATGGACATCACAGTACAGGCTCAGAGGTGATGAGAGAGAGATCCTGACCTCTTTGTCTGGCTTCCTCATTCCTCTGTGTATCATTTGTGCCAAGAGCCTGGATCAGTCTCATAATGCCATTTTCCCAGTCTCCCTGGAGGAGATGAATTTGAGCCTGGAGATGTCCCATCTCACCAGTGCTTCTCTGGCTGCTGCTGGATTCAGCTGGGCTTTTTCAGAACTCCAGTTTGGCCTCATCTAAAGAAAGCCAGAGCCTGCCATTGATTGCCATTAGGAAGGCTTCATCTCTGCTCTGCAGCTCAGACTCTTATCAGCTTTGGCAGAGCTGGAAAATAGACTTAAAAAAACCAAAGCACAGAGGTGAGAGATCTGGGATGTGGGTGGAGGACAGGCAGAGAGCATAGCTACTGCTGTGACTCATGGAGGTGTTTCACTCTGCACCCAATTCACAGCATTCTTCTGTACCTATGTGATCAAAGAAGCTTGCCAGGGGACAATGAACAACCAGTGGAGTAGGGAGGAGATAATACAGCGAGGCTGGAGTGGAAAAGGTTGGAAACACCACAACATCTGCTGGGAGTTCATCCCAAGAGATGCTCTCTGGGGAGGGTCCCAGCTGCAGGCTCTGGTTGATAGGTTGGTATGGGGTCTCTGGTCCTCTATTTCCAGAGGTCCCAAAGGCTGTAAACCAGAGTGACCAGCCCAGGAGCAGAAAAGCCCTTGTGGGATCCCTGCGGGGTGTGTGACCTGCCCTCAGTCCTCCAGGGAGGGCTATGGGAGTGCATTGCTGATTATGCTGCTTGGCAGCTCCGTGAGAAGAAGCAGAGCTGTGTTCAAGAGTGGAGATTTGGGGGGGAAGGAGGGGCGCACATCGTGTGGAAATTGGATTTTGAAGGCAACTCTGAAGTTCAAAAGTAGCTGCAATTTGAACAGAAATCTGCTTTTTGCAGCCAATTAGCAAGGCTGTGGGAGCAGCAGGAGTGTCTGATGTTTTGACAGCGTTCAAAAGTCACGGGAACTAAACAGAGTGGATTGAACACACCACCCACGCCAGTTGTTGCTCCTGCAGCAGCTAACCGGCACCAGGCTCAACTGTCAACAGCTCCAGCAGGTCCTGGCGACCAGTGGGGTCCCAGCCTGCCTGCCAGAACCACCATCCCTGTCCTCCTCTGTCTGCTGGGATGGTGCTGGCAAGAGAACACCTCACATTTTTGGTTAACCTTAGCCAGAGCAATTTTGTATGCAAGGTTTTGTGTTTATACCACATGGTTCCCTATTTTTCTTCTTGGGTTGGAGGTTTTTCTTGAGCAGAAGAGTTGGGTTTGGGCTGTCTCTGCTGCAGAGGGTGCCAGTGAACTGGGATGCTCTGACTGCCTATCTCTGCTCCCCTGAATGGATGAGTTTGCAGCTGCTTACCTCTCTCAGCAGAGTGAAACAATGAGTCTGACTCCAAATTCATTTAGCAGACTTAGTATCTGGAGAGTCAGCCAGACCCAGCCTAGCATTCAAGACACAGCCAAGGCAGGGCAGAAGGTGAGTGAGACCCATCCCAAGGCAGGAGATGCCCTGTGCAAAGGGAAAGAGCTGCTCTACTGTTCTGAGGCTGCAAGAAGTGGGTCCTCAGGTGAAACACTGAGACTCCCACAGGGAGATTTTATTTCTCTCTTGACTAATGAACAGTGAAAGACTCCATGTCTGGTATCACACACACAGAGAGCCCCTCTGGGATCTGCTCGTATCAGGTAGAGCCTCTTGGTGCAATTCCCTTGCAGCTGTCTAGTGAAAAGAGGCTGATCTGCTGCTACAGTGCAGTTGTATCCCTTGGTACGGGGCTCAAGGGGCCCTCTGTCCCAGCAAGAGGAGGGTCTCTAGAATCAGGGTCCAAACCCTCTTTGTTCTGGCACCTGAGAAGAGTAGAAAATCCCTCCAGAGCTTGCTGCCTCTCTGCTGAGTCCTGCGTCTCCTTCCTGGGACAATTGCTGGGCAACAGTGAGTGATGGAGCCTGCGCTTTGGGGATGGCACCGAAAAGCCACCTCTGCTCCCAGGCAGAGCCAGCGTGGAGCCCCACAGCTTCCACACGAGCCCCTGCCGGGTGCCGTAGCTCATGTTGCGGGCGCTGCCATCATCATCCCGCTCCCTGCTCCACAGCCAAATTGAGGAGGAGCAGCAGCAGATCGGGAGCGGCGAGGGGGAGGAGGGGGAAGGTGCGTGTGTGTAGGATGCTCTCGGTGACTCACCGCCCCCCTCCCGCTCGGGAAGAGGGTGTGATGGTTTGGAGGTGAATGCTGGAAGCAGCTCCCTCCTCCCTCCCTCCCTTTTTCTCCCCACTCCAAGCAAGGAAAAAAAAAAAAAGGGAAAAAAGGGGGGGGAAAAAAAGCCATGACAGCTTGATTTAGGGCTGGATAATGAGGCAATTGTGAGGAGGATGGGTACAGCAGGAGCCTGTGCTTGCCAAATCGTTCGGCTTAATTGATCAAATATTTTTATGCATCGTTTATTCCTCTAAGGCCACCACAAACCCCTTCTCCTGCTGCACTGAAATGAACAGAGCAGCGCTGGGGATCACCCAGGCTGAACGCCGGTGCAAAGGCAGAGGTGGCTGGCTGGCTGGCTGGCTGGCTGGCTGCAGAAGATCTCCTCGACCACCCAGGACTTGCCTGGCTGCCTACGCTGCCCCTGCTGCTTGTGCCAAGTAGAGTGTGGGGAAGTGGATGTGGCCTCTCTAGGGCTCCCCGAGGCAGAGTTGCAGCCAGCCTCTGTCCAGCTGGGCTCATGCTGAAGGCCTGTCCGAAGCGCGGGTGCAGCCGTGTCTGCCACCCAGGCTGTGACTGTCCTTCCCTGGCACTGGCTGTGTCCCCAAGCACCAGGGCAGTGTGCCACGCAAAGGATGTCCCCACCATTAGTGGTGTGAAGGGAAGCAGCCAGTGAGCTAAGACAGACACAGAAGTAATTGCTAGGAAATGCTTCTCTCGTGCAATTAAGTCCCTGTAATCACTAAATGCCTCCACCAGAGCTGGGTCTGTTAATCTGCAAAGAAAGAAGGGCAAACCAAGTCCATTTGTTGTTGGCTTTTACCTCCTCCTCTCCTGGCACAGGATGCCCCCCCCCCACTGGTGGGGAATTGCTTTTGGTGCAGGCAGGCACATGGCTCTCACTCCGGTCCTCTCCCAAGGACGTGGCTGGTTCCAGGTGCCTACTTTAGCCACCTGAGCCTTTTGTGTCACCCACAACCCGTTCTTGCCTGGATTCAGGCTGCCTGGCACCATGCTGAGCTCCACATGCCCACTCTGGCTCTAACACATTGTATGGGGCTCTATGGAGAAAAGATGCTGCTGAAGGGAGTGTCGGACCCCAGGGGAGTTGTGGCGAGGGGCTGCAGGTCATGGGTGAAGGAAGGGCTATTGCTTAGAGCAGCCCTGTCCCTGTCCCTGTCCCTCCTGCGTGCAGCACAGTCCCCGGAGTGCAGCTCGGTGCCTGCGAGCGTCTGGCTCTTTGCTCCATGCTCAAAACAAGAGCTGCCTCTAGTGGTACCGGAGACGCCTCAGGGCTGACGCAGGGCTCCAGGCGAGATGCTCCTTCCCAAACCTGCTTTGGGAACTGCTGCCTGGCTGTCATGTGCCCCTGACACCCAACAACCGGCTAGGGCTGCACATGAGAGACCCCACAGCTTCTCATCGCATCCACCACCAGCATCCTCATTCTCTGTTTGTATTGCTCTGGTCTTCAGCATGGTACTGCCCCTCCTGACAGTGCCACTTCCAACCCAGATCCTGGCTCTGCTCTCATCTGCATGTTCTCCCTGCTGAGCTTGGTGTGGAAAAACCTTGACCCAGGCAGGCTCCCTTTCATCTAAACAAACCAAAAGCCTGGGGCTGCTCAGATGACAGCAGGAGCAAATTTATGCCTGGCGCTTTGCTGCATTGCTTCAAGGGCAGTTTGATGGGAAGCAAAGTGCAGGTGCTCACAATGCAGAAGAGATCAGCAGGGATGGCTAGCACTTAAGACATGTGGACCAGATGTGTGCTGCTTTCCAGAGATGGCTTCACTGGTGCACAGGGGAACGCCAGGAATCAAAGAGAATGGGTCTGTCCCATTGGCCCCATGGCTGGGACATCCTTCTCGGTCATGCTTAGTCCTCCCCACTGTCCCCTACACACCCTGACTGTGCCCTGCCCTGCTCTAAGGTCACCTTTCCAGGTCAGGGGATGCTGGAATATGCTTTGACTGAGATGTGGGAGGCAGATGATTGGTACAATATATCCCAAGATGCCATTTCAGACTCCATCTACAACCAAATTCTGTTTTCTCTTATTTAACCTCCCCAATGACAAGCCTTTGCTATCTGTCCTCTTGCCTCTCCTAGAGAACTAGGAGACAGAAGACCATATGATCCTTTTGGCCAAGGCCAGGTGAGGTCCACTATCACTCACAGGAAACAGAGGTCTCTCCCAAATGCATCTGGTCCTCTTCACTTTCACCTTTATTCAGAGCTAATAGAATGACAGAGGATTTCCTTGATCTCAGCATCACCCAAGGATGCTCCAGGGATGAGCAACTAGACCATGAAGCTCCAGAATAAGGCTGGAAATCCTGCAGACATCTGAAATGAAACACAGAGGAGAAGACAACATCAAACAGAGGAGAGTTAACATCTGGAATTGAGACTCCCAGCCCAAACTCAGAGGAGAAGGAGAACTAGCCAGCGCTCCTTGCTGCCAGTCAAACAGGACACTGTGGTTGAGGCATGCCAGAAGAACTGCCATTCTTTATGACCACTAATGGTATTTGCAGCTCTGCATTTAGAGATGATGATAAAAGTAATCAAACTGTCAGGAACAAAGACAGATGGGGAGCTGGCTGGAGCCAGCGAGGGATTCCCTGCCTTCAGTTAGCAGCTGTGATTTGTATGTCGTTCTCACCTATGCACTCCCAGGGCAGCGGTGCTGTACAAAAGCACTGTGGGGAGTACCACAGACACTGGATTTATCTGCACTTGAGCTTCTAGACCCATTTATGCCTTCTTTAGACATCACTGTGAAATATTGCAGGGGTCATAGTCCTTTCCCAGAAAACCTTTTGATGAGCAGAATTCCTTGATGAGATAACAATCGGTAGCTTAACTTCCTGCAGCTGAGTGTGTCTTGACAACCACTGACCTCTCTCTCTCTCCCCTCCTTCTTCCACATAAGGTTCTGAAAAGGTCCTGACAGCAAGCCCTGCAGTCCTTATGATCTAGCTGAGCTGCGAAGCACACGCTTCAGAAGCCTCAGAAGTAGAGGCTGCAGCAGCAGGGATGAAGGGGAGGGAGGTGCAAGGACTCCCCAGCCACACAGCCATTGACCTTGACCTGCCAGCAAGGTCCATAACTCGGATCTCTGATGGCTGTGTCTCCCTAGCTGTATATGGGAGACCTCTCTTGCTGTTCTCCAAGCTCTTGCTTTGTCATGATTCTGGCGTCCCTTCCTTTCTTCTGTCTCCAGATGTCTCTTCTCTCGTCTTACCTTTGTGTGGTGCCACGCCAGCACCAGGGACAGCCAGCAGCCTTGTTTTCTTTGTGACACAGGCATCCCACACGGGGCTGTGTCTGCGCTGATACCGTATCCATGCAACCTGTGTTTCAAGGATCGTGTTTGCTTCATTTCTGTGGATTAAAACAACAACAACAACAACAACCACAACAAAAAACCCCAAACAGTAAGAAAACAGCCTCAGTAAGAAGAGTTCTAGCAGTTAATTAGTTTCAACATTGAAAGGGCCACTGCCCAGCAGCTAAAAATCATCGTGTTTGAATGGTGAATTAAGTCAGCCAAGCAATAAATCTGAGCAACAAAACAGTCCCTTCAGCTCTGAGGAGTTCTCTTTCCTCAAAACACTGATAAATGGCTTTTTCTGAGAGCCCACGAGGTCATCAAATTAATAAAGCATTTCAAGTAATGTCTGGAAGTGAAGTGACACCCTGCTGCCAGAGATTTGCTGTTAAAGCCAACTTTCTATAACACACTGTGATGCATATAGGATTTCCAAGGCAAACCTATCCTCTAATTTAGGACAGTTGTCCAAACTCCTTCATGTTTGTTCTGGTTTGCTGTCCTCCTCCCTAGACATCATCTAGGAAAGTTAAGCTTGAAAAAAAATAATGCATAGACGGAAAAAAAGGGCAGAAAAGTGAAAATTTGGGATACTCACAAGATACTCAGCATACTTGTCATGAAGGAAAAGGCACCAAGGATGGAAAGGGAATGAAATGCTGAAAAGCCCTTGAGATAATGGTGGGACATGCTCATAGTCTTTGCAGTGGCTGCTTTCCATCCCCTACCACATATATGTCAGAAGCTGTCTCAGGAATGCTGCACCCAAAATATTGATTTTCCTCGTTTGACAAGACTAGAGGCAGGGACTGTTGGCTGCCAGCACTTATGTCAGGGACATCAACGTGGCTCAGCAGAGTTAGGACAGCAAGGGGCTCCAAAGCTCAAGAAGCAACACTCAGGCAGCCAGGCATTAAATAGACAAAAGGAGGTCAACTTCCAGTTAGATTCTGCAGGCTTAGCCTAAACACAGAATGACCTCTTCAAGGCAGGGCAGGCACACAAAGCCAAGCCTCTAATTTATTTCTTGCCTGTTTGGGCTGCCCCTGATTTGGGTTGGGATGTAGCAGCAGTGGGCATGGATAGGATGAGGTGGGTGATGAATTGAGATGCTTAGGGACAGATGTTAGGGAAATCTCTCCAGTGATCAGGACAGTTTAGTATGGGAACAATTTGCCTGAGAGATGCAACTTCTCTGCCAGTGGCTGTTTGTATGACAGGATGGACATATGTGGCTGGGAGCATATCCTGCATGGCCTCTATGTTCTCTTTTAACCCAGGGCTGTTTCACTGGCTTGTTTTTTGGAGGAAGAGAAAGTAGCATGGGGCCCAGTTCTGGGCTTCTCAATTCAAGAGAGATGTTGAGGTACTGGAACATGTCCAGAGAAGGGTGACAAAGCTGGTGAGGGGCCTGGAGCACAGCCCTATAAGGAGAGGCTGGGGGAGCTGGGGGTGTGCAGCCTGGAGAAGAGGAGGCTCAGGGCAGAGCTCATTGCTGTCTACAACTACCTGAAGGGAAGCTGTAGCCAGATGGGGTTGGTCTCTTCTGCCAGGCAACCAGCAACAGAACAAGGGGACACAGTCTCAAGTTGTGCCAGGGGAGGTCTAGTCTGGATTTTAGGAGAAAGTTGTTACCAGAGAGAGTGATTGGCATTGGAATGGGCTGCCCAGGGAGGTGGTGGAGTCACCATCCCTGGAGGTGTTGAAGCAAAGCCTGGATGAGGCACTTAGTGCCGTGGTCTGATTGACTGAATAGGGCTGGGTGCTAGGTTGGCCTGGATGATCTTGGAGACCTCTTCCAACCTGGTTGATTGTATGAAAAGTTTCACTTTTGGCTCTTGCATATGGGCCATAAGAGGCAGAGGGAAGGAAAAGCAGGGGGAACTCCAGCGAGCTGTCTCTGACTACTTCACTGGAAGTTTGTGTGATGGCAGCCTCTCCTTTAAACTCAAAGCTGAAGGAATACATATCCACTTCCTGCTGAAATGGCTTTCTGCAAGCTTGTATTACCCTTGGAGTGACTGCCTATGAAATATATATTTAATAATATGGTGGCACAAAGAGGCACTCACTAGGACAAACACACAAAAGCACTCGCAATTGCCTCTGCAATATTGCATCCACTGGGTACCCTTCTTCATTAAATCCCAGCCCTTTGATTTGATTTACTTGGAGTCCAAACCTCTTGAGACAGTCTCCAGCACGCATACACACCCCAGAGCTCTGCCCTCCGAGTGCCATCACGATGCAGTGCTCATCATCACAGTGCTGCTGCCTTGGGCACATGTCTGCACCGGGGACAGCTCATCTCCAGGGGGATGTGCTCATCACTCTTCCAGCCTCTGACAGCGGCCGACACACCAACCCAGCGGCACACACAGGATGACTCCAGCCCCTTAGCAGGCTCATTGACATGCAGCAGAAGCCTTGGATGCCATATGGAAGGTGGAGGCAGATGGATGGACATATGTATCATCTGTGTGCATCTCTGCTGATGTCAGCGTCCCAGCGCAGCCATTAACACTCAGCTTCATGGTTTGCATTTGGGGAGCCAGAGAGGTTTTTCTCCCATAAAATAAATAAAATACATTCCCAGCATCTTGGGATGAAGCCATTCTAATCTTTTTATTCTTTCCAAAGGAAAATGATTCCATAGTCAGGGCGCTGTGCAAACAATTAATTAGCCTAATGAAAATGAAAGGCCTAATTGCTCGGTGTTATTATGATCACTGGCAGCCAGGCGTGACCAAAGAATAGGCACTGTCTAACCAAGGGACAGAGCACAACTTTCCAGCTTCTGGGGCTTTCTTTTTCTTTGGTATTTGGACAACCAGCAACCCAATTTTATTTTTATTTTGGAGTGATGGTGTAATTCTCCTTTCCACATGCATAAAAGCTGGCAGTGTTTGGAGAGCTGCTATCCCATAAAGAATGAAGAGGAGAGAGCCCCAGCTGGTGTGAAATGACCTGGCTGATTGGAAGTCGATAAAGCTGTAACTTGCCTGAGGTGAATGGCATGGGGGTGTCTCCACTGAGTGTCTCTGGCACCAGCTTTCACCCAGGAGAGTGCTGCAATGCTGAGAAGAGCTGCATTTTTTAAGGAGCACACCTAAAATGAAAGTACAATCATCCTTAGCACAGCTCCCTTTTTCAATGATCCCTTGTTTTCCAGCTGGAAAAGTGCTTTAAATTCATGCAGACAAATGTGTTGGCTGTGGGTAGGATCATGAAGAGTCAGGTTACAGGAGCTCTAAGAAATGGAACCGTTATCATTCGTGCACATGGAGATAGAAAGCAGATGCTGACTGAACACTGCCCTAGCCTGAGGAGCATGGGTCCAGTAATTCTTCTTTCAGGCAGCTGATTCTCATGGGGAAATCCCCAAGGTTCACCTTTAACTCTGTTACCTGCCTTGTGCAGAGACTGGCAGCTAGAGACTATTCCTTAGACACAATGTGGGTGAAATCTGCTCTCACTCACACTGTCTCACTGACTGTATCCTAGAAGGCTTCTCAGCAGGCTGGATTTTTGGTGTTGGAGGTGGGAGGGAGTGCAGTTTGAGCTTAACCAGAGGCACTTGCACTCTGTGCTCCAGGCTGCAGAGCATGCCCATATAGAAGATGCCCATTTTCCCACACAGCAAGTAAGGCTTCCTGGTGAGAGCAGTGGGGATAGATTAAGTGTCTCACTCAAGGGCTTGGGATCATCCATTGACAGTTTAATGCTCTGAATTGGTTGCAAAGGGATCAGGAACCCAAGGCTGGTCACCAAAATGAGGTGGGACAGCCTCCTCCTGGCTAGCAAAGAGCAGGAGTAAAGCCAGACCTACATCTCCTCCAGCTCTAGGGATGCAGATAGCAGCCCACATGCTTCCCTTGGCAGAGAAGTGGGAATGAATTTATGCCACCTCAGCAACTCCCTGGGAAAACTGTAACACAGATTTGGTCACTTGAAAGCTTTGGATACTCCAAGTTTGTGCTGTGTTGTTAATGCTGGTGAGGGGGGTGGAGCACAGCCCTATGAGGAGAGGCTGAGTGAGCTGGGGTTGTTCAGCCTGGAGAAGAAGCTTAGGGGAGACCTTATTGCTCTCTACAAGCACCCGAAAGAAGGTTGTAGCCAGGTAGGGGTTGGTCTCATCTGCCAATCACTGTCCCTGGAGGTGTTTAAAAAGAGGCTGGATGAGGCACCTAGTGCCATGGTTTAGGTGATTAGAAGGTGTTAAGATGATTGGTTGGACTTGGTCTTGAAGGTCTCTTCCAACCTGATTAATTCTGTGACTCTGTCTTTAAGGAGGCAAGCTGTGTCCAAATACACTGAGTTTTGAGGAGGGTGATTACAGTATAAAATACATTATAAAATACAGTATAAACCAGCACAATCTTCTGAGAAAGGTAAGGACAGGTGGGGACAGGTGGAGCCACCAACCCTGGATGTGGTTTGGATGGGTCATTTGGATGTGGTGCTTAGGGATATGGCTTAAGGTGAATCTTGCAGAGTAGGCTTATAGGTTGGACTTGGTGATCCTGAGGGGCTTTGCCAGCCTGGATTTCTGTGATTCTGTGACAGAAAGCACTTATGTGTGGCTGAAAATCACTGCACTTCATCAGCATTGTTCTACCTTGCAGAAGTGAAATAAGTAAAGTGAAAAAAGCTGGGGAGGGACTTTTAGGCTCTCAGGGAGTGACAGGACTAGGGGGAATGGAGCAAAGCTGGAGGTGGTGAGATTCAGCCTAGACGTGAGGAGGAAGTTGTTCAGCATGAGAGTGGTGAGAGGCTGGAATGGGTTGCCCAGGGAGGTAGTTGAGGCCCCATGGCTGGAGGTGTTTAAGGCCAGGCTGGATGAGGCTCTGGCCAGCCTGATGTAGGGTAGGGCGTCCCTGCCCATGGCAGGGAGGGGGTTGGAACTAAATGATCTTTGTGGTCTCTTCCAATCCTGACTAATTCTATGATTCTAAATAGGGGAGAATGCATTTGCCTTCCTGAAGGTATTCCAGGTCTGCTGCCATTCTTTCTGCAGCTGGTAACAATTATTACAGATGCTGATGGGGACTTTGAGGCATTAAAAAATAAATGAGAGGAACAGTCTATCAGCTGACTGAATATCCCAGCAACCTTCCTCAGGCTGGCTGCAGCATTCTGCTATTTAACCTGGGATGGACAGGCAGCCACCGTGAAAAAGACATGAAAGAGACAACCCAAACAAACCAAATCTTTTTTGGTTTAATTTATTTTGCAAATCTACCAGTTCATTTTATGAAAGTATGAAATCCTAGGTGGTTACATTAAACAGTTCCATTACAATGTCAGGTAATATAAATAACCACTACAAAGTTAGGTTTAGGTACTCTTGGGTAACAAGCTGATTTACCATTATTGGAAATAAGAAAGGCAAACAAGAAGAAGAAAGGAAAACAGCCTTGTGATTGTCAAAGAACTTAAAGCAAGGAAATCACTGCAGGCTCTCCTTGTCCCACAAAAAGTTAAGAGAGGAATGAGGGGCAGCAAAAGCTGGTGAGAGGCCTGAAACACAAACCCTATGAAGAGAGGCTGAGGGAGCTGGGGGTGTGCAGCCTGGAGAAGAGGAGGCTCAGGGCAGAGCTCATTGCTTTCTACAACCACCTGAAGGGAGGCTGTAGCCAGATGGGGGTTGATCTCTTCTACTAGGCAAGCAGCAACAGAATAAGGGGACACAGTCTCAAGTTGTGCCATAGGAGGTCTATGCTGGATCTTAGGAGGAAGTTGTTGGCAGAGAGTGTGATTGGTATTAGAATGGGCTGCCCAGGGAGGCGGTGGAGTTGCCATCCCTGGAGATGCTCAAGAAAAGCCTGGATGAGGCACTTAGTGCCATGGTCTGGTTGATTGGACAGGGCTGGGTGCTAGGTTGGACTGGATGATCTCGAGGTCTCTTCCAAGCTGGTTGATTCTATGATTCTATGGTCTTTCAATGTTAATCTTCAAATGGACCCATCAAACAAACTGATGTGCACATGTCTACTAAGGATAAATGGGAACAGTTGACAAGTTGTTTGGAAACCAGTGTCAGGTTTCATTCTCTGGAAATCACATTTCCAGCATAACATCACCATCAGCCTTGCTTTCAGATGCATAAAAATCCTCTGCTGTTGTTTGTAAAATACACTAGAGCTTCAGATCTGTTTTAATTGAATTCAATCAGAGTAGGATCAGTTTCTACACTTAATAAGTACTCCTGATTTAGTGAAATCATCACAAAACAGCCTCCTTCCCAGGAATGAAATTAATTTAGTGAGTAAAAGGCTGTAATAGCTCAGCAAAAATGCTTAACTTTACTACTCAGCAATTGACACTGCAACTGCATTTCTGAGGACTTGTATGCATGATCACACTTTCCTCTCCATCAGCACCAGGACACACAAAGACACTGAGCTTAGTAAGAACTTGGAGCTGTGTAAATAAAGTATAAAAATAAAAACCCAGATTGAATTAATCTAGAAACTGCTCTCCTGACACCCATCTGGCACACCTCTAGTGTCATCCTGCTGCCTGGGAGCTGCCATTTCTGATGAGATATTTGTCAATCATGACTGCATAACAGCTTCTTAGGAAGCAATTAAAGGGAGCTTTGATTTTGTAGCTGCATCTCTACCCTGTGCATGTAGTTGGAGGAAAAATGCCCAAGAAGCTACTGCCACGTACAATGCAACAGTTTCACAGAGGCAGGGAGAGCTGTATATGGGGGAAAAAGGCAGGTGCAGGTACAAACTTGATGGCCTGTGGCACAAAGGAGATTCATTCTCTCTTGTAGCACTCATCTCATTCAACTAAGACACCCAAAATGGCACAATCCTTCAAATCTCCACTCATGAATGTGCAACAAACTTGCAGACTTCACTGTAGTACACAAGTGAAGCCAGGACTATCTTACCAGGGCTTCTTATCCACAAGGCTATCTTTCAACACTGATCACCTCAGAAAAAAAACAACTGAAGAAACCAGACAAGCTACACAAAACTACACAAGCTTTTCACCTGGACAGAAAGTGCCATCGAATTATGGAAGCAAAAAATGAAGCTGAGGGCAAGAAGTACTTTAAGTGTCTACAGAAGGCTTTATTCCCCTGAAGCAGATTTTGTTACAGTCTTCCAATGGTACCATGCTGGTGGGAACACCACTATAACCAAGGCTAGCAATTTTCTCCCTTCCTGATAAACACCACTCTCACCTTACACCACATTTACTGGTGGCTGACTGAAGAACTTTTCCCCAGAAGGTAGTTTAAAACGGTAATAAATGCTTCAGTTTCCCATTCTCTGATCTGCTATGATACAGATAATTTGCTTGTGCCCTTTGTTATGAGCATGCATTACAGCAGATGGCCCCACCCTGTCATTACCACTGTGCCTGCTTGTTTTCCAACTCTGCTCATGTACATGTAATGTCAAATCCTCTTAAGAATCCTGAGCAACAGTCCAGAATCACTTGTTCAACTGACATTTCTGTAATAATAAGGAAAGGGGAAAAAAAGAGTTGTGGGAAATTAAATGGTGCTCCTGTTGCCAAGTAGTTAAAATTATATGGCAATATGCTTCCAGTAGTTGTAAGAAATTAATTTGTGGAGTGCTTACAAGCCTTACATCTACTAAATCTCAACAGGATATAAAATGCTATTTAAGTGATATAACTTACACAGGAATGGAAAAAAAGAAACCCAGCACCAAAGAGTGAAAGAAGAAACTACATTCTTGTCTGCACTCTGATTTCTGGAGGCAGGATCTCTACAGCTGAGGAAGTTGTGAGTGAGATCCTTGGTGAAGAACTTAGGTGTGTTAAGTATGTCAGCACCTGCACTGCTCCCTTCTGCCACCCCTTTTCAGCAGATGAGACTGGGCATGTTCAATGAGTTACTCCAGCAAACACTGCTGTCCACTCCCTTGCACTGCTTTCTGCAAGCACTGGCCAGAGCCATGAACGTCACTGCTTCTCACCTCCGTATGGTAATGCTGTTCAGAAGGAGGTGCTGTCCACTCCCTTGCACTGCTTTCTGCAAGCACTGGCCAGAGCCATGAATGTCACTGCTTCTCACCTCCTTATGGTAATGCTGTTCAGAAAGAGGTGCTGTCCACTCCCCTGCACTGCTTTCTGCAAGCACTGGCCAGAGCAAGGAATGTCACTGCTTCTCACCTCCTTATGGTAATGCTGTTCAGAAAGAGGTGCTGTCCACTCCCCTGCACTGCTTTCTGCAAGCACTGGCCAGAGCAAGGAATGTCACTGCTTCTCACCTCCTTATGGTAATGCTGTTCAGAAGGAGGTGCTGTCCACTCCCCTGCACTGCTTTCTGCAAGCACTGGCCAGAGCAAGGAATGTCACTGCTTCTCACCTCCTTATGGTAATGCTGTTCAGAAGGAGGTGCTGTCCACTCCCTCGCACTGCTTTCTGCAAGCACTGGCCAGAGCAAGGAATGTCACTGCTTCTCACCTCCGTATGGTAATGCTGTTCAGAAAGAGGTGCCTGAGACACCTGATGTGTAGATGAATTCATCTTTAAATCATGCCATTACATATTACTGTCATTCTTTTCCTCAAAGCTACAGCAAATACAATATAAAACTTTGGATTTTCTAGAGGCAGTGAAATCAGCAAAGTCAAAGGACAGACAGTGCTGGCCAGCAGTGCTGCTGCTGCTCCATTCTGTCAGGCAGAGCCAGGGTAAGGCGCTTTGGCAATCAGCACCGAGTGTAAGTGACAAGCCCTGTTACAATTCGCTCTCCACACGCTGGAGTACACACGAGTTTTCTGCAGATGCATGGAAAACTGAGACCCCCTGGTTGTTCTCTAAGCTGCTTTGAAACAACAATTTGTTTAATCCAGCAGCAGATCCTGGTACTGCTCTCTCCCCAAGTACAGTACGTTTTGATAGCGACATAGAAGCACACAACACAAAACAGATTTGCTCAAGCTCACCATAGTTCTTATGGGCTACATGCACCAAGAGGCAATCCAAAAAGAGCACACAACTCAATTGGTCAGGACAGCAACACTGATCAAAGGAATTCCAGCTTCGTTTTGTGAAGGAAGAAGAGAGTTTACAAAGGAAAAGATCTTATTGCAAGTTTGTACCGCTCAGCTTGGTCACTTCTAATACAGATGAAAAGTATCAGAAGTTACCAAGGAGTCAAGGACAAAGAATTCCTATTTAGTAAATATTTTAAGCATAGAAAGCTTTCTTTAAAGAGAAAAGCCACTGCACAGTATTCCAAATGGCTTTCTCTAACAGACTTGGAACCATTAGATGAACACTGACAGAAGATACAGTAGCAGTTCTGGCACCTCACAAGTTGAAAAGCACTTGTGCAGATGGGACTGAGGTTTGCAGACCCTTCTGCTGGTAGCATCCTGGGGCCATCTGTGCTTCTTTCACAACAGCGCTGGGCTCAGCAGATGCCCTCCTCAGAAGGTGCAAACTGGCAACTGTCGTGAGAAACAGTGTCAATACTCTGCACTTCTGACTGTGGGTGAATGGACACCTGGACAGCTATCTCCTGGCCCTGCTCGTTCATGGACCCATCGTCTGAATCCGCAGCCGGCGAGTCGCTGCGCTTGATCTCTGGGTTGCTGGGGTACAGCGCAGCCTGGGTACCGCAGGCCTGGCTCTGCTTTCCCTCCTCACCAACTTCATCAGGATCCTCAACTCGCACGACCTCGAAGATCTCCTCCACGAAGGCCCGGCAGTTGAGGATCAGGGGTGGCAGGGGAATGCTTCTGGCAAGCTCCTCAATGTACCGAGCAAACTCCATGGTCTTGAACTGAGTGACTTTGGCCAGCTCTAGCGTTTTGGCAGACGTGATGATAGGGATGCGCTTGGCTATCTCAAAAGCCTTCTGAAGCTTCTCAGCCCCTTCCGTCCTGAAGAACTCGTTGATAGCCTTCTCTGTCTTGCGCAGGTGACTGCTCATCATGCACAGCCGGGTTATGTTTAAAATGAGGGTGATGGCAAAGGCAACGAGGCACACAATCATATAGTAGATACTCATGTCCCCCGAGGTGAAGACAACCCTCAGGGTGACTGTGTAATAGGCGGTGTCATTATGGTTAACCCCTGCACAGGTGTACCGGCCCCGGTCAGCAAATCTGACCTTTGTGATGTTAAGGGAATTGTCAGCAATCCTCCATCGGCCACCTAGAGATTTAAAAGAAAGAAACTAAGCTAAGGAAACAAAAATTCACCAGATAAGTAGACATGCACTGTTTGCTCCATTGACAGGAGGTAGAACCTGGAAATCTAGCATAAGCCAAACAGTAGAGCAAGGACTGAAATTGCCTTTTCATGCTTATAATACAGAAAGCCATATCCCAGTTACCAATCCCACGGCTCAATGGTGAATTGTTCTGCACACTTACTGCTTTTCCTTATTTCTCTTATCTGCACATTCTTGGGTCCTTTTGGAAAGCCATATCCCAGTTACCAATCCCACTGCTCAATGGTGAATTGTTCTGCACACTTACTGCTTTTTCTTATTTCTCTTATCTGCATTCTTGGGTCCTTTTGAAAAGCCATATCCCAGTTACCAATCCCACTGCTTAATGGTGAATTGTTCTGCACACTTACTACTTTTCCTTATTCCTCTTATCTGCACATTCT
This sequence comes from Pogoniulus pusillus, assembly GCF_015220805.1. Lineage (NCBI taxonomy): Eukaryota > Metazoa > Chordata > Aves > Piciformes > Lybiidae > Pogoniulus > Pogoniulus pusillus. The sequence continues at coordinate 17,839,698 of NC_087285.1, forward strand.
TGGGTCCTTTTGGAAAGCCATATCCCAGTTACCAATCCCACTGCTTAATGGTGAATTGTTCTGCACACTTACTGCTTTTCCTTATTCCTCTTATCTGCACATTCTTGGGTCCTTTTGGACTGCTAGCACTTTCTCACATTCTTAACTAGTGCTTTCCACCCATTGTGTAGCACTATTTCAAAGGACCACCCTCTATGAAGTCTAATTTTCAGAGTTAAAAGTCAAGTGACCCATGAAAAAGATCAGAGTCTGTAAATGGCTCCGCTGGCAAAAGAAGCCAGAATTTTCTTGAGACACAGTTTTCTGCTGAGCCTGCAGTGCTGACATACAAACCCCACGTAAAAAGAAATCAATAAAAGCCTCTAGCCTCAAACAGCATTTCCTCTGCGTTTACAACTTAAGGGAAAAACTGTTTTCATAACTCATTCTTTTAATGACTCTACTTTGAGCTAATCTCCAGATGGCATTTTAACTACAAAGGGGTTACAGAACACTTAAGGCAGAAAGATGGCCTCCGAGAAGATCCTATCAATTAGCTCAATGACCTTCATTAATACTAATAGAGAAAACCAAATGTATCTCTAAAAGGGATTAGTTTTTGGAGATTAAAAACTACAGGGACATAACTATAAGAGCCAATGGTTAGGAAAATATATCCTCCCTCTGTACAAAAGGGTTAAGTTGAAAGTATTTCACTGCTGGCCATTACGAATTGTGTTAGCTTCCACAGCCTCGCTGGTGCATAAACCAGAAAATAAATGTAATAAGTTACCCCATGCCTTAAAAAAAATCCTGTAACAAAATGAAATTGCTGACTGCCAACTGGAAAAGGTCAGAAGTTGTTAAGAATTGCATTTAATTCATATAAATATAAACCAGAGCAATAATAAATGAGAACATCAGTTAGTATCTGGTAGGATGCAGATTAATTTCTTCTGTATTGAACAGCATGATGCTTCTGCAACAAAATGATTCTATGGGGCACCACAGCAGGATGGATGGGCTAAGACAGAACAACTCAGGTGTAATTCACATGCCAGAGGGCAAAGGGCTTTGTCTTGCTCTCTTCTTATCTCCCAACTGTAAAAACAGGTGCATAGGAAGAGAAAATGGTAATAAAGTCCCAGAGGTTTTCAGAATCCGTACCAAAGTGGAATACTGAGGGCTAGAAAAGAGCAGGAAGGCTCACCTTCATCCTTCTGTTCAAGCAGATGTCCTCTGGAGTTATACCAAAGAATAGATTCATAGTGGCTGTTGTTCAGTTTACATTCAATTAAAATACTGGTCCCCTCCTTGGCAATGATATCATGGTGTGCCGGAGAACTTATGAACGCTTGAGACACTGTATGAAGTGACGCATTGAAAGTCCCAAGAGCAACTGTCCTGTTAAAAGCTACATTTTCCAGTGTAAATCCAATGGAAGGATCAGCAGTAACAGTCAAAATTAACAGGCAACAGCTGAGCTTCATGGAAAGCTAGCGAAAACTCTTCTTTCATTTAATTTGGAGAAGTGAGGTCATACGATATTAAGCTGTCTGTACCGCTGTGAAATAGGAGAGAAAGCTCTTGATTTGTTCAGTGATAGAACAAAATGGATCCAAATGCACTTTCAAGATCATCAATACTGGAAGTGGAAACTAGAAATTCAACTGGAAAAAAAAAAGAAGAAACAGAGAAAGAATTAAGTTTATTAATGATAGCAAGCTTACAGCATATTCAGATTTCATTTCCAGTAAACAGATTTCGATTAACATAATACAAACTGTCAGGTAAGAGGTTCCAAATCAGAGCTCTGCTCAGAACACAGTAATGAAAGCAGGGTAAGAAGGCATTAGCACAACCTTCAGACCTCTAAATGTTCATCTTCCCATTCAGATAAATAACCCCAGGAACAATAACCATTAAGGGGGAAAAGGTTTTAAAGAAGAAAAAGAACAAAGTGTTCAGGCTACTCAAAATGCAGAACTCTCTCTGGGGCCAGAAGTGGACTCTGCATTTGTTAACACAGAAGTGCTTCTTAAGAGAGGAAGAAAAGCAAAAAAGAGGATATAATTGCTGCCTCCCCTCCCCACAATATCAAAGTGCTTTTAAGCCCTGGGTTTCTAAAGCCAGTCTTTCATTCAGCACCTAGAGAAAACTCAAAAGAACACACACATCTCATTTTTAGCACTTACACATCCACTTACTTGATTTTAGAGGGGCAGAATCGGTGTTAGATATCTGAATACCACATAAAATGCTTACAAAGCCTCCTGTTAAGAAAACCCTCTTGGCAGTTATCTACAGCCACAGGGAGGAAGTCCCTTTCCAAATATCAGGACCCTGGTGTCTAAACATGCTTCTTTTTTTTGCAGTCTCTTGTGGCTGCTGCTGTATTTTCTAACTCTCCTTTTTTTTTTTTCTCCCCTTGTTTGTTTTACAATGAGCCCCTGCTGAAAAATCTTTGACTTTATGTTGCTACACCTCAGCAGTCATATCTTGTTTATCACCTTCTCTACCCAAATGCTGCCACATATTTCACAGCCATTTGAAAAATTGCTCTGTCTGCAGACAGATTTCACACTCTTAAAACGAATGGGCACAAAAGGTATTTGAAGACATTAGGATACAGCCTTTAATTTTATGTTCTTTGCACACAAAGATTTTCCTGTTTTAAAAGCTAGAATAAAACCAACTCATAACAAAATGAGATGACACAGACATGAGAAAATCCGTAATAAATTTTCCTGGAAGCCTGATTCAAGACAATTTCTAATCCAATGTGCATTCCCTGAAGTTATGATTCCATCTAGGCTGCTCCAGAGCCCTAAAATAACAATTTACAAAGTAAGGAAGCCAGAAGCCAAATGTTATCTTAAGGAATATCTCATTTCATCCTGTTGACTATGTGACTTGAAATTTATCACCTTTTCTTTTACTAATAACAAAAGCCAGTGGAGTTGATTTTCATAAATACCACAAAACAAAGGAATACATTTTCATAATAAACAGGCACTTCTTATCCTTCCAGGAGTAGTAGTTAACAATGTCTAAAGCAGACAGAAATCCTATCAGGGATGAAAAGTAAGGCAATATAAATAAATACAGGTGATTTGCCTAATTGTCTTTTCAGCAGAGAAAATGAAGCACATTTGAGAACGAGAAAACTCTGCTGATAACACACTCTCCAGACTAGGAATTTTTTTTCAGTAAAAGCTGATTTGTTGAAGATCAAACCAGATTCCAGACTTGATACCTGATGAGACACGTGTTGTCTGACCCATTTCTATGGCACCTACTGCTGCAACCAGCTTAATGAGTAAAGCAAAGACAACAGTTGCGTACAACCCTCCTTCAATTTTAACTAAACAGCTCTTCCACTGAATCCTGCCAAAGAAGCTGGAAAACAGACCCTTCACTTGTTTCTCAGTAAACAACAATCCCTTCATCTCCCCTCTTTTGTGTTGTTTTTTTTTTTATTGGTCCCACTCTGCTTTTCATCATGCCTCTTGTCCATTCATTGAAGATGAAACCAGCACTAAGAACTCAATTATACCGTTGTGCTACTTCCCACAGTTAAACAGCAAAAAACAAAACCAAAGCCTCTTTTGTTCCTGTTTTCCACCAGTTACACTCCAGAGAAACTGTAACTGAGAGGAGCATTCCAAACACATCCACTGCACAGGTCCAAAAAAACACCCCAGTACTAAGGTTGCTGTCGATCAACAACCATTCTTCTGTTTGAAGGAATGGTTTTAACCTTCCTATTTTAGACCCCTCGTATTTTTCACAGTGTTTCAGAGCCTTCAGAAGGCTGCTGAAAACTGACCTGCTTATTTGGGTGACCTTGTGCAGATTTATTAAAGGCAGCCTCCAAATTTTTAGCTGTTCGTGGACCACTGCCATTTGGATTACAAAAGAGTCTGTCACAGCTTGTGCTACCAAGTGCAGTGCTGTGGTCACAGATCTTCTGCATCCATCACTTCATCACCCATCTGCCTTCAGTTAAAAATGCCACTGCCCTTGATGGCATTTGCAGGCACAGGGCCTTGATTTCACAGTGCTTGATGCAGTTACAACTGGTGACAGCTTTGCAGTGAAGACAAACCCGCATCTCCAGCATAGAATTGCAGGCACAGAACAACTTAGTCTTCTAAAACAGTAACTTCCAACTAACAATGTTTTAGATTCATCAGAGAACAAGCCCAGCACTTCCTGTACTCTTGTGTTACTCTCATTTTAAATTGTTACATTTAAATTGCTAGATTTCCAAGTGTCTGTGGCACTCCTCCTAAAATGACAGAAGGAACCTCAGTCAATTATTTAACACAAGAAATACTCAGCAACATTTTCCCTTGTAAGATAATTATCTTCAGTAATTGCATATGCTCTCCACCATACTTGCACTGAGCTCTCAAACTGTATCAAACATTGGTGATGGGTCACTGAATTTTACTACTAAACTCTTGGAGGTCTGATTTACTAGAAATGGTTTGCCACATTTGGCTTTTGGAAAAGCCATTCTTGCTAAGCAGACAATGATCTCTCAATGCTGAGTGCTGGGAAAAATAAAATGATTTGTGAAACCTCTATTCTTCAACAATTAAACTTAGCAAAACAGCTGCTAGAGCTGGTAAAGGATCCAGAAGGGATACAGTGTGAACAGTGCCAGCATCACAATTCTTCAAGAAAGCACTAAGCCCAAGCCAGATGAAATCTGCAGAACAGAACCTGCCTGGTTTCCAACTGAACCTGAAGTCAAGCCCAACATATTTAACCTTTATTAAATAAACCCTAAGCTGTAACAACAAATAGCAGTGGAAAGAGAAAAAACTGTGATGCATACACTTGTATGAATCATCTTTGGCTCTTATCCTGAAAAAGCCCATCTGTGTTTAACTTAGAGCACTGTAAGTAGTCCCACTGAGGTCAGTGCAAGTACTGATAGAACTTAAAATTACACACATTTATAAGGCACTGTGAAATTGGGGCCCCAGAGGTTGCAAGCTATATGGCTTTACATTCTCTGCTCATACATCATTTCATACCTGGGGAAATGTTAAGCAATAAACCAGGACACACCTGACAGACCACAGGCTGCTCTGACTGCCACTTCTGGCACATGATGGGGAAATGTGGTTTAGCATTTAGGACAAGCTAATTGTCATGCACACTAAAGAGATCTAAATGGATCACTTTTGCACAGAGCACAACTTTCTACTCTCAGTGTAATGTCTGGCAGACTATCAGGCTGCTGTGATTACCCTATAAGGCCCTTCTGACCCTCTTTCAAACCTGTCACATAGCAGAGCCCTGAAGACCTCAGCTCCTGGAAAATGTATGAAAACACAGTGTGGCCTTGAAGAGAGCCTCTACTGGTGCAGAAGCTACAGAGAGGGCTCATCTGCTGCCAGCACCAGTGGGTGAATGGCTGCACTCACAGCCCAAAAAACAACAGAAGAAGCAAAGCTACAGGAGGGCTAAGCAGACCTCACCCGTGTGTGGCTGCTTCACAGGACACGCTGGTTTGCCCTGCACACAGTGCTTTCACTGCCTGATACATATCACAAAGGACACAGCTTTTTTTCCCTCTGTCAGCTAAAACTGATCAGACACAAATCTCCAGCAGGCCTGACCTAGCATGCACCCGTGCTTGCTCACAGCAAAGCCCCACTGAAGTTCCTTGAGGCAGCAGAGACATGATGTACAACCATGCTCTGCAGCCTAGTGTACAGTCCTAGAAAGGAGTTCAACTGCCATCCTAACGCTGCCATGGCCACTGAATCACGTCCCAAAGTGCCCTGTTTACACTGTTTTTGACCACCTACAGGGATGGTGATTCCACCACCTCCCTGGGCACCCTGTTCCAATGCCTGACCACTCTTTATAATTTTTGCCTAATATTCAATCTAAACCTCCGCTGGTGCAACTCGAGGCCACTTCCACTCGTTCTATCACTTTAAATTCGTGAGACCAAGCCCCACCTCACTGCAGCTTCCTTTCACGGAGTTGCAGAGAGCAATGAGAGCTTCTCTCAACGTCCTCTTCTCCAGATGACAACCCCAGTTCGCTCAGGCCTTTCCCTAACGCCATGCAGCCTGACCTCAGGCCAGGAGACTGCTACCCCCTCCCTCCGCGGCAGCATCTCCGTGCCAAAACACCGCAGGCTGAGGCCCCCAAACTTCTCCCGCAGCAGCTGAATGGGCGCTGGAACCTTCGCGTCGCCGCTTCCCCTAACTCCGACGTCGGCAGACAACACTCGGCGTCACCGTACGCCGCTGGAAGGAGAATGGCGGGGCCCGGCCCACCCCACACCCGAGGCCGCTCCACGTCCCGTCCCGTCCCGCTCCACGCCCGGTCCCCCGCACACCTCCACCGCCGCCGCCACCGGCCCCGCTGCCCGGATGTGCTTTCCGCGCTCACTTCCGCGCGGGGCCGCACTTCCGGGGCAGCCTGCGGTGCCGCTCTGCACCTCGCCTCGGTGGTTACGGTCCGCCCGGCGGGGCTGCGAGCGGCTGGCGGCCCGGCCCGGCGGGTGAGGCGGGGACGGCACAGGAACGGGCACTGCAGCCTGCACCGGGGAGGCGGAGCTGGTTTTCGGAGGGCTGAGGGCGCAGGGGGCTCGAAGGGCCCTTTTGTGGGACGGGGAGTCCCCAGAGGAGGTGGGATTGGGGGCGCTCGGGAATCCCCTGAGGGGCAGGCGGCACCGTGGTGGGCTGTGGGCACTTGCAGATCCCCTTAGAGGGCTGGAATCCCACGGCGGGGAGCTCTAGGAAACCTGGGAGTCTCCTGTGGGTCAGGCTGCCCCGTACAGGGGTGCTGGGATCCGGAAGGTATTCCGAGGAAGCAGAGACAGAAGGGATCTCCCAGGGCTGGGAAGCCTGGAGGGGTGCCCCGGGTGGCGATGGGCTCGGTGGGGCCACCTGTGTGCTGGTGGGAGCCACCTGTGTGCTGGTGGGAGCCGCCTGTGTGCTGGTGGGAGCCGACCGCGGGCGGCCAGGCCCGGAGCTGCTGTGGGGTCCTGCTCGCTGGTGCGGGAAGTGACGGGGAAATAGGGTGAGGGTCCCCAGCGCAGCCCTTGGAGCTGCCCTTTGCATAGGGGCCGCTGTCCTCGTCCTGCTTAAGCCTAAAGCCAACGAGATCCCGTGGCTGGGGCCTCCTGCCCCGATTGCATCGAGAGCCACCTCTCCGGCACGCAGCATCGCGCCCGTGACCATGGCAGGGGGCTGTGGGGATGCTGTTTGAGGTCCTCGATGTGGCTCTGCCTGTCCCTGCCTGCTTCTGTCAAGTTACTGCCCCGGAGCTGACAAAGTGCTGCCAGCAAAGCCAGCAGGAAGGAGAAACCTCTCTGCTGTGAGCAGGCCACGGCTCGACAGCTCTGTTCATGGGCACCATCATCCTTACTATGCACTATAAGGGCCGGTGGCTGTGGCAGCTGGAGCACACTTCAAATTCTGGATAATGTTAATGCTGTGACAAAACTCAGCCCTAAATACAGAAGCGAACCAGATGCTGCTTCCCTCCATGCCCAGCTTTCTGGCAGCTATCCCCACTTGTATTCAACACCCTTCAAAACAGCTGTCCCATGCAGTTTGCTTTATTTTTGGTCTGTTTTATGTTTGTTTGGTTTCTTTTTTTGTGAAACAAGTAATGGATTTAATTATCTGAGGACCTTTTGTACCTTTCATTTGATTTTTGAGGTTAGCAAGCTGTTTCTTTCCTGTGGAGAGGGTGTGTTGGTAAGATAAAGCCACGTGTTTCTGTGAGACTTTAAACTTCCAAATGTGACGTTTCTTCTAGTCAGACATGAGTCAGGGTACACAATCCCTTAAAAACATCATCTGTTTGTGTGAGTGTGCGTGGCAATATGGAGGGATTTCTGTCTTAGTTGTGTTTTCAGTATTTAAAACACAAATGTGATGCTTTTGAACCAATAAAGTGTGCAAGGGAGTGATTATTTTGTGTGCTCTGCTCTCTGTGGATGTTAGTAATCATGTCTGAGAAAGACAGCAGTGAAAGTCTGAAGGAAGAAACCTCTCGGGAAGGTGAAAATGAACAGAAAGCTGAAGAACTTAGCTGTGATAAGAGCGGTGAAGTAAGAGAGCAAGAGTCTGAGCCTGTGCCTGTGACTCGGAAAAGACCTGAGCCCAAACCCCCAAGTCAGCCTCCTGCCACAGAAAAGCCTGCAGCTGAAACCCTCAAGGTATGTTCCTGTGCTTGCTCTTGTAGCCAGGTGGGGGTTGGTCTCTTCTGCCAGGCAACGAGCAATAGAACAGGGGGACACAGTCTCAAGTTGTGCCAGAGGAAGTCTAGACTGGATGTTAGGAGGGAGTTCTTCACAGAGAGAGTGATTTGCCATTGGAATGGGCTGCCCAGGGAGGTGGTGGAGTCACCATCCCTGGGGGTGTTCAATAAAAGGCTGGATGAGGCACTTAGTGCCATGGTGTAGTTGACTGGCTAGGGCTGGGTGCTAGGTTGGCCTGGATGATCTTGGAGGTCTCTTCCAACCTGGTTGATTCTATGATTCTGTGACTTCATGTTTTGTGGCTTTGAGCACAGAAGGACTTTGACCTCGAGCCTCACTGCTTTTAAAAAGATTCCCATTGCTGTTTATATGAAAAGAAACTGCTGCACAGAAGCTCTACATCACAGGCTGCTTGTGCTACTCTCCTCACCTGCATCATTCTCTTCTGCTTTTCTTCGTTAAAGGTCTCAGATTCTCCAGCTGTAGTTCAGACAGGATGGGGGTACTGGGGAAGCTGGGGGAAATCTCTACTGTCAACTGCAACTGCCACTGTAGCTACTGTAGGTAAGGCTCTTTCTGGTGTTTGATAGTATTTCAAGCTGGTGCTTTTAAGATTGCTTCTGTTACAGCAGCAATTATTGGGAAAATGACAATAGATTTGTTCAAGTAATGGGGAAAACATAGACCAAAAGGTACAATGAGATTAAGGAGGTTTGCACAGCTAACATTAATGTCAAGTTTTAAAGGTGTTTGCTTAAGTTTCAGCAGGTATTTTTAAACTGATAGTCAGCAGGTATCAACAACTTGATTTAAAAGCAGGGAAAGCAAGCTGGCCAGAAAGAGCTTTTAGTGCTGGATAAACTCCCTTGAACAAGAGGAATCCAGAATATTGAAACCCAATATGCAGCCCTAATCCTGTTTCTCTTCTGATTTCTGTTGTATCTCATGGTTAAAGCTGTATTCTGCTGTCTTCTTTAGGTCAAGGTATTTCAAATGTCATAGAAAAAGCAGAAACAACCCTTGGGATCCCCAGTCCTAGTGAAATATCTTCAGAGACTAGAGATGCTACAAGAGGTCAGTTTTTGCTGCATAAGAACAACACTGAAACATTTCTCATAACATAATCAGCACCTTACAGTGCATCCTGCATAATGAGTAGGTACTTCTGTGCTAAAATAATGGTCTGTTGCTTACTTCTGTTGGCTTTGAAAAGTAGGTAGGAAGATGACCTCAGCTATAGCCTCGCTCCTGGCTGACACTTGATGTTTGTTGATTTTCTCTGCTCTGCAGCTGACAGGATCTTTTTTTTTTTTTTTTCTGGGAGTGAGGAAGTTAATTTTATGCCTTCTAAACACAGGAAAGGAGAATCCTGGTGCTGGCAACACAGATGCAGTTGAAGATGGCAGTTCCTTTCCTATTGCTGGGGCTCTTGGAGTTTTATCCACCATCTCCACTGCTGTTCAAAGCACAGTGAGTGAGTTGGGAGTGCAAGAGAGAATGGGTTTAAGAGACTGGGTGGGGGGGGTTGCTTTTCATCCGAGAGGAAACTTGACTTGTGGGATGAATGGTGAGAAACTATTCCAACATTCAGACAATCTTTATGCTGTGTCTTTCTTCTAACTGGCAGTTAGTGTGTAAGTGCTCTTGAATTTTGATAGTTCTGTGATAAATGTTGATACAGAACAAGGAGATCTACCAGTGCATTGTGTGGTGCGTGTGTTCCCTTGTGTGCCACCTCTGTTATCTCTTCTCCCTCCCTTCAAACTACTCAGGTAATTGCAGGGTCAGAGTCATTCCTGGAATATTTCCACTGATTTCAACAGAACTGTCTAGAGATGAAATCCATTCTCCTCTTCAAAAAACTTATGTGAAACTAACCCAAATTGCTTGGAAATCAGCTTGTTCCTGTGACCGTGAGAAATGCACTTCAAAGGAACCCATTACCCTTAGAAACTGCTTTTGTGATCTGCTGTCTTGTCAGTTTGCCCATGAATCTGAAAGAGGCACAGATGGAAAGCTTGCTTCTGCTTTTGAGGCTTGAACAAGAGTTAGCAACCAAAACCCATAGGTCTAGTGCTTTCTGATTGGAAGGATGAGAACTAAATCCTTTAATACTTTAATGTGCTGAGAACCAGCCTGTTCACAAAATAAAAATGTATTTCCCATCAGATTGCTGCAGCTGTCTTGAGTGCTATATTAAACTGTTGGATTACAATGTATTGTGACTCTTTCCATGTCCTTCTGCTCTCTTTGTGGTGATTAGGGTTGAATTTTAGGGTGACGAGGACCAATTTGGCTTATAAGTGAGTGTCTGGCATAATATTACTGATATAAATCCTCCAATTCAGTTTCTTCAGTTGAATAGTCTTCTGGGAGGTTTACATGCCTTCTGTATCCAAATCTGATTCCTAGGGGAAGAGTGTTATTACTGGAGGTCTGGATGCCTTGGAATTCATTGGGAAAAAGACAATGGATGTAATAGCTGAGGGAGACCCTGGATTCAAAAAAACCAAGGGCCTGATGATCAGAACCTCTACCTTATCTCAGGTATGGCAATTCTCTATCAGCTCCTCATTGATGTCTCTCATTTTGTCTCCTTTTTGTGGTTCTGTCATTAGCAGCCATTTTTACTATTGAACCAGAAGCCTTCTCCTCCCATAGTCTGTATCTTCTGGTGCTGACCTGAGTCCCCTTCTTTTCTTTTTCAGGTCTTAAGAGAGGCAAAAGAGAAAGAAGAGCAGCAGACAGCTACTGAGGTTGCCATGGCTACGGAGAAGAAAGCCCATTATGGGTTACTGTTTGATGAGTTTCAGGGTCTTTCGCATCTGGAGGCTTTAGAGATGCTTTCCAGAGAGAGTGAATCAAAGGTAATGGCCTTGAGCAATTTGCCTTCTATTTTGAGTTCAGCTGAGCAGGGAAAGAAGGATTAGAAATACATGTATATACATGTAAAATCAAGCACCCTGAGCTTCCTATAAAGTGATTGATTACACAGCTTCATTTTGACCCTTGCATTATGATCTGGAGCTTTCCTTGGGAGCATTATGTCCTGTTGTCAGCTCCCAAAGCTGTTCTACTTACCCAACCAGTCTCAGTTCCTGCATGTCTTCCACAACTTTTCACAAGTCACTCTCTCCTCATGCCCACATGTTTGCTGCCTTGGTCTGGAGAAGAGGAAAGTATTGCAAGCATAGCAGACATCGTTCTCCCCGTCTCAGGGCAGGGAGGAGGGCAGATCTGTATGGAATTTCAGAAGTCATTCATTTTTTTTTTCCAGGAAAGAAGTTTGAATAACCACTTAAGAATCCATTACTACCTAATAGGGCTTCACAAATAGAAGTCTTTCCCCCTTTCCTTCTTCCTGTAGGAAAAAGCCACTCTGTTATTAACGTACAATGCAAACCAGTGTTACAGCTTCCATCCTGTTGGGTTTTTTTCTTGCTGGACTTATGATTCCCTCTTTGTCTGTGCTGTCCTTAACTAGGTGAAATCAGTTCTAAATGCCCTCTCTGGAGAAGAGTTGGACACGCTGGAGGAAGAAATGGAACAGCTCAAAGAAGCGTTTTCTTTACCTGAGTTCTTTGAAGAGGATGAGGAAGAAAAGAAAGGTAAGAGAGTCCCAGGTTCTAGGAGAAGCTGATTCTCTGAAATTCACAGCATAGACCCAACTCACCCTGATCAGTAGCAATGGGCATGTTGCCAAAGTTAAGTTATTCTTTAGCTGGATGCTTAATCCTAAAGCTGTCTGTAGCCAGGAGCATGACAGGTAGCAATACCCTTTATCTCTGAAAAGCTGCTGTGCATTAATTCTGTAGCAGGGAGAACTTCTTGCCAGAGCAGGATTAGAGTCCCTTGACTCTTCAACAGTTCATGCAACTGACCTTGAACCAAGATCCACACACAAAGGGATGCTGGATTTCCCTGACCAGGAGGGACAGACTGTGAATACAGTTGTCCAATCTTTGGGAAAGCAGAAAGCCTTTTTATTTAGTTTTAAATAAGAGTCAGCCACACAGACCAAAAGACTCAGAGAAGCTTCCATACACAAGACTCATTTGATTCTTGAGGTTTATGCAGATTTGAATGTAAATGTCTTGCATTGCTGTTACCTAAATGGCTCATCAGGGAGGGCTTTCCACACCTGTGCTTGCTATCGTTTAACATTTAATGCATCTTCTATTTGCACATGATGGAGCTCTCACAGCTTTCCCCCTGCTGTTAACATCTGCCCTGCTGTATATAATAGAAGAACCACAGGCTTTAAGTGACATTTCAGGCTCTCTGAGGTGGTGTGCAAGTTAGTGCATTAGAAAATGCTGCCTGTAAAGAAAAAAAGATGTATTACCTTAGCTAGAAAACCACAACTGAGACAGCAAGAGCTAACAAATCCAAAGTTAACCTGGCTCTGGTGACTCCACCATTTCAGAACTTACCTTAACCTGTATTTAAAAAGATCAGGTTTGATGCATTCTTGCCCGAGGTAATGATTCAAAGGGAAACGCTTGACAGACTTGTGCAGGTCTAGTTGTGCACTGAAGTGCTGCTTATTTCTGTGCCTGTCCTTTGTTTGGATTCCTTGACCTTTCCTGTTCTTTAGGAGATGAGGAGTTCACAAGAGAAGTGACAGAGTTGTTTTCAGAGCTGCGTGTCTCCACAAAGCCAGACAAGCTGATCGTGGTGAGCTATTTCCCATCTTCTAAAGCTGGAGAAGTTCCTCACAGAAGCTGCCTCTCAGTCCTGTTTTGCTTGTGAAAATCAAATGCGTGAAAAGAAGCTGTGTTTTAGATCCTTTGACAATGGTGGGCAAAAGAGATAGGCCTTTTCCTTTGACTTCATGGAGCAAAATCATGTTCTCTGATGTTTTTGGTTCTGAATCAGTAGACACCACTGTGTCTTAGGCCTGTCTGTGGGCAGTACTAAGAGGTAGCAAAGATAACCGAGAGCAGTAAGCCTTCAGACACCAAAGTGAAATCAACTTACAGTCTTGTATCATAGCCCTTCTCTTGATACAAAGAACTCCTTTTACTGTGCTCAGAAGCTGGTTTGAGGAAGAATCTCCTTTCTTACCTTCTTTCCACACTACCCTGCAGTTCCACCGAGTGGCAGCAGCATTCTGCAGACATGTTTTTAAAGCACCTCTATTAGTTGTGGTCTTGTTGGTAAACCAGCTCCCAGAACTAGAGAAATGTCTGCTCTCAGTGGTATCAGTGCAGCCAAGCCTCTGCAAAATCCTGAAGGAGTTGTAGCTGTTTCCATGTTTTGTGGTGTGCAGGGGGAGGCTTCATTCCAGTCATTAAATACCATGGCACATCTTCATGCAGGTGAGGACATCTGCTCATGAATGGATAGAACAATTCAAAAGTAGTCTTCCTAAAGAAGAAAAAGAGAATGAAGAAAACCAAGAAGTAGAATCCAGAGATGGTGACCGTGATGCTAAAACATCAGTAGAGGTAACGGAGTTGTGAAGGAAGAGAATATCTGAGCGCAGAGTGCTTATCTGGCTGCTGAGTTTGTTGTGATACCCAGAGTTCATGGGTTTCTATTTCTGTGCAGATGCTGACATCTGAAAGGGCAGGGTGGTGATAGTGCAATGTGTGACTCACTTGGTTTTGGATGGTATAGGGAACCTTCTTAACTCTTGCAGGACATTCATGCATTTGCCATAAGAAGCCTGGCTGAGCTGACAGCATGCTCCATCGAGATGTTTCACAAAACTGCAGCTTTGTTTCTGCATGGTGAGAAACAAGAGGTGGCAGCCACAGACAGAGCCAAGTCCCTTTCGCAGTAAGTTCACCTCTTAGTAAATATGTAGCATGTAATTACTCACATACTGGTTAAACTGCCTGATAATTATTTGCAAATCCATGGAATTCAGAGTTCTTAAATTCTGCATATGTGTGCAAAGTTGTCTTTCAGCAGAACTCAGCTGTCTCTCTCCAGCTTAGAGACATTTGATTGCAAAGAAGAAGCCCTATTTGAAAGATTCCAAGAGGAATCTTAGAATCACAGAATTGTCAAGGTTGGAAGGGACCCCAAGGATCATCCAGTTCCAACCCCCCTGCCATGGGCAGGGACACCTCACACAAGATCAGGTTGCTCAGAGCCCCATCCAGCCTGGCCTTAAAAGCTTCCAGGGATGGAGCTTCTACCACCTCACACCTTTGCCCTAAGTTTTTTAATAGATAGACATTTACAATGCAACGAAACAGTTGTATAGAAGTGATCTTTAATTACTTCCTTAATCATTTAGTATGGTAGGTGTGTGACACTGTAAAGTGACTAAAGAGCAGGGTGGCCTTACCAGTAACACATAACACAAGGATTTTGTTTTGTGCTGGGAGGTGCTTGGCAAGTGTAGGAAACATGCAGTGCTTTCTAATTCAGGAAATGACACTTTTCAGTGAAAAAAAACAAGTTAGCACCCTTCTTCTTGACTGGATGTGTTTGACCTCTGAGTGCTGTCTCAGATCTTGTGCGCTGATTATTTGTTTTTCCATCCTCATTTTTTTGGTGGTAACTTCTGGAACTTCATACACTTTATAAGCTCTCTATGAATTTTGGGCTGGGGAAACAAGATATTTATTTGTGTTTTAGAGGAATGCTAATAGAAAGTTTTTCTTGTAGACTGTATTTACTACATGATTTTCCCACTCTTCTTCCACAGAATGACTATTATGCTGTGTAAAGAACTATCAGCCTTCTCTAAAGAGTTCACTACGTGCTTGACGACTGCAGGGGTAAGAGCTACACCACAGCTCTTAGGAGTGAGATGTACTTTGTTGATTACAGCCTTGGGATCTTCACCACAAAGTGCTCTTTGTGTTTTCACCTTTATATGTGCAGTTTTTCACCCTGTGATCTGATCTTTTGGATCAGTGTTCCCCATATTGAGGCAGCTGAGCTTTCGGATGCCTACTGGCACAGAGGGGGGGTGAGAATTTGTGCTGGCAGTACAAAGGGAGGCAAAAGAAAATAAGGTTCGTGGTCCTGTTGTGGATTTTCCAGAATGCTCAGGTGCTATCCTTAAATTCTCCAGTTGCCCACAGCTCATTTGCTGCCATAATGTGTGTATTCAGATATCACTTGTGCTGGCCACCTATGAGTGACTTTGTTCTTATTTGCATGCTACAAGGCAGGTCCTCTGCAGCCTGTGACTTCGCTTTCTTATAGTCAAGGGAGCAATGCTGATTTTAAACTTAGTGAGGATTTAGCTTTATCTTGCTTGAAGAAATGTGATCAAATTTTCAATCAGTGTAATATATGTCTGATCTCTGCAGGTCAAAGAGAAAGCAGATGTGCTTAATCCCTTAATCACTGGAGTGTTTTTGGAGGTCAGTTATGCTAAAGTTAAAACTTTAAGCTAGTACTTAAAATATAGATATACTGCAGGTTTTTTTTCCACTTAAATATCTATATGCATGCCAAATTCTCTATCTCACAGTCTGAGATTCTGCTTACCTATCTAATAACTTGAAAGTTTTAATAAATGGCTGTAGATTTGCACAGGAGAGGAGTTACTTAGTTAAGATTGAGCCTTATGTGGTCTCAGCTGGCAGTTCCGATGGGTCAGAAGACACTTACTAAATTCATCAGTATGGATTTCTAGATTTTAAATGTCCAAAGTCAAACCTTAGACGAGCTCAGAAATCAGCATGCAAAAGTCTCAATTTCCTAGCTGTTAAGTTGCTTCTCAATGCTTGTGAACTTCTGAGGTGTGGTAGGAAACGGATGTTTCCCATTGGCGTGTTCTTCCTTCCTGCCACAGCACTCCTGTGCTTCACTTTGAAATGAATTCTTCTCATCTATTATCAAAAACAGTAGCCTGCATTTGGATTGCATCTGATCTTGTTTGGCAGTTTATAGGTCAGTTGCCTTTTTTTTTTTGCCTAGTGGCATAAAAGCTTCTCAGAAACTTAATATTAATTGATTTCTAGAACGAAGCCTTAAGAATCCGACAGGCAGTAGGCGTCTGTTTCTTATGTGCATTAATCAATGCTGTTTGAAATGAGAATGTGGTTAGTAAAGCTGATTGGTAGCATAATTATTCATGTATGTATTTTGATTTTTTTTGTTTTCATAGGCTTCAAACAGTGCTTCATATATCCAA
The DNA here is from genome assembly GCF_015220805.1 of Pogoniulus pusillus. Taxonomy (NCBI): domain Eukaryota; kingdom Metazoa; phylum Chordata; class Aves; order Piciformes; family Lybiidae; genus Pogoniulus; species Pogoniulus pusillus. Next base: position 17,856,029 of record NC_087285.1, read on the forward strand.
GATGCCTTCCAGCTCTTGCTGCCTGTACTGCAGATCTCTCTTATTGAGGCTAGAACGGAACTATCACAGTAATAAAAACCCTTCTAATTAAGAACTTTTTGACCTTCCCACTTCGTAGTTTCCATGCTGGAGAATGATGTAATTGCTCTTATTAAAGGGAAAAAGATAACTCTGATCGCTGCTGCTGCAAGAAGGGTGATTAAATGCAGCCTGGCAATGACAGCTCTTACAGCACATTGAGAGATGTGATTAGCATAGTCCAGGCTGGTGGACAACGTGACAGACTTAAAGTGCAGACTGCTGCTCTGTTTTCAGGGACTGTCTGTATCTTTTTACTAAAATCCCCCAGCTCTATGTGTTAACAAGCTCTTTGTCTTCACAGTCCGGAGAGCTGCTCCAGTGTTGGAGAAAAGAGAGTAGCAGCTGGCTTGTTACAGAGTTCACTAACATCATGGTGTGATTTTTAAGTCAGAGAGACATAATTAGGTTCCTGGTAGCTCTGTGTTGGTGTTAGAGTGGATATTGGATAGGAGGTGCAGGAAAAGACCAATATTTAAGATTATGAACCTTGCAGTTCCTAGGCTGGAGAGAATAGAGCAGAGTGGATTCCTTACCTAGCTCTTGGTGCTGAAGAGGAGCTGGAGCTTCCTGAAGATGTCTGTTAATGACTCAGGGATGTGGGACAAGGACTCTCACTAGGGTGCTCTTTCTCATTCTCTTGCGGAGTGCAAGCATCAGCACGAGCTGGCAAAATGCTGATCTGGCCCTAAGAATGTGGGTATTTTGTTTTTCAGCAATAATCGAGAACTGGCTAGCAGGAATTGGTTTGTGTTTGGGCAGTTTAATGAAAAAAATTAGCAGGAGGATTCCTTTTCTTCAGTGCAGCCTGACCTGTCAGCCACAGACTGTTCACAAACCCTTATATTACTTTTCCCCTTTTTCTGTATGAAACCACTCTAATGCAATGCTCTTTCTTCTTGGAAAGTATATTAAAGTAGGGGCAGAGGAAGCAATTTGGTTCTGTTAGCAAGAGTCCTAATTTGTCTCAGAAGCTGCTCCACATACGGTACCTGTTTCTTTGTGCTGTGAAAGTTTCCTGCTTTGTTCCTTTTTGCTATTTCTATCTTTTGAGCTTGTCCGTGGGGAGGGAGCAGCCTCTGTTAGAATCACAAGAGCAGAAATGCACAGCTAAAATGGAGCTTCAAGAAGTCCAGAATAGCTAACCAAAGGTGACTGAGTGTCACACCTGCCTCTCTACTTGCTCACAGTAACAATGATGCTCAAATCCCATTTCAAAAATCTTCTGGGTTTTAGCAGGTCTTGCACATTTTCTGCTGTACTGAAGGCTTAACATTCCTCTGCTCTATTTGTGCAGCAGAGAAGTGGTTTTCATTATTAAAATACCTTTTGGGTAATGCTCCTCTGATTTTATATATGTATGAAAAAAATCCTTGCCTTAGCCATGGTTGGTTTAATCAGATCTCTGAAGGGAGAGGGGTTTTTTTGCATCTTAAAGATGACCAGATTTGAAAGGAGTGTGTCTGGGGTTACAAAAATATCTGCACTACACTAAACTCTTTTTTTTTTTCTTCTTTGGTTGATGGCATTATTAAAGAGAGAATTTGGTTTTGACAACCATTGCAGTTAAAAGCTATCAAGATGGCATTGGGCACAAATGACCTGAGAAGGAAGAACTATGGAGTTTTTTCTTCTTGTCAGCCCTGACTATGGTTTGTGGGGCAGGGCTGGGTGCTGCTGTGGGGCTGGGACAGCTGGGACTTTTCTCATGGCAGGGTATGGCTTCATAGGAAAAAAAGGGCTCTGAAGCCATGCTGGAGAGTGAGAGCTCTCACAGCTGAACTCCCACTTCCTGCCTCAGTGCAAAATGGCAGTTTGCTCCTGCTGCAAAGCTAAAATGTACAGAAATGTCAGAAGAAACAAAGGTAACAGGGTTTATGAAGCAGCAGCTGCTTTCCTTGCAGATAAATCCTACTGACCTGCAGTGCTTTAGTGTGGAGTAGTTTAATTATTAAAGGCAATGAGGTGCTCTTTTGTGTTTTTAAAGATGCAGACTAATTCTTTCAGTTGTGCCCATCTGGGCTTTGTTACAGCAGCCAGTAATCAAACATGCACCAGCTTCACTCGTGTGCCAGTGCAAGGACTGCAGTAGGTAGCCAACAGAAACACTTTTCACAGTCACTGAAATCTTCCTAACCCAAAGGATTAATCAGAATTCAGCATCCAACTGTCTGGAGATCCTATTGCTCGGCCTTGCCTTCTGCATGAACCTAATGAGAGCTGGCAGTAATTTGAGCACTTCTGGTAGTGTTTGGGGAGGTGAGAGGTGGCTGAGAATAGATAACACTTGGCTAAGATGCTGGCAGTGACTAGGAAGGGGAGGAAAAAAAAAGCCTTCCACAATTATTTTCTTTCCTTGGGAGAGATTCCGTTACTTGCATCTGTAAAAGCTGCTTCCTGGCAGCTGCTGTGGAAGGATTTAAGGCATAAGAAAGGCTCGGTCCTCCCAGGGGCCTCTGGGACTTGCTCCTAGTCCTTGAGTTTTGCAGGGACTTGGTCATTACTGAAATATGCCTGTTCAGTAGCAGCAAACCTTTCACACAGGTGGGATGAGCTGTTTGTTGTCTTCACCTGGGAGAAGCAGCAACTATGTTGGCACTGATGGCCCTGAGCAAGGGGACAGCTATCCTGGGTCACCTGCAGCACAAATTAAATGCCATGACTCAGAGGCAGGAAGAGGAGAAGTGACAGGAGGAAGAAAAGAGCAGCTCTGGCATTTCCTTCCCAGGTATGCCCACTGGATCCTAAATAAACTTTGGTCTGTGATCTAAGCAGAGCTTGGCCTTCTGCAGACAAAGCCAGTTGGCACAGAAATGAGGGTCAGAAGGGTCCAGTACTGCACTGGTGACTTCTCTGGGAGTTTTGCTCATCCCTCACAGCACTGCACTTTGACAGCAGCTTGGAGGTAGCCATGCACCAGCGTTTCAGGTGCTTGCTGTCACCCTGCCTTCAAGGACAGCTTTGTGCCCACTGCAGAGTGACAGCAAAGCCTGCATTGATTGTGGGCTGGCACCCAGAAGTGGCTGTGGCTGTCACCCTCTGCTGTCCTGCTGGGTGGTGGCAGCCATGCACCCCTGTGCTTACTATGCTGATGGCTGCAGCCTGGTCCGATGGTCAGGGCAATCCCTGGGGGCTGGCTCCCTGGAGTCATGCTTTGTTTCCCTGTGTCCAGGGAGTGATGTGGGGGCTGTCTGCTGGGCTGCTATAGCTGGAGGATGGTGCAAGCTCAACAGAGCACTGAAAGCCTGGCTGGGGCTGGCAGGGAGTAAGCAATGAGGTCACCAGTTAAAAATAAGGTCAAGTGCAATGTTTGTGTGGGAGGATCCTCCTAAAGAGCAGGAGTGGGGCTGGATGCCAGCAGGTCCCAGCACCAACCACCCTTCCTGGATCCAGCTCAGGGCCCCACTTGTGCTCCCTGTACACAGCTACACCAAGCTCCCACACTGCACCCTGAGTTCCCTGGCCAGATCACACTGGGGCCAGGCGGGATTGCTGCCATCCTTTACCCACAGACTGAGTGCTGCCTGCCAGGAGTTCCCTGAACCATTTGTGCCTAAGCCGAAGCATCTCTGCTGGAAAGCACCACCACAATTGACTCTGAAACTGGCAGCCACAGAGACTTCTGCCACTGGCTTCACTGAGCTGCTGCAGGGGTTATCCACTCTTGATGTTAAAACCCATCCCTTATTTCTGATGGAAACCTGCTGAGGGGACTTGTGCTCTGCATCTGGGGCTGGAGCAGGCATCAGTGGAGCAGGCCTGGGGCAGACATGGCCAGGCTTTTGGGACAAGTGACAGCTGCACAGCTGTTTGCTCCCTGCTTGAGTTACCCAAGGTTAGAGTGGGCTTTGGGCATCCTGCAATTACTGTAAATTAAACTCCAGTGACTGAGAGAGCAACTTTGGTGTGGAGTTGAAGACTTTAAATCTTGTGGGAGAGGTAACACCTTTTATGAGGTGGAGAAGCCAAATGAGCTTTCAGACACACAAGCCCTTCTTGACATTATCGTTACTGTTATTATCCCTTGTTGGTGCTAGTAGAAATGAGGGCACTGCGTTAGAGGGGAAGCACATTATGCAAGTGTTTAGACCTGATGCTAACTGCTCTCTGCTGACAGGTATTTGCTTCATGATATGTTGAAGCAAAAGCCAGTAGCAAGGACAAACATCAGAGGGAGCTAGGAACGTTGAGCTCTGCTTGGTCTGGCTTTGCTTGGACCTCCTCGAGCTACCTGATGTCTCCCACCAAGAGGGGAGCAAGGAGTTGGCCTAGTGGAAGGTGTCCCTGCCCATGGCCAGGGAGTTGGAACTAAATGGCCATTAAGGTCTCTTCTAACTCAAACTGTTCTATGATTTCAGAAAACATCCAGTTGGAAGAGACTCAAAGATCATCCAGGGCAACCTTCGACCCAGCACCGAAGGGTCAACGTTAAACCATGTCTCTAAGTGCCAGGTCCACAGGCTGCTTAAACACCTCCATGGATGGTGACTCACCACTGCCCTGGGCAGATCATTCCAATGTTTGAGAACCATCTCTGTGAAGAAGTATTTCCTAGCACCCAGCTTGAACCTTCCCTGGCACGACTTGAAACCATTTTCTCCTGTCACTTGCCACCAAGGAGAAGCAGCTGCCCTTTCCTCTCTTCAAGCTCCCTTTGGGTAGTTGTAGAGAGCCATGAGGTCTCCCCTCAGCCTCCTTTTCTCTTCCTGAAGGTTTCTCTCACCACAGTTTCAAGGGCATCCCCATATCCCCTCACCATAACACATTCCCAGATTGAGTTCCCAGTGGCCTCCCCAGTCCTGGGGCTGGTCCCTGTGGATATATACAGCCTCCAGAGCTGCCCCTGGCTTGCTTAAAAAGGGTCTTTGCTCCTGCCTGTGCTGGAGGCAATACGTCTTGTGGGCACGGATGTGACTGGTCATGTTGCGGTGTCATGTGCTGCCCGTGGCGTGTGGCAGAGCCAGTTTGTCTGCTCTGGAAGTGGGGCTGGGGAGGAGACTGCAACACTCAAATACCCACATCCCTGGTAGCTGCCAGCCAGGCATCAAGGAGGCCACTTGGCTTTTTCCAGCTCCAGGTAAGGTGCCCTTCTCTCTCATGTTGTCTAGGGGATCTATGGCCTCATGTGTAAGGCTGGAGAGGCATAGCAGAGGGCAGGGTGAAGCAGAAGGTGCAGCAGGAGCATCCCTGGAATGACTTCCATTCTGTGTCATCTTGGGGATGGCAATCTGGTATCATTCCTGAGCCTCACAGGAGGGACTTCAGTCTCCTGGGTGAGATGGGAGTAGGCACAAACACTGTGGCTTATGAGCCTGTTGTGCTGAGGGAGGGTAAGGCCACCCAGGCTGTTACATCTGGGGGGTAGGAATATGCAGACTGGCTTGGTTAGTCAGAGGTCTGATCCATGGGCACCCCATACTCGGCTTGGAGGACAGCTGGATTTTGTCAGTGAGGACCATAAAGCCAGTCAGTGGGTTTTGCTGGTTTGCCTGTCTGGGCTTTAGGGAACCAGCTCACCTGAGGCCAGGAAACCTGCCTGCTCAACACACAGGGAAACCAGTGCTCTGGTAGAACAGGTGGAAGTGGATCAGCTGGTCTGAAATGGGAGAAAGCTGAATGTTGGCAATCTTATCTGAGCCACCACTTATGGCGAGGGCTGCACAGCATGCTGGATAGCATCCCCAGGGCAGAAGCATGGCAGAGTCCTGGGGTAGGAAAGCCCACCTCATGTTTTGGAAGTCAGCAGGCTTGGTCCTCAGGGGCAGGGTTAGAGGCATGGTGGAGAATTACAGGGTGCTAACTCCTCGTGGTGGCATTTCCTAGCCTGTGCTGGGGCAGCACTACCCCTTCTGAGCTCTGGCTGCTGGGCTTTTGTCTGGCTGCCCATCACTTAGTGCAAAGCTTGAGGTCCACCTCTGGGTAGGTACCTCATGCCTTCCCAATCTGCTCACCCCCTGGCAGTGAAGGCACAAGGCAGGGGTACCCCATGCAGATTTGGGTCAGAGTACCATGCCATGGGAGGTCTGAAACAGCTTTGGTGAGCAGGATGTGGGGTCAGAGCATCAGCTCCACTTCCCTCTGCACCTTCCTAGGGGCTGCCTATTCTTTTATTGTTTTAAATGTTTGATTATTTTTAATGATTTTAGATTAAAGTGCAATTATTTTCAATTAGTAGTTGCACTCCTTAATTATGGAGATGGATTAGATGCTGCTCATTATTAATTAGATTTTTACCTTTTCACTGATTATGACTTTTATCAGCCACTTCCCACACTCCTGCTCTCCCCATCCTACCTGCCTTTCCTCTGATGTCACCCCAAACCCCACTGCTTCCCAGCACCCTGCAGCAGCAACCCCAGGGCTTTTAAAGGCTGTCTAGAAAACACAAATCAATGTTATCGGCTGAGAAGCTGCAGCTGATTCTTTTAAAAGCCCAAATACCAGGTGATGTCATTTTGTGGATAAAAAAACACTAAAAGAAAGCATTAACATTCTGCCTTCCTCTGCCAGTGCCTGCAAGAGAAACTGTCTCCTAATGACTTACTGCAGCAGGAGAAGGACCCTGCTGTTCCCTGCAGGCAGAAGGGGCTCGATCCCTCCTCCTGCTGCCTTGCCCCTGCCCCATCTTGGTGTCTGTGTACAGGAAGGTTTGACCTGCCTGGGCTATATAGTGGACTTTGTTTGTCCCTGCTGTTTGTACAGCAAGCTGCCTTCTTTCTTTTCATTTCATCTGCTGCTTTTCAGGTAGCTCATCAAATCTAGGAGTTGTCTTGCTGTTGCTCTCAGCCCCTCCTCTCTGCTGTCTGCATCTCCCTCCCTGTCATCACACAATCCCAGAACGTCAGGGGCTGGAAGGACCTCACCTTGTTCCTGAGGGAGGTCTCCTTTCTGCTTCTCCTGGAAGCCCCAACACCCACCCTTTATCAATCCATCCTCATTTCATTTGAAGCCTTCTTCTGATTTGCACATTCTCACGGGGGGGTTTGAGGCATCTCCTTGAATATTTGCCCTGACCTTTCTCTGCTTGCCTCTGTCCCTCTCCCCTTGCTGCTTCCCTGGGTGGAGGGCAGTGGATGCTGCCTGGGTGGGTGCCAGGTCTGGTCCTTTTAACTTTTTTTGTGATAGGCACAGACTGCTTTGCCCCTTTGCCTGCTGTTTTGGAGGGTTAGGAAGTGCACAGGTCCTTGTGTCCCATGGAGAAGAGACAAAACCAAACGGTGGGCTCCAGGGAGGCATTTTCATCTCTGAAAAGCTCATCTTAACTCTCTGCTTGCTCATTCAGGTCCTCTCTGTGCCACAGGTGTGACAGTCTGGTGCCTCAGAGCTCTTTGGCTTCGGTGCAATGTCAACAATTCTGAAATGTGAGTGTTTGGTGTGAACCCAGGGGGACCTGCTGGGATCGTGTGTGCTGGACACTGCACCCTGGCAATGAATCTCCTTCTGTGCCCCGTTGTAGGGTTTGGACGGGAAGATAAGGAGAGAGAGAAGGAAAAGGACAAGGAAGAAGACCAGGGAGAGAAGGAAAAGGAAAAGACTGTGGAAGAAAAAGAGAAGGACAAGGAAAAGAGAAAGAAGAGAGAGGAAGAGGAAAAGGTAGGGTAATGATAGTTTTCTGCAGATTGGTTCCTGAACTCCTTGCCAGAGAATTTCTAGCTCTAAAGTCCCCAGAATGGTGCTCAGGGTGAGCCCAGCTCTGTTGGGGCTTGGACCAGCTGTGCCACTGGCTCTACAGTGTCTATGGGGCACCCAGCACCCTAAGCACCTGCTGCCTAGCACATGGTGGAGTGGGGCCAGCTCCTGTGAGGAAGATCAGTGTCCCAGGGGGAGGCAGGCAGCGATGCAGCAGGGCCACATCTGCTAGTGAGCATCGTGCAGCAGGGATGTGGATGATACAGACCTCCCAGGTTGTCACCGAGCCCTGTGGAGGAGGATGCTTGGCACAGGCCAGGGTTTGTAAGGTGTTAGAGAGCACCAACCCCAAATGATTTACAGCCTGACTGCATAGGGGAGCTACGTCTGACCCATGGCAACCCCATACCTCCAGTGGTGGAGCTGTGCCATCCATGGTGTAGAAATCACACTGTGTGCTTGGCTTTTCCATTGAGAGGCAACTCTCCTCCAAATAGTCCCAGGTAGTTCTCTTTCCTTTTCCTCCTGTTTCAATCCAAATGAGCTGCTGTTGTGGACAGTGATGCTATCCACACTGCACACACCACCAAGTCCTCACTTTTTGCTCTGGATGTCTCTGCAGGGCCAGGTGCTCTCATGAATTCAAAGCAGCACTAGTGGTGCAAACCTTGGCATGAGGTACCCATGAGACTAGACATCTCTCTGATTTCAGACTCTTGAGCAGCAAGCAGGGTGCCAGTGTCCCTGGTGACACTTGTCCTTCTCGCTCTGCCCCTGCAGGAAGACAGGGAAGAGGATAGGAGGAGGAGCAGCAGCTCTGGCAGGGACTTGGCAGAGGTAACCACACCACCAGGCTGGGGAGCCTGGCTGCTCTCCAGCATGCCAGACCTGTGGGGTTTGCACCTACAAACCCCTGTGTGGGTGCTGGCTATGGGTGCAATCAAATACCTAGAGGTACTGGGGGATGGAACATGGAGCACTCAGCACCCTCCTCACATGCTGTCCGTTTTCATTCCTGCTCCAGGAGTCCAGCAGTGACAAGGAGGATGAGCAAGAAGACAAAGACTAGCCTTTCCATGCCACAGCTGCAGTGCTTGCCCTGGGCACACCACAGTGCAGATGCCAGTGGCAGCTTCTGCCGGAGGGGTCTTGGGACACTTTTAGCCAAATAAAAGTTTGTGGGCTCCAGAAAGAAATGTCATTTATTCATCCAGTTATGCTGCCTCTACTCAGTGCTATCTGTCCCTCTCAAGAAAGAAAGAGCCAAGGTAAGGCAAGAGGTGGGGAGTGGGATCTGAGTGAGCAGGTTTTGTTCCAGACCATTAAAAAGTCTGGAATGAAATCCAGGGCCTCTGGCTGCCTGACTCTGTGTAGTCCCCCTGCTAAGGAGTACCAATATCCTCTCTGTCCTCTCCGTGCTGCTTGCTACGGGATGGAGCAGCCTGAATGGGCTCTCGATGCCTGGGGCTGTGCTGAGCTGTTACAACTGACTCCGATTTCAGATTTATCCAAGCCAAACTAAAACCAGTTATGGGGAGGTGGGGGGGAAACCTCCGCACAATCTTTCTGCGGCGCTGCACGGATGCGCAGCCAGCCTGGAGCTGGACCCGGAGCTGGGGAGGGAGCGGGGGGATCAAATAAACAAAACCCTGGGAAAAATGAGCTGGCATCGCCATCTACCGGGGCTGGGCCGTGTGGCAGCGGGGCCCTGGGTTTCGTAACCGCCTAGCTGTTTTGTAAGGTCGGGGGCAGGGAGCGCACCGGGGCTGCTGGCGGGGTCCAGCCCTGCTGAGAAGAGGGACCTCGGAGGAGACTGTGCCAGCACCGCGACCCACCGCTGCTGCTGGTGCTGGGCCAAGGCCAGAAGTCTCCACGTCGATAAAAACTTCAATGCAAACCCTCACACAAGTTCTCCTTGCTGCTCTGCTTGCCTTGGTTTGCTCTCCTTGAGGAGGCTATTTTTTGAAGGTGTCTTCCTGAGCAATGCAGATTCCAGATAATCTCGAGTTTAAAAGCCAACACCTTGGAGGATTTGACTTGAAACCATAGAGTATGGCTTTAGATGTTGTTTTCATGGAACAAACATGGCTGGCTCTTGTATAACCACAACAAACAGCAGGAAAGATGCTGAGGAATGTTGTCTTAATTGTCCATCACAAAGGTTAAAGGGGAAACATGGGAAAACAAGCAACTCCCAGATCTAACCCAGTGCACTGGACTGGCTTGAGCAGAGAAAGGTCAAGTTTAAATCTCTTCTTGCTCCATGAATGAGGCCAATGCAAAAGAACACTGTCTGGGGTTATTTTGCATATCTGACTTCCCCCTCCTTGCAAGCATGCAGGACTCTTGCACAAGACAGAGCCTACTTCCAAACAGCACATGGAGTTAAGGCGTTTTACAGTCCCTTCAGGCCATGTTCCCACAGGATGGGAATCTCTTGGAATAAATTCTCTGCATCTGAACACAAAAAAGGAAGACTCTGCCTTTGCCTTTTAGGTTAAAGGTTGGAAGCATTTCAAGCTTGCTGTGCCAGGTCCTATTTTCTGAGGCTAGGCATGCCTGTAGATGCTCAATTTGAGTTGAGAGGTGTCACATCTGGCTGGAGTGAGGTTCTGCTTTTCAACTGATGACAGATATCTCACCTAACAAGCTAAAAGACCTAAGCTTGTCCTTTGCACCTTGTGCCTTGGCTCCTGAAGTGGGTCAAGCTTGCAAATGGCTGTCTGCAGCACTGCCATGCCCTCACACTGACCCAAATGTCAGCACCATCATGCCCTCAGGGCCAGTGCTGGGTACAACAAGTGAGAGCTGAGCCAGGGAAAGGTCTTAATGTTCCTTGTTTGTGCTTTATGGGCCTTGCTTTAGGCCAGTGCACTAAACTGTGTGCATACAGAATATGTGCAGTTGGATCCCTGTGGCACAAGAGCAAAAAGCTAAACACACCCAGGAATCAGCTGTGCGATCATCCAGACATCTCCTCTGGCAGCTGAGATGTTTCCTGTTGTGCTTTCATCACCTCACCCTGCACCTACCTTGCTCCCCTCTGTGCCTGTGTACTGCCCTGAACTGGTCAAGTTTTGCCAGAAAGTTGCAGAGGTGAAAACCATTTCACATCACCTGGTGCCCCTATGCCCTCATTGCATCTCAGCCCTGGACTGAAGCCAGGTGACATGAATGGGTGTGTAGCATGAGCATTAAGGCTCTGAAAACACTTGGTGAGTGAGGCAAAAAGCAGGTAGAACATTTGCCTTTTGGGGGATGTTGAGGTCTCAGCTGCAGGTGGACAGTGGCTGTCCTACAGGACATGGCCATGGAGAGCTGGGCATCTCCTAGCACAACACTGGTGTGCTTGGCTGGGTGTTTGCCCACAGATGTGACAGCCAGCAGCTTCCCAAGAGCTTCTGGGCGTAAAGTCTGACTTCATGGGGGTGTTTAACCACCTGACTTGCTTGAAGCATCTGCAAGGTTCAAGCAGGGTCTCCTTGGAGCTGATGTCCCAGCTGACTGGGAGAGGAGTACATATAGAGCTGTGCCAAGTGCCCATCACGCAGACTCTGGAGGGGTGGAGTAGGAAAAGAAGACCAGCAAGAGAAACTGGCAGAGTGGAGTTACTTAAGCAAGCCTTGTTTACATACATTTACTCCTCTTTATATAATAACCTCAGCTGGTCCCTGGGGAGCAGGAAGGGTTGTGCTGCCCCTGCTCACAGTGTCTAGGGGTATTTCAGGGACCTCACACAGCACATGGTAATCATAGAATCAACCAGGTTGGAAGAGACCTCCATGATCATCCAGTCCAACCTAGCACCCAGCCCCACCCAGTCAACTAGACCATTGGCACTAAGTGCCTCAGCCACGTTTTGCTTCAACACCTCCAGGGATGGCAACTCCACCACCTCCCTGGGCAGCCCATTCCAATGCCAATCACTCTCTCTGCCAACAACTTCCTCCTAACATCCAGCCTAGACCTCCCTTGGCACAACTTGAGACTGTGTCCCCTTGTTCTGTTGCTGGTTGCCTGACAGAAGAGCCCAACCCCACCTGGCTACAGCCTCCCTTCAGGTAGTTGTAGACAGCAATGAGGTCACCTCTGAGCCTCCTCTTCTGCAGGCTGCACACCCCCAGCTCCCTCAGCCTCTCCTCATAGGGTTTGTGTTCCAGGCCCTTCACCAGCCTTGTTGCCCTTCTCTGGACACCTTCCAGCACCTCAACATCTCGAACTGAGGGGCCCAGAACTGGACACAGTACTCAATGTGGGACCTTGTAGCAGCAGAGATGCCAAGAGAGCTTAGGCATGGAGAAAGAAGTGATTTCTGTAACACTGCATGCAGAGATGCCCCCAAATGAAAGTGTTTGTCTATAAATGTCAACCATTTCAGAACAGAAAGGTTGGACTTCTATTCTGTGATGAAAATTTTCATCCTCCATCTAAAAGCTTTATTATATAAAGTGTCCTATTAGAGAAACAAGCCTCTTTAAGGTAAAGATCAAAAAGAAATCTTTCCTCTGTTCCAGAGTGACCTTCTTCATGGAAAATTTCAAGCTGCTTTTTCATTCCACTGAAAAATGGAAACAGGTAGAAATCCTGTTTGACTTTGCCAGAAAAGCTGATTCCTGGAGCCCTGCTTATGCTCTGCTAATCTCTGCAGAGTGCTGGGCAGAGGTTTCCTGTGAAACAGTTCTGCATCTCTTGCACTGAATAGGAAGAAAAGAAAACCCAAATGGAACTTGAGCCTTGCAAGTGAAGGGTGTTTTGGAAGGTCAGATCCCTTCTTCTGGAGACCACTCACACTTGCTCCTGCCTCTGTGCTGCATCCTGCTGCAATTTGTCCCCTCGTTCTGAAAATCTGTAAAATAAGACTTTTTGCTGTGCTACTTAGAATCCTAGAATCAACCAGGTTGGAAGAGACCTCGAAGATGATCCAGTCCAACTTGGCAGGTAGAAGTTGTAGCAGAGTTGTATTCTCTCTCCATTCTTCTTTGGAGACTTCCAAGGCCTGTCTGGATGTGTTCCTCTGTGATCTGTGCTAGACTGTGTGGTCCTGCTCTGGCAGGGGAGTTGGACTCGATGATCTCCTTGGGTGCCTTCCAACCCCTGACATCCTGTGAGCCTGTGTGTATTCACTAGGCTGCTTGGGATTCATTTGCATTAAAATGACTCTAATGATACACAGCTTCCACCTTCTCTCCTTTGCAAACCCTCTTAGTATTTGCTCTTTTGGAAGAGCAGAACAGACTCTCTGCTCCCCAAACCTCAATGCAACTCATTCCTAAAATCCGCAGGGAAATGGTGCCAGGCTTCTTGCAAAGGGAAACCTGCAATTTGCTGCAGCAGATCCACAAGGACAGGTTTTTGAGTGACAGATCTTCTGCTGAGTGCTAGCAGCTCGAGCTCTTTAAAAGCTGTGAGGTCCCTGTGTTATGAAAGGGTACTGGTGGTGACTCACTCACCCAAACACAACTCACCTGCCGTCCAAAGTGCAGTGAGAGGTGGAGGCTAAACAACCCATGATAAAAAAAAAAAGGGCACAGCCAGAAATACTCATCTGCTTCTGAGCAGAAAGCTCTGCCCAGGCCGTGGCTGCTGAGCCAGGGAGCCCATGGGAAGTGATTTACAATCGTGGTAGAGATGCAGCTCTGCTCACCCTGCCTGAAACCCAGCCCGGCGCCTGTGTTCAAGGCTTCACATCAGCTGGCTGAGGGGAAGCATGGGCGGCAGGAAGGCACTGAGCAACCCCCTACATTTCTTCCCGAGGATTTAAGGTGTTTTGTTATACGTGGTCAGCCATGGTTCTTAGCTGGAATTTGGGCAACTGGTTTTACAGGAGCTCTTTTATCCTCACAAAGAACTACGCTGAATTATGGTGATGGTGGAGGAGATGCTGGAGCTGAACGAATAAATACCAGGGCAGAGGATGAGGAGGCGACATATACAAAAGCTCGTCTGAAAGAATGTCCGTACAGGAGCCAACACCAAGAGCAGAGAGCAGAGGAAAGACCTGCAGCACCTTGGGCAGTGCAGGTGGAGCAAGAGCTCCCCTGCAGGTCTTGGCTACCGAGCAAGAATATTCATGGAGGAGATGCTCATTTGCAGGACCTCACAGCTTTCCCTGCATGCAGACAACCCTGCTGGCATCAGCAGATTCATTCCCAGTCAGCGCTCTGTGAAGACAGCTGCGCTCCTCCTCTAGTTAGCACCCTCTTGTCATCCATTTAGACGAGAGATGAGTAGGACAAGCTGGACCCTGGGCATGACCGCAGAGCCCACCCGCTACCACTTACAGCTTCCTCTGGCAAAGCGCAAAGGCAGAGCTGGGTGCCCGCCAGCCCTGCTGGCATCTGTGCCAGGTGGGTGGGAGCTAACCAGGCAAAGCAGAAAAAGGAAGAAATGAGGGAGGCGGCACGTACACGCTCCTCACTGCGGCGAGGTGCCAGGGCCGCCCCGGCTGGCCGACGAGCAGGGCAGGGAAGCCCGGCAAGCACCCAAGCTGCAGCGACGGGCAGCCGTGGCATCACCCCAGGCTGCACATCCAAGGCAGGCACAGGGACACACAGCAGCTTGTGAAGCTGGTCACTTGTCTCTAACTCTGCCCTAACAATTGATTATAGAACAGCTCTCCCCAGCCAGAAGATGAAGTGAGCGATGTGACCTGCAGCTCTCGGATCCCTGTGGACACCAACCCCCCTGGAAATGGCAGAGCTTGCTGCATTGTAAAGGTGGAGTCATGTCCTCAGAGAGTGCGTTGCTTTGCAGGTTTTCCTTCTCTAATCACATGCTGCTGAGCAAGCTGTGCTGCCCTTGGGTCCTTTCATGGGATCTCCTGCAAATAGAGAATCTTCATCAGCTTTGAAACATCAATGAAACAATTGCGTGGCATGAAGGCAAGATGCTAGCATCCTTTCACCACAGACCGTGGCCTTGTCACCTACCCTAGGGCTTCCCCCTGGGTTTTTGCTGTACTCCTTTCTCAGGAATATGTGTCCTGTATATGACTATCCATGGAGTAAGACACTTCCATGATTTTATGTGAAACTGGCTTCCAAGACCAAGTGATGATGTTTTGCCAACCTCTTTGCCAAGATGTCTGGCTCAAGAGAAGTAAAATGAGCCAGATATGGATCTGGGCTCTCCCCCTTGGACTCTCCAGTTTCCAGGAGTTCAGGCACAAGCCCAGTTACATGAGCAATGAGGTAACATTTATATCACAGCTCTGTCCCCTGCCAATCCATGTGACAGTCAACTCATTTCTCTAGGAATGATAACTGCCTCAAGCAAAGTCTGTATGACTCAGAAGGGAAAATATTAAACTTTTCTTTAAGGGAAAATATCAAAGTTTTCTTTAATTCTCCAGCCCTATTTACATCTGATCCTCCTTACTGAAAGAGCCAGGGCCTCTCTCAGCTCTCAAGCAGCAGTTTCAGGACCCAGGAACAATACCATATAATTTACATGATTGCTCCCTGCCCAGTGCCACCTCAGTGCCGTGCTGACCTCGAATACCAAACATCAAGGAGCAGTGTGGTGATTTGTTTGCCTCTGCCCAAGAGAAAACCAGGCATGGAACAGCTTCCCTTATACAGAGACCTGAAAGAAAAGGTGCTTGTTATAAAAGACAAGCCATGACTGCAGACAAGAAGTTACCACCACCACCTGCTTCCACCTCCTTTTGCTTTGTTTCCCAGGACCAGCTGTGAACCACCAGTGGCAAATGAAGAGCCCTGGTGGTTGAATAACATCCTGGACCTGGAAATACTGTGATGCAAAGAAAGCAAACATTCCAGGAAGCTGATGTGTTTGTTGACAGCCTGGGAGGCATACAATGCAAATAACTCCCTGCATGTTATTTGCGTGTACCGAGGTGTAAAAATGATTCCTTAGGCCAACTCTCAAGACTGGCAGACAAGCTGGGATTCAGGTGCAGCACTGCTGAAAGGGTGCTGTAAGACATGGAGGTGTCAGTAGGTTGGCACAGAGGCATGAGTAAGGTCTACATGCATGCTGAAGCTGGATTTGGCCCTTACTCTTTGCCTGAAGCAGAAAAAAAACAACCCAAAGCCTGATCCTGTGCAGGTTACACTGCCTCTTACACATCTGTGCCACTGTCAGCTCTGTGTAGCCCTTGCTGGTGGCAATGCTTCTCCCCAGCTGGGGTGCTGACACTTTCCTCCCTCTGCTGCTTTTGAAACAGGGAAACTCGTTTTGCTTCTCTGCAGCAGGACTTTCAGGTCTGACAGCAGCAGCCTCATCTGTGCAGGAGGAGGCTGGTGAGCAGAGCAGGGAAAAACAGGTCATGACATTCCCAGTGCATATTCCTGTTTAGCAAGTGTTTGTGGTGCCTTTGAAGTGAACCTAAGGAACCCACAGGTATTTTGAATAACAGCAACAAAAAAGACACCACTGGGAAGGTGCTGCCACCTCTGAACCACTCCTCAATCCCTAACACGTCAAAATCAAATGTCAGTGCTTGCAAAGTGAGAAAGTGAGCAAATATAGCTGGTATGAAACCCCTGATCCCCAAACTGGGCTGCCAAGAGCCTGGCCCACCTTAATGAAGCTGTACTGGAGCCTCAGCACCACAGCACATGTGAGCCCTTAATGAAGCTGTACTGGAGCCTCAGCACCACAGCACCTGTGAGCCCTTAATGAAGCTGTACTGGAGCCTCAGCACCACAGCACATGTGAGCCAGAGGAGGAGTTTGTTTCTCCTGTAGCAACAGCAACACCTGGAACTCCTCACCTTCCACTGACCCTGGGCTGTTTCCCACTTTTTAAGTGAAGAGGGGTTGGAAGGAGGGGAAAAAAATAAGTAAATGAGGAAATCTGGAAAGAGCTCCTAAAAACAGAATGATCTGTTCTGCATTATGCAAACTGTGAAGCTCTCATCTGGCCAGCAGAGTGGTAAGCATCTGGCTGAGTGGTTAGCATTAAGCATTTAAAGTTTGTTTATCTATATATTTTTTTCCCTTGTTTGTTTTAAAGCTATGTACCAAGTCAGCAAAAACACATCAGTGACAAGTAAAAGCATTTGGAGTTCAGAGCCAGCCCAGCTCTGGATGGAATGAAGAAAACAAATTGTTCTTGTGCTGGTGCTAATGAAGCCTGATTTCCAGTGGACTCGTGTGTCCTGGTTGATTGATTTTTAACTGCATTATGCAAAGGCAGCAGCACGTCCTCACTGCTTGCAAGGCACTGGGCAGCCCACACACGTGAGAATGGTTGTGAAGTGAATCAGTGGGTTGGGGGAAGAATGAGGGAGGCCCCAGGGGTTAGCCTGGTGTCTCCCAGAAGAGCTGTCTGGGGTGATGTAAGATGCTTCTCACCTGATTCTTGTGGCTGAGCCACACAAACAGGTTATGAGAGCACTCTTCAAGCACACCACTGCGTGGTGGCTAAGATCAATCACCTTTATTTCACAGTTTAGGAGACATGAACATGTCTTTGTTGAGAAGTAATCTTTAGTCTGGTGAGAGCTACCTGGTGGTAATCTTCTGGTTCAGTGAATAGCCAAGTTTGGTGAGAAAACAGCCACAGCAAGAACTAAACCCCGAGAGGAGGATGTCTAGTGTTAATGAAAAACACCCATGGGACAACTGCTGGGGAAAGCGATGTGGAGGGCAATCAGAGACTGATCCTGCAAATGGGGAGCATGGAAAATGTCTCCTGTGGGGCAGAGTCCCTGGCAGCCCCACAATGTTACCGAGGCAATAGCTGTACCCAATGCTATGCTCAGGAGCTGTTGAGATTTAATGCCTCTCATGAACTATTTAATGTAATTACAGTAGATTTTGAAACAAAACCTGCTCCACAGCCCAAACCTCTGCCAGCCACTCCCTTAAATGGGACACCAGATTCACCAGCACTCCAGTCCTACTGCTGATCTCCCTCCCTGACCATCCCTTCCAGTACATTCATGGGTTTGTTTTTGAGAACACACAAAAGAGCCCTTGAGGAATGTGCATAATCGTTATATAAAGTCTGATCTACAAAGCTCCAGAGTTGCCAAATTTCATCTGTTTTCCCCACCTGCTATGCAAGAGCTGCCAGCCTCTTGCTGTATGACTCTGTGGCAGGAGGTATCTTCTTTGGGACACAGAACCCCTCCTGGGGGACTGCCTCCTTAAAGAGTCTGAACTTGTTCAACTCCAGGTAAGTAGAGCACCTGAGAGGTGTGCAGTTTCCCATCTACATTGGAGAGATATTCTTTTCCCCAAAAACATCCTGCTATGACAGGTCTGCAGAGTGGGCTCTGCAGAGGGGCCCTTGATGTGCCCCAGCCTTTGGCTTCTCTGGAGCACCGCAATAACCTGTACCACAGCCTTGCTCTGGAGAGCCTCAGCTACCTCAAGCACCCTATGTATTGGACTGTTCCTGAGCACTCCAAGTATCCTGTGCCCCAGCTGATCTGGAGCATCCCACCGTCCTGTCCCCATCCCATGGCACCTTGTGTCCCCCAGACCTTGTGCTCTACAGCACCCCACACCATAGGCTGGCTCCACAGCGCCCTTGTCTACTCTGGAGCACCCCAAAACATCCCGCGGCACTTTCCACTCTGGTTCTGCTTCAGAGTGGCAGAGATTCCCCCCCGGAGAGCTATCCAGCATCCCCCGCATGGCTTCACAGTCGAGTGCCCCGACTGCTCTAGAGTCCCCCAACACCCCCGCGTCTTGACTCTCGGGTTTCGGCTCCGGAGTCCCCCAGCAGCCCCGCGTCCCGGCTCCGGAGCAGCGTAAGACCCTACTCCCGGGCATCTCCCTCCATTCCGCCCGGAGCCGCCCCCCGCACCGCTGCCGCCGGCTCCGTTACGAAACGCGGCTGGGGCGGGGCGGCGCAGCGCGGCACTGGCAGCCAATGGGCGGCCCCGGCAGCTCCACCACCGGCGCCCCCCGCCGGTCCGACCCGGGGGGGTCCTGCCCCGGCGGGACGGGACAGGATAGGACAGATCGTACTGTGCCGTGCCGGGAGCGGCAGCCCTCCGCCGAGCCGAGAGGATGGGCTGAGCGGTGCGGAGTGAAGCGGGGCAGCGCCCGGCGGCAGGGGGTGTGCGGGCGCGACGGGCCCTAGGGGCAGCTCCCTCTTTGTCGGCTGCAGACTGCTGCGATGAGCAGCGCGGGTCCCAGCCCGTCCTCCCCGCGCCGGGGCGGCAACCCTATCTGGCAGCCCCTCGGCCCCGGGAGAGGGGCTTTGGACATTCTGCGCTGCCCCTCTTGCCGCCTCCTCCTCTGGGAGCCGGTGACCGTGTCCTGCGGTCACTCTTTCTGCAAGTCGTGCCTCGGGGGGACCGTCCCCTCCCGCTGCCCTCTCTGCCTGGAGAAGTTGAAGCTGCTGGGCGTCGGAGCGGCGAGGTGCAACGTGGTGCTCTGCGGCCTCCTGGAGAAATGCGTGGAGCAGGAGAGCCGGGTGGCCTGGCTGGTAGCACAGGTCCGGGACCGGGTCACCCGTGGGGACCTTCAGGAAGCGCTAAGGATGGCTCAGAAGGGGCTCGAACTGGGTAAGCACCACTGGGATTGAGAGGCTGGTAGATTGGGTTGGGGATGCTAAATTGGGCTTGAGGGACCAGCCGTACAGCGGAGATGAGGATGCACAAGGTGTGGTGCTGGAGCAGGTGAGTACCAACGTGGGTCACTTTGTCGTAACACCCCAGTGCCCTCCGAGCCTGCACAGCCCAGAGCTGGGAGAGCGGAGAAGCTGGAAGTGTCGGTGATGGCGGAGGGGATCCAGCTGCTAGGCATTTCTCCTGTGTCTTCAGGGGGTGATGGGAGGGAGTGGGTGGCTGGCGAGCCCTGCTGCTCATCTTGGCTGCAAGGGCTGCGGGCAGGGCGCACAGCCTGTGTCCTATTGACCGCATGCTTCTGGCGTTGGCAGGCGGATGGGGACGAAAGAGCAGCGAGCAGCCTCTTGCATCTTGCCACCCGGCAGTATTTCAGGGTCAGAGGGAGAGTCCTGCCTGGGGGAGGTGGCCGTTATGTAAAACAGCCAGGACATTTCCAGTTCAGGACAGACATGTCCTCGCTCCCAGAGCCTGGCGAGGACACAGCCTTGGCTGAGCTCCTTTGTCAGGCCCGCGGCACAAGGCAGGGTGTATGTCCCTAGCCCCCTTTTGCAACCAGTCGTGGGGAGACATTTGCCGGCAGGGTCAGAATCCGGCCCAGGCGATTCGGTCCGCTTTAATGTGTGGCTGTAAGTGGCTTTCTCGTAGAGCAACGCTAAAATAAAAGGGGTTATACAATGTGTCCGGAGCGGGGGATTGGTGTGGCGTGGCAGAGGCAGAAAGTCCTTTCTCCACCGGCGTTTCTATGACAGCAGTCTGCTCTCCTGCCGCCGCGCAGGCACTTACGCATCACCCGCTGCCAGACGAGTGCCAGAGGTTCAGGCTACGCCTGGAAGCATGGGGCTGCAGGGGCTGCCCAGTCCCTGATGTTGGCAGCAGACAGCAGGTCCCTTTATGCAACCTCTGGTGGCATCTGCCTCGTACCCTGAGCTCCCATTCTTCAACGCAAACGCGTGTGCATAGCTCTCTAGAGCCGCCCTCCTCACTGCCAGGCTTTTATCTGATTGCTGTGTATGAAAGCTTGTTTAAAGCCTCGGTGAGTATGAAGAGGAAACGTTGCAGACTGTCCTCTCTCTTCCCGACATGCGCTGTTCCCCAAAGGACGGGGGAAGTCTGGCTTAAGGCAACGAGGAAATCGCAGCCACGGCTGCGGCTCCCATAGACCTGTGCCTGCTGGTGCTGCTCAGGCTCAGCTACGTGGGTGGTGCTTTCGAGATGTGTTTTCCAGCTCCCGCAGCCTGCTCTCAGAGCCGCACAAATTCCTACGGGCTCGGCTTCCAAACGTAGCTGCTGATAAATGTTCAGCCCGTGAGAATGCTTTTCTGTTGTCTGTTTCAGTGTTGCACTGCAGGGTAGTTTGCAGCGCCCTGCTCGTCCCAGCCCGCAGAGCAGCCCTCTCTACTTGGGAGGAAACAATTTGTCAGCTTCTCGACTTCTGTTTCCCTTAAGTGATGGGGAAAAAAAAAAAAGACAGTGTAA
Source organism: Pogoniulus pusillus (assembly GCF_015220805.1). Classification (NCBI taxonomy): domain Eukaryota; kingdom Metazoa; phylum Chordata; class Aves; order Piciformes; family Lybiidae; genus Pogoniulus; species Pogoniulus pusillus. Next base: position 17,876,763 of record NC_087285.1, read on the forward strand.
TGTGTAACACAGGAGGCCTCCCAAAATGCCTGGAGCCAGGAGGCTGGGGAGCACTATCAGTCACTCATCAGCTACGTGGCTGCCAGCTGGCATAGGTCCTCGACGTCTAATGGTATCATAGATCCAAAATAGCTGCATCAGAAGAGAAATGCAGAACTTGTAGCCCCATTTTAGACTTCCCCCCCCCCCCCCCCTTTTCCCTAAATCAGTTGTTTTATTGCTGGGCTGTGCAAATGTTCAGCATGTTTGCCCACATGGAAACTAAACCTCTGGACTTTGTACCCATTTGTCCTTCCCTAACTGTTGTTAGGGACAGGAATGTTTTCATCTCTGGATATGTGCTCTTAGGGTACTGAGCAGCAAGTTCCTGTGTTTCCTGACTTGAGTCCTAAGGTCCTGGCTGACATTATGAATGAAAATAAGCTCTGAAGGATCAGGTGGTGTTCTGCTGCAAAACTCAGCACGGCCAGTGCAGCTTTGGTGCTGGAGTGGCTGGGCCTGGCCTCTCTGCTGCTCTTTGGGTTATGGTGGCACTAGGTAGAGAGCAAAGTCTCCCTATGCTCCATGCTGGGCACCAGGGACACGGAAGCAATAGCCACAGCAGAGCTTCCTTCTCACGTGTGCTACTTCTACTGGACCTACCATCATCCCACCAGGAGCTAGTAGCCAGCAGGGGTCTACACAACACTGGAGGCCTCCCCAGAGGGTCAGGGAGCAGTGGGTCACTGACCCCAGCTCCCAGCAGCTATCAGGTGATGCTTAGTGCTGGTGAGGACATGGGTCTGGATGCATAGACTGTGGCTTAGCTGGAGAGCCAGCACAGCACTGGATGTAGGTCACCTCCACAGCAGCTGTGATATAACGGGGTGGGTCTGGGAGCTGTGCAGCTCAAACCCACAGACAGTACCACGCCTGCTTACTCTGCCAGTGTAGGCTTTTGGGGTGCTGCTTGCTCATACTCCCTGCCATTTCCTATCCCAGCCTTTCTGCTGACAGTGCTGGTGGGAAGAAGGTCTTTGTGGGGTTTCCCTCAGGCAGGAGAGAAGAGAGGGTCTCACAGCTCATTCTTTAGAATCAGACAAGAGTGTGTGGGGTGCTCAGCACTGTGACACTTAGAGTGCCATGGGCAGCAGCACATGTGGGACCTGTGGTTCCCTCTGCCATTGAGATCCCATCAGTGACACCTTGCAAGTGAGGAGCTGGATGCTCAGTTCCCTTTCTCTGTTTTGGGAAATCTCAGCCTGTTCTCATACTTGGAAAGTCTGAGTCACATGTTGGGGGCAGATCCTTGCACAGCTGCTGTTTTTTCCTCTGCCCTGGGGGAGTGGTGGCAGCCTGGTGGGTCTGAGAAGCTCCCTGGTGTTTTGGGAATTCAGGTTTCCACAGCTGCAGGCTTCTTCAGTAGCATGTTCTCGTGGCTCTGCCCACATCACAGAGCCTCCTGTGGGAATTACAGCTTTTTGCCACATCCCAGAAAGATGACTGAGCCCCAAGGCAGTGGTGGGGACCCTGCACTGAGGGCATTTGGAGGAGGTGGGGAAAAACAAAAGGGACAGTTTAAAACTAGATATTTGCAGGAAATAAGTTGCTTGCAGAGACTTATGAGGCTCCAGATGAGGAGCACAGGAGCTGTCTGTGCTGGACATGAGACAGTGGCACAGGGGCTGTCCCACTGCAGTGGCATCTCCCCAGCCTCATCTGGTGCCTCTGCCTCCCATGGACTCATCACAGGAGTGATGGCATTTTTCTTTCCAGCCCCAGACTCCAGTTCCCTGCGGCTGTGCCGGGCAGAGGCATTCGCAGCACTGGGGCAGCATCCACAGGCGCTTGAGGACCTGGACACCTTGTGCAGGGCTGAGCCTGAAGAGATCGAGGTGAGTGGAGGGGAGACTCCATCAACTGGCTGTGCTTGGAGCCAAATCTTACCACAGAGGAGCAGTTTCTCCCTTTGCTGAGTTTTCCTAGCTGTCGAATTCATCCTGCTCAGACTCGTTAAGCTGCAAATCCAGGCTGTAAGCACTGTGGGAGAGCTCCAGCACCACGTCCATCCTTGATGGCATGTGGACAGTGAGGGCACAGGATCACAGTGAGACCTCAGAGAAGTGCTGGCCACAGGCTGAGCTTGGAGAAGTCAGCCCAGAGAGCTCACTTGCTGATCTGTGAAGCACACATTGGCAACAATTTTGTGGCTTCAAAGGCAGAAGCCTCTGACTGCATCTTGAGGTCTCTGTAGACTTTGTTTGCTTGCATTTTGGGAGAGTCCTGGTTTATGGGTACTCAGCTGTGGGTGGACTTTCTATGACTTTCTTAGACAAGTCTGAGCACAGGAGCAGTGATGTATCCAGGTGCTTTGGCCTGGGATGGGAGCAGGCAGGAAGCTGTAGGGGGATTCCCTGGAGGCTCACAAGAGCTGAATGTTCTCAGCTGGTTACTACCTCATAGTCACCTCAGGTGTTTCTACTCGGCAGGGATTCTTCTGGAAAGGGAAGGTTCTCCTGGAGATGGGAAAGAAAGATGAAGCCTTGCTGGCATGGGAGCACTGCCTGACACTCAATCCTCATTTCCACCCTGCTCAGAGAGAGATGGAGAAGGTGTGTGGGCCATACTGTGGTGGAATCCTGTGCCTTTGCATCACTCAGGGAGATGCCCTTGTCCTCTGAAGGACTCGTATCTGTCATAATTGTGCTGCTGTGCCCAGCAGTGGGATCAAGGGATGTCAAGTCTTGGTGTAAGAGCCTTTCCATTGCTCCAATGCAGGTTCATCTCTGAATAAAACTGCTTTCTCAGTCTATATCTTCAAGTCTTGGCTTTTGCAGTGTTTGGATGGTGACGTGGCACAAGGTGGGCTTCGAGGCAGCATCAGTATTCATCCAAGGCAAAGCAGCCAGCTGAAAGCTGTTGCTGGTGAGGCAGTGTCTTTTCTGCAGATGATTTCAGGCCAGCACCCACCCATGTACCCACCCCACTATTGCTGGTGGGGCCTCTGGCAGTGTACCCAGCATGGAGACCATAAACCATGAGCGGACACTTGCCCTCCAGGGGCGAAAAGACAGGGTAATGGGGAATTGACTTGTACCTCCCTGAGCTCTCTTCCTGCTCTTTGTGGCTGATGGAGAACATGGCTCCCAGCCCTTAAAATGCACCATTTTGTTTGCTGTCTTCTGCTACTTCCTTCCTTCCATGCTACTGAGGTGTTTGAGAGAGAGCTCAGCAAGTGCTGAAACAAGTAATGCTGAGCAGGAGGCTTCTTTGAGGCAAGAGGGAGCCTGGCTGCCCGCCTACCTCCCTGTATCCTTCTTCTAACAGCCTCTGAACTCCACTTTGTCCTTGCAGATCCTCAAGCAAGAGGATGCTCCTCAACCACACATGGCTGCTGTGTGCCTGACTGATACTCACTGGGACTCAAGTGGTCCTCAGGTGAATGGAGGGAGTCCTGCTCTACCATCATCTTCCACACAAGCTCAGGTAAGAGAGTCTGCAACAGCTTTAATGTTCCCCTGGAGCATCCCAAATTGGGTTTTTCCAGGGGAGGGAAGGGAGGTGTGATAAGGGAAGGCTGTGTGGGACCACAGCTACGTGTATGTGGTTGTGTGCTGGGATGAGAAGCTGCAGGTAGTGGAGGATGGGTGAGCAAAGGCACCACTGGAGCTGATGCTGTGGGAACTTGAGGAACAGAGGAGGCTCTTTATGTCTCCACTTCTCTAAGTTTAATTCAGGAAGACTTCTGGTAAGATTTTAGGTTAGTTGTCACAACATCCAAGTCACATCACATTCAGAAAAGAAAAAAAGGAGCTGTATGTTTTAATGTGCTTTTCATCCAAGACCCACATTAGCAGCCATTAAGGGAAGCTCATCTTTTGTTCTTTGGCTCCTAAAGATGAATCTGGCAGGTCTGGAGAGGGGAAAATAAAGAAAATGGTCTCAGATAACACCTAAATACCAGGTGATACATCTGGACAAGGCAAGCCCATGAATTAGCCCCGAGATGAGCAGCAGTGTCTGCAGACCACACTCCTGCTGTCCCACAGAGGCAGGATGTGTAGCAACACACTCAGTGCCGTCGATCTTGGTGGGATAGATGGGGCTGTGCGTTCAAAGGGCAAAGAGGTTTGGGGCTGAATTTCATTTTTGCTGTGCCTAGGATCAGGAGGGAGAGCCAGCAGATGGCAGAGGGGACGCAGGATCTGAGCACGGCCAGGCGACAGCCGCCTTTTCCCAGCCAGGGCGATGGCAGGAGTCAGAGACTTCAGCAGAGGGGCAGGGCCAGTGGTTGGTAGGTGAGTGCCATCAGAGATACCAGAATCTTGTCTCCTGCAAAGTACTTGTTGAAAGTCCATTTTGGCACCAAAACCTTAGTGTTTGTGCTGTGGGCCAGCTCAGCGAGCAGGCATCCCAGGGGTATCTGACGAGGCAGAATCCAGTCTTCCCGTGCTGACCTGGTGAACTTACACCAAACTTTGGGGTCTAGCTTGCAGAAAAGTTCTTTTTCAATCCAGACATCATTTACTCCCTATGAAGAGCTGGGGAGAGGCTTCCTTTGATTCCCCTGGGTTTAGATTTAGATGGAATTCCCTTCCAAAGCACGTGGCATGTCATGTGCTGGGGGAAGTGGCACCTCCATTGGCATTGGCTTGCAATCAGCACCCAGCCAGATGGCTGCTGTGTACCTGGGTTTGCATAAAGCACTGGTGATAACTTATGACAGGTTTCCAGAGACCTCCATCTGGGAGTTTTTTAGGCCACTTCACCTCCCAGTGCCTCAGTTTCCACAACACCCACTGGTGTAAAGGTGACCTCATTAATGTCTATAAATATGTGTAAAGGGTGAGTGCCAGGAGGATGAAGCCAGGCTCTGCCTGATGACAGGTCAAGGAGCAATGGGTGGAAGCTGAGGCATAGGAAGTTTCACTTAAACATGAGGAGGATTTTTTTCCCTTTGAGGGTGACAGAACCCTGGAACAGGCCGCTCAGGGCAGGTTGTGCAGTCTCCTCTCTGGAGATACTCAAAACCTGCCTGGAGGCATTCCTGTGTGATCTGGTATAGGTGATCTTGCTCTGGCAGGAGGGTTGGACTGGATGAGCTTTCGAGGTCCCTTCCAGCCCCTGATGTTCTGTGATGCTATGGATGAGTTAATGGGGGGATTATATTGCATTTCCCAGCAGGTTTTTAACATTCAAAGCTCTCTGTGCAGCAGTTAACTGTTTAAACCTCATAACAAGGTCAGGAAGCAAAGATTAATTTTCAGTATTGAAATGGGGGGGGTTCTTCTCTTTCCTTTTCTTTTGGCACAATATAACAAAGAGGAAACAGCAGCAGCAAAGTGGACACAGCTGTGCCTCGAGGAGCTGCTGAATGTATCTGACTTGGAGTGTTCCCTCTGCATACGGTGAGTTCTCCAGCAGGAGAGCTTTTAGGATGAAGAGTTAATACCTGCTGGGTTTTCTTTCCTGGTTGTGGATCGTTCTTCACATCTCCATAGCAAACTCATTCTGCAGTACTACTGAAATGTGGGTTTCAGTAGAGATAAGAGATAGGAGGGGAAGGCAGGGGCACGCTTCACCCTGCCAGGCTGTAAAAGCTCAGATTACCCAGTCTCAGGGTGCAGCATTGTTAGATCTGTGTCGGCTGGGACATCAGTGTGGAGGTGGAGATGTTCAGCAGGGTCAAGGACTGAAAGCAGTGGTTGCCCTTTGTAACTGCAAGCTGGAACAGGAAGGCGTTGCTGCAGGTGAATACCATCCGTGATGGGGACGTTGTAAACCCAGAAGGAAGCATTTCTGAGCTCTGTGCCTGCTCAGAGACAGAATAGGGGCCAAGGTAGAGCCCATGTCCATCTGCTGAGTCAGGGCTGGGTGTTGAAGCCAGGCTGTTATTTCCAGTGTGTCCCAGGAGCTCGAGAAGTCGTGCAAGTGGCTGTTGGCAGAGGGTTGGGTGTTGCACTGTCAGATGTGCGAGATGGTCAAGGTGTCCTGTACAGCAGCTTTTGCCAGGTCTGGGCATGGCATTGGGGAATGACCCTAGAGAGAGTGAGATTAAGACTGTATCTGGTCTGAACTCGAGCCTTGCTCTTGAAGCAGGGGAGGAGGAATCCCGTTACTGTTGCTATCTTTGGGCTGTACACCACTGGTAGGTGTCTGGGGCGCCACAGCCCTGCCAAGACCAAGGAGTGACATTTGCATACTGATGAGGCCTGCAGAGACCTCATGGGGTTGTTGAGCAGTGCTCAACAGTTCTCTTCTTACATCATGGTGCAAGTCCCACAGTCAGACTTCTAATTAAAGGAATAAGCCAGTTAGCAGCCTTTACATTTAGTTAATGAGACTTAGGAGCAAAGCTTATCCAGTGCAGCCTTAGTGAAGGAGAGTTGCATAGCCATGGTCTGCCAGGGTTTGGAAGACACAGTATGAGATAGCTTTTTAGGATGCCACTCTCTTCAGTGTAGAGGACTGGTAAAGGCTGCAGATTTCCCTTGAAAAGGTAAGATGGTGCCTGGAAATGTCTTGTTCCCATGGGAAGAAAAATCTCTTGCTCTCCCCACCAGGATTCAGGGAAGATGCAGGTACAAGGCTGGGAACAGCCAGAAGCTGCACCCATGGCTTTCCTCACCATAACCTGCTTCACCCTTGTAGCATCAGCCTCCGCCTCTGCAAGTCCCTGAGTACTTTGTGGGACTCCTGCATTGTGGGTGTGGGACTAGATGGGGGTCTCCAAAACAGGGTGCTGAGCTGGGCCTGGGGTTTGAGAGCTTTGAGGGCTCTATGAGCAGAAGCAGAAGTCTCTCCATGCTGGGCTTACCTGTGCTGGGTCCAGTGTGGTGCTCTTTGTGGTCTGTTGACTTTGGTCCCTTTGGCAGGATGTTCTTCGAGCCCGTGACAACGCCATGTGGGCACACCTTCTGCAGGGAGTGCCTGGAGCGCTGCCTGGACCACCGGCCCAACTGCCCCCTCTGCAAGCAGAGCCTGAGAGAGGTAAGGCCTGGGTAGGAAGAGGTAAAGGCTCTGTGGGATGAAGCCCAAGGGAGAGCCAGGCACTGGCAGCAGCTGCTGGCAGCATGCCCAGAGCTGGGGTGGGAATGTACGATGCTCTTATGTTAGCAGTGCCCTGGCACAGTGGTGTCAGCTCTACTCACAGGGGAATGACCAGACAGATGATAATTAAGACCAAGAGATTAATTTCCACAAGATGCCACAGTGATTTAGTGAGATTGTAAACAGGACTGAGAGGCAGGGAGAGAAAGGGGAGAGAATGAAGTGAATGCTAATTACTTTTAAAAATGGAAATGGATGGAAAACCTGCTAGCCTGGAGATTTGATTTAATCTTTAATGAAGAGGGATTTGGATGAGACCACCAGGGAAATCAGGTTGTCATACAAGGGCTGCATCACTGTCAGAGACAGGACACTGTGCTGGATGGGCCCTGGGTCTGAGCTGTGTCTGGAGGTCTCACTGGAGCTGACATCCCATCCTGCTGGATGGCTCAACATCCCCTGCTAGGTTTTATCCCTGGATTCCTCTGGTCTAATATTACCCTCAGCTTCAATGGAAGTGAGCTTGGCAAGGCCTCAGGGCTCCCCCACTACTTCTTCAACCTATTTCTCACTCTAATTTCTTTCAGTACTTAAAGGCTGGAAACTACAGCCCCACTGTGCTGCTGCAGGACATCATGCTGGCCACCTTCCCTGCGCAGCTGGCCGAGCGCCGAGAGCTGCACCAGGCTGAAATGGCAGAGCTCTCCAAGTAAGCAGGGACCTATTCCAGCATGCCCATGTGTGTGCACAGGGGCTGAGCTCCAAGGGGACTGTCCACACCACGTACCACTACCGTGGCTTGGGGCTGCACTAGTGAGGTCTGTTCCACAACTAAGGCCACATCACAACAGTGCTGGTTCTGGGCAGGTGCAGATGTGCCCTGTGGGCACTAGGGGATGAGGGAGCATCTCTGCAGGGAGCTGTTGTGGGTAGAGTCTGTCCTTGGACTTTTCTGCAGGGAGCTGTTGTGGGTAGAGTCTGTCCTTGGACTTTTGCTGAGCCAAGAGGAAGCTTTGGTGTTGCTCTGCACTGAAACATCACTTCCTGGGGTAAAGGACAGACCTGGTTCAAGACGTGGCCAAGGCACAAGCCAGCGTGGAGCCTTTGGGATGGGGCTGGCTTCAGGAGTTTTCTTAGTGGTCTCCTCTCCTGTCCTTCAGCCTGACCAGGAGCATCCCCATCTTCGTATGCACCATGTCCTTCCCAGGCATCGCCTGCCCTCTGCACGTCTTCGAGCCTCGCTACCGCCTCATGATGCGGCGCTGCCAGGAGACCGGCACGCGGCGCTTCGGCATGTGCATCTATGAGAACGGGAAGAGGTGAGCTGCTGCCCAAGGTGGCTTCCCCCCAGCCCAGCGGATCTGCACCCCGCTGCCCCTCTCCCAGATGGCTAAAATCCCGACTAGCTCGAAGAGGAGGAACTAGGTGCAGTTTCCTAACCCACTGCACCCTGCAGATGGAGTCAGCAGGGAGGTGGTGTGTGTCCCCCGCACCACAGAGTGACACAGGACCTTGCTGCCTCTCAGCATTGCCACTGGACAGCTGAGGAACAGGGCCAGTGCTGCCTGTTAAATATGACTGTCTGGGAGCAGCTGGCTCAGGATGTCTCAGAGCTGTATGGTTCTCTGACTGTGGTCTCCAGCTCCTTTTAGTGAGTGCTTTAAAATTGCCCCATTTCTCGTACCTGGTCCTTAACAAGCTATGAGAGGGCATTGGGTTAAACAGGCACTTGTTTGGTGCAGCATGGTCATGCTTATGTTCCTGGTGGCACCTCCAAGTCCTGGGTGAGCCTAGTCTCCAGACTCCTAACCCAGGTTAAATACCTGTATTTACACGGTGTATCCTCCTTGTGCACCTGTCCTGTTCAAGTGAAATGAGATAAACATTTTCTGGCCTTCGAGGAGATGTGTCTGCAAGGGGTGGTATCTTCAGGACCACCAGGGCAGGATGAGGACCCAAGTCATTTTGGTGCCTGGCAAATCCAAGGGAGTGCAGGCAGTGTGCCCACTGTTTCCTCCTCTCTTAGCAGCAAGTGGTGACTCAACAAGGGGAGTTTGCCTCAGCCAGCTTGTTCCTGGGCCTTTCCTTGCTTCGGAGGAGGTGGCCCCAGGAGAAGCAGCTGTCTCACCACCAATTCCCCAGCTCAGCCCCTCCTTTCTCTCCTGGGCCCCCTCCAGTTTTGCTGACTACGGCTGCATGCTGGAGATCCGGCAGATGGAGCTGCTGCCGGACGGCAGGTCCTTGGTGGACACCATCGGCAGACGGCGGTTCCGGGTGCTGCGCCGCGGACACAGGGATGGCTACAACACTGCTGACATCGAGTACCTGGAGGACAAGAAGGTGAGGGCAAGGCCAGGACAAAAGCCCCTGCTGCTTTTAGAACAGAACCTCAGCGTGGACACCTTGTATGCCCCTCTTGCCTCCATGCAGGTGGCTGGGGAGGAGCTGCAGGAGCTGCAGTGCCTGCACGAAAGCACCTACCGCTTGGCTCAGCGGTTCTGTGAGCATGGGGACCTTCCCTCCAGGCACGTTTTGATGCAGCATGGACCACTGCCAGAGAAGGAAGAGGACATCCAGGTAATGGTCCAAGGGAAGAGATCATAGAATCAGTCAGGTTTGGAAGGGACCACAAGGGTCAGCTAGTTCCAACCCCCCTGCCATGCCCAGGGACACTTCACACTAGATCAGGCTGTCTAGAGCCTCATCCAGCCTGGCCTTAAACACCTCCAGGGATGGGGCCTCAACCACCTCCCTGGGCAACCCATACCAAGGTCTCACCACTCTCATGGAGAAGAATTTCCTAACATCCAGTCTGAATCTCCCTATTTCCAGCTTTGCTCCATTCCCCCCCCCAGTCTCCTGACATCCTCAAAAGTCCCTCCTCAGCTTTCTTCTAAGCCCCCTTAAGATACTGAAAGGCCACAGTAAGGTCACCTGGGAGCCTTCTCTCCAGACTGAACAGCCCCAACTCCCTCAGTCTCCTCATAGGAGAGGAGAAGGCTCTGAACAGCAAGAATACCAAGAGAGCCTCTGAGGCAGTGCCATTCCTGTGCAGCCACCTTGCTTCCCTGCTCAGTTCCTCTTCAAGATGAGCAAAACAAGCTCTGGCTTTCACTCCTGTTAGCAGTTACAGCATCTCTCACTTGGAGAGTGATTAAAACTAATGGTTTTAAACTGTCTTGGAAACTGAGCACTGAATTTTAGAAGCTTTCCCAGAGTCTTTTCCTAAATGAGAAGCAAGAAACTGAACTGTCTGGATTTGAAGGCACTTTGGGGGAAAAAAAAGAGGAGAGCCAAATGGGCAAAGAAATGAGCCCCACAGCTCAGTGACTCTGTGGTCTCTGTTCTCATCATAGAGAGGAGCTAAGAGAGCAGGATCCAGTTTGATTTGTAAGTTGCTCTGGAGAGAGAGAAAAAAGCCTCCAAACCTAAACCCTAATTTAGTTTTCACTCTTTAAGAAAGTATTTCCTGCCTGGATCATGACCAATATGGTCTTGCTGGCTTGTCCTGGGCTGAGGCTGTCCTGGCCAGCTGTCACCTCAATGCTGTGCTCAGAAGTACAAAATGATTCATCCTTCTTCAGCTGCATTGAACATTTCCCTCTTAGCTTGGCTGAGATTTTCAACAAGCTTGTTAACAGAAGCACTGCCTAGCAGCTGTGTCTGCCTGGTCAGCACCTCACCTCTTTGAGTGGTGCCAAGGGAAATACCCCAGAAGGGGCTGGCCATGCAGGATTTGGTCCCAAAAGCATCACCTGAAGCAGGACAATGCACAATACATCTCTTTGTCTCTTTTCCTGGCTACTGCTATGTCTTGAGACTCCCTGGAGAATGCTGCTCTGGAAATTAAATTAGTCTACCCAGCAGATTTGGGCTTGGACAGACAAAGTGGCAATCCAGAGAAATGCTTCAGCTGGCATTGCTGTCCTGGCAAGGGCAACAGTTTCCTATCAGTGATGGGAAACAGTGATGGCTTGAAACTGTGCTAGGAGAGGTCTAGATGAGATAGCAGGGAAAATTTCTTTAGGGAAAGAGTGGTCAGGCCCAGGGGATGGTAGAGTTAACACCTTGGGAGGTGTTCAAGAAACACGTGGGCATGGCACTTCAGGACATGGTTTAGTGGTCATTGTGGTGCCAGGTTGACAATTGGACTCAGTGGTCTTGGAGGTCTTTTCCAACCAAAACAACTCTGTGATTCCATCCTGCCCGAAGGCCACACATTCACCTTGCAGTTCCTGACGTGAGGCTATCTCCCTGTTTCCAGGCTTCAGCAGACGGCCCAACGTGGTGCTGGTGGCTCATCTCCATCCTGCCCCTTGACCCATCCTACCAGCTGAACCTCTTCTCCACCACGTCCCTCCGTGCCCGCCTCATACAGCTGCAGCGCATCCTGGCCGCCCTGCTGCAGCATCCCCCCGCCCGGCATCCCCTACCTGAGCACAGCTCTCGGGGTCGTGTCTGAGCACCCCAGCCCCTGCCCTCTCTGCAGGGCAGGCCTCTACCCTCTTTTGTGTCTCTGTGTGTGTTGCTTCCTGGTTTTGCATACGGTTTGAGCCGCCCCTGAGAGCAGCGTCAGCGGTGAGCTGAGCAGCTTCTGCCTGGCTCGATGGGGCTGGTGCCACACCAGCAATGACACTGCACCGTCCACGCTGCCTCTGGAAGCTGCTTGGTCACCTGGTTGTGCTGTGCCATCGGAGGGAGGGCTGGGATGGAAAGCTGGGCTGCGTCTTGGGAACCAAAGTTACTTGCTGATCTGCTTTGGTGCTAAGGAGGACTGTCTTTAGGGCAGAGGACTGAGTGTCAGAATCAGCTCTTCCTCTTCAAAGGGCACCGTAAGGTTTGTGGTAGGTGGTCCTGCACGGAGCAGCAGATTTTCACACTTGGGAGAGGTGGTCTGAGAGGCAGAGAGGTCCCAATGGGCTTCCCCCAGCCTTGGGAGCTGACAACTCTTCCTTCACTTCTTAGTTTGACTTCATTTCTGTTTGAAATTTAAACAATCTGATACTTGTGGTCCTGCTTTTAACCACCTCCATGAGATGCTGCTCTCTGGGTCTGAGCATTCCTTTCCCACCTCTCTGGTGCTCTGATGTGTTTGCTGTGCTGAGCTTATCACCTACTTCCCTGCACCAGAGCCCTGCTGGAGGCTGCTGGTGACTTCCCAATTTCTGGATTCCCTGCCATGAAGTGCTGTGGGAAGGGGAGGATTTGGCAGCATTGGTGCTTTTTCCCCCATCCAAAGGCTGCTCTTCCCAAGCCTGGCTGGGTTCAGGTTGGACCTGGGGGCTCGAAGGAGCGTGAGAGAGTTGAGCCTGGAAGTGGCTTTGTGAGAATTTCCACTCCTTAACAGTGCAATTTTCCCATACTTGGTGTTTCTTGTGAACTTCCTGCCTTCCCAGGAGAAAATGGGAGTCTGAGCTGAGCCTGGATCCTTGCACTTGGAATCCAGAAGGGTTCAGGGTCCTCTAAAAGAGTGTGCAGAATGGTGTCAGAAGGGAGCTGAACCTCCAGAGAGCCAGGGAGGTGGCAGGTCTGGTGCCCAAGGCTGTGAGCCCTATGTCATGGGAGCAAGTGCCTGTCTGCAAGTGCCTGTCTGCTGCCTATCTCTAGACCTGGGGCAAAGAGGATCTCCCTGGACAGCCCAGATTGTCTGCCATGGAAATGCTGAAGGTTTGGGATCATCCATAACCTCAGTGGCTTTTGGTTGAATTTCAGGAGTGATACTGACTTAGTGAGCTGTTGGATTAACATTGTTTCCAGGATTTTATCCCTGCTTTTCCCAAAGGCTCCACACCCCATCTAGGAGCTCAGTGGGCTGTTGGATGTGTGTGGGAAAGAACAGATCAAGCTGGGGCTGCTTACTACTGGGCTGAGGCTGGGGCAGGAGGCTCTGGACACTGCTTGAGAGGAGTCTCTGCCCAAGGACTCCATCTTTTCCTATACTGCTCTCTCCAGGAGCAAAAGGACTTGGTCCTTCCTCCAGCAAAGCCTCCCTGGAGAAACACTCAAGGTGAGCTGAGGGCTTGCTCTGCAGGAACCACAGCGCAGGACAGCTGAGGACAGCTCCAAACCAGATTTGCTCCTCTACTTTTGAGCCACATCCTCTCCCAATGGTGCTCTCTCTGCTCTCTGTGACTCCCCAAGGGGCTGTATCCCCAGGATACTGGTTTGGGCTGGGCAGGGGCAGATGTTGGAGAGACAGCTTGCAGGCCTGAGCTGGGTGTGTGCAAGTGGTGGGATGCCACTGAAGTTTGGAAAGTGCCTTTTTTTTTTTGCCACAGGATCAAAGTGAACTCATCCAGTGACCCCCCACTCCCAGCCACTCAGTTACCTCCTGAGTTGCCAGTTCAACAGGTATGGGAACTCCCTGGGCCTTTGCAGGGGAGTGTCATGGGGTGATGCAGGGGAGAAACTCAGATCTGCACCACATCTGTGCTTGAGGAGAGCTGGAGAGCAGAGTTACATCTGCCTGTCTGCTTTGGGAAGGGACTTGTGCAAATGGCTCCAGGTTGCTTGGAGTGCCTTTGGGGTTTGCATTTGTATCTTTGCCCTTTGAATTAAATTTTCTTTCTGATCACTGGAAGCACAAACTTTGTTGGGTTTGTTTTGTTGCTGGTGTTCTGAGCAGATAAAAGCTGTTCATGGGCATCGCCAGGCTGCTTTGGGGGACACATGGAGAGGTGGCACCTTGGACTTCAGACAGCGAGTTAGACACTGAACAGTCCAGCAGAGGTAGATGGCAACAGAGAAGGAAAAGGTGGGTTTGCTTGCAGAAGGTAAGCATGTGAAAGGAGGGACTAGCTTCTGCCCACTGTTGCAGCTACAGGCTTTGGGGAGGGATGTGAACTAGGAGAGAGATGCGACAGAGATACTTGACTGAAGGGGAATGACCCTGGAACATGTCCAGAGAGGGGTGACAAAGCTGGTGAGGGGCCTGGAGCACAGCCCTGTGAGGAGAGGCTGAGGGAGCTGGGGATGTGCAGCCTGGAGAAGAGGAGGCTCAGGGGTGATCTCATTGCTGTCTACAACTACCTGAAGGGAGGCTGTAGCCAGGTGGGGTTGGGCTCTTCTGCCAGGCACCCAGCAACAGAACAAGGGGACACAGTCTCAAGTTGCCAGGGGAGGTCTAGGCTGGATGTTAGGAGGAAGTTCCTGGTAGAGTGATTGGCATTGGAATGGGCTGCCCAGGGAGGTGGTGGAGTCGCTGTGCCTGGAGGTGTTGAAGCAAAGCCTGGATGAGGCACTTAGTGCCATGGTCTGGTTGATTGTCTAGGTCTGGGTGCTAGGTTGGCCTGGATGATGTTGGAGGTCTCTTCCAACCTGGTTGATTCTATGATTCTGTGGAGGGTGTCTGTAGAGAGCATCTGTCCCTGTCACCTGTTTGCAGCCATGGGCAGAGGGCTGTGAGCAGGTTTGCTTTTGGCAGCTGGCGTTAGGGATGAGTGACAATCCAGTGTGAAATGCATTCACACAGAGTCTGAAATGAGAAGATGGCTCTGGATGGAAAGGGGATGGTCTTCAGCCCTGAGCATGGGTTTGTCCCACAGCTCCCACCTCACCTCTTCCTTCTGCCTCCCAAAAGTACCATCCGCAAATAAGGGCAAGAAGGGAACTTCCTCTGCCCAGATGTGCTTTGTGCTCTGCCTGGGAACCTGAAACAGTTGTAGAAGAGAGGGAGAGGGCCCAGGTGGTCCGGCATGGTGGATAACCCTGTAAAGGTGCCATGCTTCCATGCAAGCCAGACCCTTAGTGACTGGCTGCACGGGGAATTGCATCCTGAATTCCTCCCCCAGCAGTTCTCCACGCAATCAGCCGTGCCCTGCTGGAAGCCCAGCTGTGTTGTGGCTGATGCCAGCCTCTTTGGTGGCTCTGGCAGCTCAGACCTTGTGTCTGTCGCATGTGTCTGTGCGTCCAGGAGTCTGGAGCTGGCACCAACCTGTTTGTCGTGTTGCCCTGCTCCCACTAGGTGTCAGGAAGAGGCTGAGTGCGGGAGGCAAGCACAGCGGATGGATGCAGCATCCAGAGCTTTGGCCATGCCTTTCTCACCCGCAGCCCCCCCACGAGTTAGGGTTGGGCTGCCCTGAGCTCTCCATCGGAGCTAAGTGAAGCTGGGGGGGAGGGGGACGGGACTGGTGCAGTGCATCACCTGAGGACCTCTCCTCTTCTCTGGGTGCACAAGGCTTGTCCTGGGAGATAGTTCTCTACTCAGCCAGCAAGGTCTTGTTTGCCACCGTGCAACTGAAGCAGGGGACTGGGACAGTTATGGGATGGCCTTGGCCACCCTGCTATGCATGGCCTCAGTTCAAAGGTGGGAGATGAAGCAACCCCTTGTTCCAACACACAGCTGGGCCAGAATAGCATCCATGCTCCCATGGGAAGGCAGCCCAAGCATCTCACAGCCCCACTGGATGCCAGGTTGTTGGGCAGTTGGCATCTGGCTGGAGGCAGCTGTGGAAGGACTCAGCATATTGCATGCTGCCACCCTCCCAACCCTGCCCCAAAGGCCTACCTATGTGGGGATCCCAGCATCCTGCCCATCAGGTGGGATTGTGAGCAGCATCTTTGCCTTATTACTGACCAAACCATCCTCTCCTCAGATGCTCTACTCTTCAAGGCCTCTTTTGGGCAGCTTTTGGACCAAGGCTGCCCTGTGGCTTTACCCTGTGTCCTACAAGGACGTAGAGGACTTGGGGCAGCCAGAAGCACCTCCTTCTTCAGCAAAGGCCTCCTATTTCATCTTGCCTTCTATTACTAGCCCATAGAGAGTCCAGATCTGGTCCTGCCTGGCATGGCCAGGGCTGGAAGCTATGGGCACCTCCAGCCTTTCTGCTCCAGGGTCAGTGGTAACATGCCTGGCATCTTCACTCCGAGATCAGCAACCAGAGCCATGGGGAGATAGATTCATCCTTGCATAGGCTCCTTGGAGACACTCAGGATTCAGTGGGAGACAATTTGGCCCTGCAGCACAAGAGCTCCTCTCCACCTACACAAACATCCTTTCCTCTGCCCTATTTCCTCACTGCATTTTCCCACCTCCATGTGCACTCCTCCTCTGTGCATCCCAACAACTAGGAATGATTTTGAGCCTTCATATGACACTACTCATTGGAGCTTTTCAGATGGATGTTTGTACCCTTCTCTGGATTTTGCAGGCATGAATCAGGGGTGGGAAGAGGCAAATTGTTGCCCTGGATCATCCAACAAGGTCCCCTATAGCCATAGGACCACACTCCAAGTGGGTCCCTTTTCTCACCATATCCAACCCTCCCCTCTGTGGATGCTGGGACAGATCCTGTACCTGGATTGTATATCCCCAGGGAGGTATAAGCCAGAACGAGCACTGACCTTGCTCCCACCATCCCAAAAAGCATCCTCCAGCTCACCCCAACCTCCTCTCCAACAGCACCATTTCCTCCCTTCCCATTCAGCACCTTCAACTTGAGACATCAGTGACAATTTCCCTCAAGGGAAGGCAAGCAATTAGCTAAAGAGGCAAGTGATTCTTAATACAGCAGGTGTCAGGCTGCACCTCACCTTTCTCTAGCAAATGGTGCATTTCCAAACTAATGAGGGCAGCTGGTACTTGAGAGAGTGGGAAATCAACATGAGATTGTTGGAGCTGAGATCTTCTCTAGCAAGGCCATGCTCACACTAAGAGGAGCACAGTGTTAAGGTTAAGGAATATGGGAAGAAAAGGGAGAAAGCCAGTACCTGATTTGTTTCCATCCTTTAACAATGCCACTTGGTGCAATGAAAGATGGAATCATATTGCTCCTGCTTTTAAGGAACAATAAAGGAAAGCAATGAAGATAGATGTGCAATCTCTGTCAAGAGAACTCCCTCATGGGATGTATTCAAAGACAGAAAATGACAATTGATGAAAAAAGTGACTCAAAGCCACTGCTGGAGCAGCTGGAGTGGGATGTGCCCTGTCCTCCTGAAGTGGCTGTGGCCCCATGGCTTCCTCCAGCCAGGCTGTGCCTGGTTTGAAATCGATGTCTATCCTGTATGCTGCCAAGCAGTGTGACTGCAGACATGTGCTGAAGGCAACCCTGAGCAGAGATCAAGCAGCAGCTGGACAAATGCCTTTGCCTTCCACTCAGTGATATAATTGGAGGTGTCTCACTGGAATGTCCCCAGGCTGTGCAGCACACAGGAGCTGTACAAAGCTAAGCTCTGGTCCAAGCAGGAGCAGGAAACCTTGGAAGATGCATCAGGTGGTGCTGTCTCAGGGTGCCCATGGGTCAGTGATACCTTCATTGAACAGATTTACTGGCCGTGTGATGCTGCTCTGGCAGACGGGTTGGACTAGATGATCTTTTGAGGTCCCTTCCAGCCCCTGACATTCTGTGTGCCTCAAGCCAGCAACTCTGCCAGCCTGCAGCTGGGGAACCCTGCATTTGGGACAGCTGCACAGGGCTGCCTCCCAGCCTGATTCAGGATCACCTTTCAGCCCTTGAGGAAGCAGCTGAAGGAGGAATTAACCATCCTCAGTCCTGTGGCAGTGACATATCTGAAGGTGAGCATGAGCTGGGAGGCTCAAGAATACCCCAAGCTCTGCCTTGTTTAACCCTTGACATGGCAAAGTCCTTGCAGGACCATGCCTCTGGCTGGCACAATGCAGAGACACCACTAATGCTAATGTGTCTCTTGGGGCTTACCAAAGTCTTAATGAACCTAAATCAGCTTCAGCCCAGGTATTTGGGATTGTAATGGGGAGCTGTGTACCTGCAGCTAATGGGAGTGATAGGTACTGCCCACTTGGTTAGGTCTGCCTTGGCATGGGGCACCACCACCTCAGCAAAGCACTGATATTCTGTTGGAGCATGTGGAGAGAGGGAGGTTGTATAGGGCCCTATCTATATCTTTATCTCATCTATATCTATCTATATATCTGAGTGTTGGGAGGACAGAGCCAGGCTCTGCTCAGAGATGTCCAATGATAGGAGAAGGAGCAATAGGTGCAAGCTGGAGCAGAGAAGGTTCCATGTGAACATAAGGGAAAACTTTTTCTCTGTGAAGATGGCAGAGCACTGGAACAAGCTGCCTAGAAGGGTTGAGGGGTCTCCTCCTCTGCAGACATTCTAAATTCACCTGGATGTGTTCCTATGTGACCTATTCTAGGTGATCCTGCTCAGGCAGAGGGGCTGGACTGGGTGGTCTTTCAAGGTCCCTTCCAGTGTTTAAAGACTGTGTGATACATCCATATCTGTATCTGTATATCATAGAATCAACCAGATTGGAAGAGACCTCCAACATCATCCAGTCCAACCTAGCACCCAGCCCTAGCCAATCAACCAGACCATGGCACTGAGTGCCTTATCCAGGCTTGGCTTCAACACCTCCAGGCACAGCCACTCCACCACCTCCCTGGGCAGCCCATTCCAATGCCAATCACTCTCTCTGCCAACAACTTCCTCCTAACATCCAGCCTAGACCTCCCCTGGCACAGCTTCAGGCTGTGTCCCCTTGTTCTGTTGCTGGTTGCCTGGCAGAAGAGCCCAACCCCACCTGGCTACAGCCTCCCTTCAGGTATCTATATCTATACCTATATCTTTATCTATATCTATCTATCTATCTCTATATCCATTTCTATATCTATTTCTATGTCTATCTTTATCTATATCTGTATCTCTCTATATCTATATATCTATTTCTATGTCTATATCTATCTATATCTATATCTATACCTATATCTTTATCTATATCTATCTATTTCTATATCTATTTCTATGTCTGTCTTTATCTATCTATATCTGTATCTCTCTATATCTATATATCTATTTCTATGTCTATATCTATCTATTTCTATATCTATATCTATGTCTATCTACATATCTATATCTCTCTATATCTATTTCTATGTCTATCTATATCTCTATATATCTATTTCTATATCTGTATCTAATATCTATGTCTATCTATATATCTATATCTATTTATCTCTATCTCTGTATCTATATCTATTTCTCTATATCTATCTCTATCTATCTCTCTATATCTATTTCTATGTCTATCTGTATCTATCTATTTCTATGTATATCTATATCTATATCTATATCTATATCTATATCTATATCTCTCTTTATATATCTATTTCTATTTCTATATCTATAATATCTATGTCTATCTATATATCTATATCTATCTATCTATCTATCTCTGTATCTATATCTATTTCTCTATACCTATCTCTATCTCTATCTCTATATATCTATTTCTATGTCTATCTGTATCTATCTATCTATCTATTTCTATCTATATCTATATCTATATCTCTCTTTATATATCTATTTCTATTTCTCTATCTATAATATCTATGTCTGTCTATCTATCTATCTATCTATCTATCTATCTATCTATCTATCTATCTATCTATCTATCTATCTCTATCTCTGTATCTATATCTATTTCTCTATACCTATCTCTATCTCTATATCTATCTCCTAGGCCCCTTGCCCCAGTCTCTGCCCACAGCCATGTCCAACCTTGACCACCCACTGATGATTTGGGCTCTCTCTGCCCCATGTCCTCCTGGTTGATTTCTCATTTGACAAAACTCTACCAGCCCAGGCAAAATATTTACAGGCCTGATTAAACATTGAGGGAGTGGGGAGCTTGCTAAAAACGTGGCACTTATATAAATAGAGCATAATTAAAATAAAAAGTGACTTTTAGCAAGGACAGCTCTCTCAGCTGGGCTGTGTTTACCTTAGTTGTTTCCCTCCATTAATTACAGTCAGAGAGGGAGACTTGTGCAAATGGAAAGAAATGAATCGAATGTGTTTAGAGTTTTGTGTGGCTGGCTTATGGGGATTGCAATTAAGCTGGTATGTTTGGGGTGCTAAATTACATTGCTTAGATCTATTCTTCCCTTTTCAAGCCCCGGGAAGGTGAAAAGGCAGGAGGCAGTGACAATTAGAAGGTAAACAGGAGGTGCCAGGAATGGTTATTTGAGCTCCTGTGCCTCAAGGGTTCCACTCTTTGCAAGTATTGAGGTTCATTCCTTAATAAATGCAGCCTTGCTCTGTGCTAGGAAAAGATAAAGGGGAGATGGTGAAGAGCAGGGCACATCTGAGCTCTGCCCTGGCAGTGGGAAGAGTGACGTGGGTGGGAGTTTAGTCCAATTCTCCTGGAAAATCAGGCTAGGTGACTCAGCAGCCTTGCGTGTGTTCTCGCTGCTTCCCATTAGCAGCTGCCCAGTACCACCCACGTCTGACACAGGGGAGAGGCTTCCAAATATAATGAGGTTTTGACATGGTCTGTGAAAATGGGTGATGGAATGGAAAAGTGAACGAATAGAGAATGAAATGCATCCGCCAGGGGAAAGGGAAGGGGATGCTCAACCCTTACTAGGCACTAGAGAATCCACACTGCAGCCTTCCATAGAGGTATTTAAGAAGGAACCTGGGTAAGATCAGTGCAATGTTCACCAGCCAGCCAGGTTCCCTGCCCTTTGCAGCATTTAACCACAACAGCTGTTTATGGGCACTAGGATCTTGGGGTCTGGGAACTTGGAAAATATTTTTTCCTTAACATATGTTTATGCAGAGAATTGTTTTGGTTGGGAAAGACCTCTAAGGTCATCAAGTCCAACTGGTGACCTGACACCACCATGGCCATCACAGGCTCACAGGATATCAGGGGTTGGAAGGGACCCAAGGAGATAATGAAATCCAACCCCCCTGCCAGAGCAGGGCCATACAGTCTAGCTTGGGTCACAGAGCAATGCATCCACATGGGCCTTGAAAGTCTGCAGAGAAGGAGACTCCACAACTCCTCTGGGCAGCCTGTGCCAGTGCTCTGTGACCCTTACAGTCAAGAAGTTCCCCCATGTGTTGAGGTGGAACCTCCTGTGCTGTGCAGCTTCCATCCATTGCTCCTTGTCCTATCCTAGGGAGCAGTGAGCAGAGCCTGTCCCCCCCACTCCTGACCCTCAGTCCTCAGCTATTTATAAACATTCATCAAATCCCCTCTCAGTCTTCTCTTCTGCCATTAAAAAGCCCCAGGTCCCTCAGCCTCTCCTCATCAGGCAGTGTTCCAGTCCCCTAATCATACTTGTAACTCTTAGAATCATAGAATCAACCAGGTTGGAAGAGAACTCCAAGATCATCCAGTCCAACCTAGCACCCAGCCCTATCCAGTCAACCAGACCATGGCACTAAGTGCCTCATCCAGTCTTTTCTTGAAGACCCCCAGGGACGGTGCCTCCACCACCTCCCTGGGCAGCCCATTCCAATGGGAAATCACTCTCTCTGTGAAGAACTTCTTCCTAACATCCAGCCTATACCTCCCCTGGCACAACTTGAGACTGTGTCCCCTTGTTCTATTGCTGGTTGCCTGGGAGAAGAGGCCACCCCCCACCTGGCTACAATGCCCCTTCAGGTAGTTGTAGACAGTAATAAGATCACCCCTGAGCCTCCTCTTCCATCTCCTTGTCCCTCTTAAACTGAGTTATCCAAAGTTTGCTCTGCAGTGCTGAGCTGCTCAGACAGGGTGAGTCCTTGCAAATGATGCTTGCAGCTCTGGCTTGGGTGGTAGGGCCAGGGAGGGTGAAGAGGGTGCACCAGAGCTGCAGGGTACACAGAGGCCCAGGGAATCTGGTGTTCAGAGGCAGTCACTTGATTACCCCTCTTACACTTTGCAGTTTATTTACCAAACCACAGAAGACTCCAAGTCACCTCCTGTCACTTCTCTGCAGACCTGTCTCACTTCCCTGCTGCCTTGAGCCATCCTAAGTCCAGCAGACTGGTTGCTGTCTCTGTGCTCTTGTTAGAGTGAAAAAATATCCCTTGTATCCCAACAGGAGCAGATTTCCTTGGGAAAACCCTGTTGGCATTGCTGTGCCCTACATCATCCTCACCTCCTCCCACTGCTCTGGGCAATGTTGGAAGGGCAGAAGGCCAGCTGCCTCCTCCTAGGTTGTATATGTGAGGTGGGCAGGGATGCCAGGGACAAGCAGTGTCTGGCAGATGGATCCTCTGCCAGCAAACCTCTTCACCTGGCCGTTGCCTGTGCCCGGGTGATATATCGAGCAGCTGGGCTGCAATAGGATTTCTACCCAGAATATTGGCTGGATGATAAAGGAGTCTGTCTGCACTGATAATTGCACCATAAATAGCACTGGGCTTGGCAGTGATGAGTGAGGCATTAGAAAGCCTCACCCTCTGGATTCCTCCCACTTCCTTCCATCTTCCTGACTGCTAACAAGCTGGAAGAACAGTTCCTTGGTTTTTACCAGCCACGAGAGGTTTATTGCACTCAGATGCAGCTGGGCACCTTCCTCCCCATAAATCTTAATGCTGAAAAAGGAGAGAGAGGAGGGGGAAAAAGCATCTAAATTGGGTGATTACTGAAAAGCAGCAGGTAGGGCAGCGTTGTGGCATGGCTGTCCCTCTTCATTCTCGCCACAAGCTTGCCCCTCTCCCTCCTCCAGACTTTTCCTGGCTCTTCTGGGCACTCTCAGGCACTTGGGGATAACCTCCAGCTTTACTTCACTGATGGAAACTGAAAAGCTGCCAGCTAGCCCCAAACACTGAAAAATGAGGAGCTCAGGCTGGGGAGTGTTGTAGAAGTTAAGACTGGAAAGAACTATAATGAATATAAATAGATTGGAAGCCCTCTCTGGCTGCTTGCCTTTGAGCCTGCAGAAAGCATGTGGATCCTTGTCTTTGCTTCCAGAAGAAAAGCTGGGAAATGGACTTGACTCCACTGGCACAGTAGCCTGCTCTTGAACTCCAAAAGATGCTGTCAAAACAAAGATTTTGATCATAAAACCCCTTCTGTTAGGCTTTCTCACTCACATCACCCTCAAGTCCACCCAAGCTCTGTCCTCTGGGCAGATTTGCAGCCACTGTGCACAAACAGCCACCAGATGCTCTGAGGAGTGGGATGTAAATGGACAAAGCAGCCAGGAATGAACAAAGGCACCTCCTCATCACATCCTAGTAGCAGGTCAGTGACTTGCTTCTGGGACCCTTCCTTTTCCTATGTGCAGTGCCCTGTTAGCACAAACTCTCTTTTCAACCCCAGAGAGAGAGCTTGCAAGATCCTGGTCAAAAGTTAAAGCCTGAGGAATCAGGTGTGAGGTACCCCAAATGTTGGGCATATCTCATTCTTGGTTCCTCTGTCTCAGCTCAGACTGAGGGGTGGTAACATTCCATGATGAACAGCCCCAGGCAGAAGTGCCCTGCTACCAACAGACTCGTTTTGTCATGCTCCCAGAGGACTGGAAAACTTCTCTGTGTTAGAGAGGTGGGATTTGGCTTGCTCCTCTTTGTGTCTGCTTCTGGGAAATGGCTTAAATTGTCCTCATCTCTCTGCCCAGGCTCTAGGGTACAGCGCCCTGGGCTGCATATTCTGTGCTGCTGTGTGGTCAGAGGCTGCTCCCACAGAAAGGGATGCAGGCTGTCACTGTGCTGATGCAACCTCATGGCTTTAGCTGGAGTGTGCTGTCAGAGCTCTTTAGCAGTGGGCTGGAAATCCATGCTGCTGGAGCATCCTCGCTGCCAGTCGCCTCTGGTGCCGCAGGGCACAGATCCACCGCTTCAGGCTCCTTTGGAGCAGGGACCCTTCAGGGGTGAAGTGCTGGGCTGTCTCTGCCCACTCCTGACATCACTCAGGCACACTGATATCATTTTATTTTGCTAGGAAGAGGAATTATTTTTCTTTTGAAGTTTTGAATGGCCCAGGAGCGAAGGGGAGGGAAACAATTCTCCTTCCCAGATACTTCCTAAGGCCTCCACAAACAACTGCAGTAGGAGGAAGGCAAATTTTATTCTGAGATGGGACAAGATACTTAAAAAGCAGATTTCAAGGACATTGAGTGGAGATGGAAGAAATCCATCCCCAATGCTCATGTTGCAAGCAGGACCCTTCAGCGTGGGTGGATGGGTAGCATGGGGGCTCCTGCTGACACAAGAGGAGCAGGAGAAGCTCTCTCTGCGTGCATGGCAATGAAGGCTGCTAAGCAGGCAAGAGCTTTTCAGCTCCTGGACAAATCCATAAGCCTTCCTCTTCTGCACACACACACCAAATCCAAAGACCAAGTATAGAGCAGATTTTTTTTTTTCCCTTTTCCTTTCTATTTTTTTTAAACCATTCCAGAGCATTTGTAGCAAAACTATTTACCCTGCTTAAGCCTTGGATTTGCAAGTTTAAAGCTTTCACAGTTCCAGGTGTGCCCAAAAAGATAAGGGAGCTTGGAGGTGCACTGCTCTACTTCAAAATAAATAAATAAAGCAGAGATTAATTTGAAGCTCCTTTTTAATACTCTGTATTTCTCTGTTACCCACTGTTATTGTTAGCCTGACCTTGTCTAAGCTGACATGGGATAGCACAAACCCCTTAGAACAACAGGAGCGATGAGTGCTCTTCACCTTGGTGTTTTCCTCTCAGTTTTCTTCTTTTTTCTCTCCATGTCTCAGATAGTTGTTGGCAGAACAACTGGGGGTGTTGGTAGATAGTTGCTGAACATGAGCCAGCAGTGTGCCCAGGTGGCCAAGAGAGCCAATGGCATCCTGGGCTGTATTAGGAGCAGTGTGGCCAGCAGGATGAGGGAGGTTATTCTACTCCTGTACTCAGCACTGGGCAGGCCACACCTTGAGTGCTGTGTCCAGTTCTGGGCTCCTCAATTCAAGAGAAATGTTGAGGTACTGGAATGTGTCCAGAGAAGGGCAATGAAGGTGGTGAGGGGCCTGGAGCACAGCCCTGTGAGAGGAGGCTGAGGGAGCTGGGGGTGTGCAGCCTGGAGAAGAGGAGGCTCAGGGCAGACCTTGTTGCTGTCTACAACTACCTGAAGGGAGGCTGTAGCCAGGTGGGGTTGGGCTCTTCTGCCAGGCAACCAGCAACAGAACAAGGGGTCACAGTCTTTATCTGTGCCAGGGGAGGTCTAGGCTGGATGTTGTGAGGAAGTGCCTCCCGGAGAGGATGATTGGCATTGGAATGGGCTGCCCAGGGAAGTGGTGGAGTTGCCGTTGCTGGAGGTGTTGAAGAAAAGCCTGGATGGGGCACTTAGTGCCATGGTCTGGTTGGTTGGCTAGGGCTGGGTGCTAGGTTGGACTGGGTGATCTTGGAGGTGCCTTTCAACCTGGTTGATTCTATGATTCTGTGATAGCTCAAGTCTCTTCTATGATTCTTTGATAGAAGCAACTCTGCAGCCTCAAGGTCTCCACTAATAACCAATGCAGCAAGGTGGGGAGAACAAGGAAGAAGTGGTTTGGAGAGGTGTAACAACCATTTGAAAATGCTGGAGACCCCAAAAGGGACCAGAGAGGAAAGAAGAGAGTGGTGTGCACCCCAGTCTTGGCTGCTACAATGGGGCCCCTCCTCTGTTGATGCCAAAAGCTGTGGCTCAGCCAGCATGGCATGGGGCGTGCTGAGCACCGGATCCCCTTCAGAGGCTGTTACCGGATTCCCAACAGGAGATGGAAATCTTGACTTAATAAAACAGATTCCAACATATACTTGGCTGGACACAGCAGGAGGAAATGAACCAACCCAGGCAATGAAAATATAATGAGACTGAAGAAACAGCCTGGGAGTTGAGGGATCTGTGCTGTGCATGACTCAGTGGAAAGAGGCGAGGCAGGGCTCTGCGGAAGAGGCTTTGGGAGAAGGAGGCTGGGGCTGAGATGAGATTAATCAAGGAACGAGAGCTGCCTAGGCATGGGCATACTTGGCTGTTCTATTAGGAGGGAGATCACTGCTTCTGGTTCCTCAAAATGAGCTCTGAGGCAATGAAACAGGCTGCAATGACAGGTCCTTTCCTTACTGAGTGACTGCTTCATTCAGAACGTCAGGCACATGGCTGGATTTATGTGAAGGATACTCTGGATTTGGAGAAGCAGGACATCCTTGTGGGATCCATATTGCTCCCCTCAGTGAAAAACTGCCTTTGACAAGCACTGTGCCCTGCTTCTGCTGGACTTTTCCCTGGCAGCAGCTCCATTTGTGGCATCTGCACAGACAGTTCTTCCTCCTTCTTCCTGCTCCAGGCTGGATGTGGAAGCCCTTGTCCCCAGCAGGGCAGCACCAGGCAGCCAACATCCCAACTCACTGATGAGGGCATGCTGGTGCACCCATAAGCCATAAGTGCCTGGCTAAGCACAGCAAACACAGACAACTGTTGGCAGAATCCCCAGCAAACCAAGCCCACGTAGCATCTCTGTAGCTGCAACAAATGAAATCCATGGTTTGGAGCTGAAACTGTCACTGTCTGCCTGGGGGAGTTAAAGCTCTGTGGAAAAAGTAGCAGAAGTTTAGTCCAGGTCAGCAAAACTATCTATTCTGAAAGTCACTCCTTTTCTTGTCTTTCTCTGTCAAAGTCATTGGGAGCTGCATTTGATTTTCTCAGCTCTCTCCCTCTTGGAAGCTCGATACCACCCTCAGCACTGGGTACTGCTGAGCTCTGGCTCTCACTCAAATTTTCTTGCCTTTTGGGGAGATAGAAACTAATCAATGAGGAGTATTAAAGAATATGAAAGCTGCAATGATTTAACATTTCCCACAAAGGTCAGAGTCCCCTGGCAGCTCCACGATAATGCTGAGCTGAAGCCAGCACAGGGAGGTGACATACCTTGGGGATAAGCTCTTGTGCCTCTGTTTGCTGCAGGAGAAGTGTTCTTATGTGATGGGAAAGATCCTGCTGCTGGGCAGGCTCAGGCTGGCCAGGCTTCTGAGCTTCTGCTGGGTTGAGTTTAGGTTCCCCCAGTGCTCATGGGGAGCCTGGGCTGCGTCAGTCCTGGGCTAGCAGGTGTGGGCTCACAGGGCCACAGCGTCCTGCTGCAGCACATTCTTGCTTCAGTCTGGAAGTCTCCAGAGTGTTGCTGGGGAGTGATGCACTCAGGTCACCTCAGGGCTGCTCAGCACAGTGGGCCACTGAGATTTTGGAGTCCTTCAACTGACCAAGTATAACTCCTTTGGCCAACAGCTGCTACTTCTATCTGGCTGTGGCTGGGGACTTTGCTGGATCCCTGGTAGGAGTTTTTTTACCTCAGATTTTGCCCTGAGCTCAGGTCTTGATTTGATAGCACACCTTCCTTTCCAAAGCTGTTGGGACCCAAGAAGGGCTCTTGAGGCTCACTATTCAGGGGAGGGTGCAGGATACATCCCAGTCCATGGAAGCAGGAGTTCCTATTGACCAGGGTAACAGAAATACAGTTCCTGGAGTATACTCACGTTGTGTCCCTCTGTACAATTCCTTCTTCTACTTCTGTGGCAGCTATGGGAATTTTAAGTAATCCTCAGGTGGAGATTAAAGTTTTGGTTCCTTACATTTTCTCCTGAGAAATCTTATCAAGTAACTTTTCACTGTGTCTCAGACTTGGTCTCATTTGCCAGGCAACCAGCAACAGAACAAGGGGACAGAGTCTCAAGCTGTGCCAGGGGAGGTCTAGGCTGGATGTTAGGAGGAAGTTGTTGGCAGAGAGAGTGATTGGCATTGGAATGGGCTGCCCAGGGAGGTGGTGGAGTCGCCGTCCCTGGAGGTGCTCAAGAAAAGCCTGGATGAGGCACTTAGTGCCATGGTCTAGTCAACTGTATAGGGCTGGGGGATGGGTTGGACTGGATGATCTTAGAGGTCTCTTCCAACCTGGTTGATTCTGTGATTCCATGATTCTAAGGGGATTTGCCAGGAATGCTCATGCTAGCCAAAGTGCCCTGCAGAGCCTGCCCAATTCTCCTGCTGCACACAGGGTGCTGGCATTTGGGGTTTGGGTAGCTGCATTTCAAAGGAGAAGCAGAAAGAACATATGTGACAGGCAGGCAAAGTTTTGGCTGGTGGGGGAGCATCTTGGTTTGAAGGTGCTCAGTGACTGCTACCAGCCCAGTGCTGCAGGGAAGGGGTGCAGCATCCCCATGCGGTGCTTCAGCAGCACCCAGCCACCAGCTCCCTCACCTTAGCACATGGCCACCAGGCACCACAGTAGAGTCGTGGGCTGGCTTGCAGGAAATCAAGGAAGTGGCTTAGTGTGGGCAGCAGCTGCTGAAAGCCTAATGACATCTCCTGCTTGGTTTCTAATTTGTCTGGAATCTCAGCAGGCTGACACCTTCTAATTTGCTGTTTGTTGCTGCACTCCTAGAAGTCCAGCTGATTACTCTGCTGGTGCCAGCAGATCAATCTCACAGAAAGAGACTTATTTTTCTTCTGGTCTTGAAGAGGCTAGTTTTCCAAACATCTGTGCTTACCTGCTGAGCTGAGCAAGATTGCTCTCACTGGTGCCTGCTGCTCTCTGTGCTGCCAGGCACACCTTCAGCCTGGGGCAGAGCTGAAAGAGAGGCTGGAGTCTGGCCCAGTGGTTGGATTTTTATGTCTGTGCTGATACTGGTGAGAGGATAGCAAAAGAGATTCACACAGGAGAAAAAAAAGTCCATAGAGCCTTTTTCAGTGTCATTAGTTCTATGGTTGTATTAAATTGAATTTGGAGGGTCAAGATGTCATGGGAGAGGGCCACAGGGTGGGCTTGCACAGAGCAGCTATGGAATGACTCATTACAGCCCAGCACTGTAGAGGGTGTCATCATAGAAGGGTATCATCATAGAATCAACCAGGTTGGAAGAGACCTCCAAGATCATCCAGTCCAACCTATCACCCAGCCCTAACCAGGTGAGGCTATCCTGCTTCTCACTCCAAACTTAAAGGCCTGTGAAATCCACCTTCTGGGAGTATTTGCATGTTGCAGTCTGTGCACATCTTCTGAAGGGAACTCATCTGCCTTATCCCAGCTCTGCTGCTGTTCCTCTCACATTGCCTGTCTCCTTTCCACTGCTCAATCCTCATACTGGGCTAGTGGAGCATCTGCATCACCCCACTCTGTCCTCTGGCAGCAGAAGCTGCTCCAGCTGTTTGCATTCGTGATGTTTGTTGGCAGCTCTGCAGGGCATAGGATGAATTTTGTATGTAAAGGTATCACCTGGCCTTCGTGGGACCCTTCTTCAAGGGCAAGCAAGTGACCCGCTGCAGCCCAGCTCATTGCCACTAGAGGGCGCAGATGGGGCTGGTGGCGGGAGGTAGGCAGGGTCCATTCCCTGCTCGTCCCTTGCCTTTTCTCAGGGTCCACACAGACTCCAGTTTATTACCAATGCAGCAAAGCATTGCCTCTTTTAGCTTAATCATAGAATCATAGAATCAAACGGCTTGGAAGAGACCTCCAAGATCATCCAGTCCTACCTAGCACCCAGCCCTGTCTAATCATGTAGACCATGGCACTAAGTGCCTCAGCCAGGCTTTTCTTTTAACACCTCCAGGGATAGTGACTCCACCACCTCCCTGGGCAGCCCATTCCAATGCCAATCACTCTCTCTGACAACAACTTCCTCCTAACATCCAGCCTAGACCTGCCCTGGCACAACTTGAGACTGTGTCCCCTTGTTCTGTTGCTGGTTGTCTGGGAGAAGAGACCAACCTCACCTGGCTACAGCCTCCCTTCAGGTAGTTGTAGACAGCAAATGCTATCCCAATTGAATAGTCATCCAAAATCTAAAGTGAAAAGCTGAGAGGTTGAGGAAGGATAAATTGGAAGGCAGCATTTGACCACGTGCCAATCATATATGATACATCTAATGACAAATATTCACAGCTTACAATAAAAAGAAGAAGGCTTAGGGGCCAAATATCCTAGAAATCCAAGAAATAACTCTCATAAGGAACATTTAATTTAGGACTTTTTAAAACAGGGGGGGAAAAAAAAGAGAAGTCATTATTTCCTCCACACCAGAATTTGCTGAAAGCACTCCAAGTCCTGCATTATGAGTGCCACAGAACAAAATAATTGTGTGATTAGTAATGCATCTCACTCTTTGCAAACTGAAAGCTTTTTTTTTTTTCTACTTTCAACAAGTACAAGATGTAATATTTTACTTTTCTGTGGTGGGAAAGCACTGGCCATTCCTTCCCCTTCCTCCCTATTTCAGCCTCACTGCAGTATATAATTAATAAAGATAATAAATACCCTCCACGAAGCAGGAGGAGAGAGACATGAATGGCACAATGTGCATAGCTTGCACTTGCCAGAGTAGCCAGAAGCTACTCTGAGGACTAGCTGTGTCCTCTCCAGTACTTTCCAACCTGCCACTCCCAGGCACTGCAGAAACAAGACCATTTGCCCAAAGTTGAGCACCAGATCCGTGGCCAGATTGGGATGGGAGCCCAACCGCTGTCAGCGCAGGGCTTGTGCATACAGCTGTGAGCTGCTGCTCACATGAGAGAGTTGCTGTTAATTCAGTGGCCAGAGAGATGTTTCTGGGGCTCTGGCATCTCTGTGCTCAGCACTCGCAGGAGATTAGTCCATGCATGTTAACAAATGTCCCCTCAGTGTTGGCCTGGCCCACAGGAAAGGCTCTGGCATAACTTGCCTGGCTTCTGTTTGGTGAGACAAACAAAACTGTTGCCTGGGTGATAGCATCCTTGTGCCCTGCTAGGTACCACTGGACAAGCAGCTTTCCCCTGCTCTTCAGCTCACGGCTCACTGAGCCTGCTGCTGCTGCTGCCATGGGAAGCGCTACCAAACCTGTTTTGCTTTTTAAAGTTGATCCTCCCCAGTGAGGAATCTCTCCCTCAGTTGCTCAGCCACAGTGGGCTAGCTGAGGCATTGCAGCAGAGAGCAACTGGACACGTAGGATACAGGAGGATTGCCTGGCAGAGCCCTGATGGGAGTGCACAGCCACTGCTGCCCAAAGCCCAGCGGAATGATGAGGTTTCAGCATGTACTGGAGTGCTGGGGGACCAGGGGCTCTGTGAGCAATGATAGGCAGGACAATGTGGCAGGCCAGGAGCTGGGCACACCTGGAAATGAGCTGCACCCACATGGAGAGGTGCAAGCCCCCATTGAGTCCACACCAGGAGATTTGCTTCACTCATGAGACAAAGGAAGGATGTCCAAGCACAGTGCCTGTTCTGCAGCCTCAGACAAAAAGCATTGACCTTGCAAGCAAGCTGATTTAATTCTACATGGACTGCTTTGTGTACCACACCATGCTCTGCCCAGCTGCGAGAAGGGCAGTGAGAATTCAAATCTGGAGCTGCATCTCTGCCTTGGGGCTTCTCCAACTGTCTCTGCAGCCTTCTCTTGTCCTTCTCCCCTTTCCTCTGCTCACTCTGCTAAGCATGGCAGCTTGACTGGCTGTTTCCATGGCATGCTGGCAGTATTTTAGAGGCAGGGCAGGGAGGACAGCCTGGCAGGGATGTAAGCAGGACTTTTTGGTGCATGCTAACGAGATGGTGCCTGGCAGAAAACAGAGCCAGCAGGGGTGGGCAAGCGGGAGCTGAGAGCAGCTTATCGCTGCTCTGCAGAAAGGGGCTTGCAGAGACAGTGGCTGCTAAATAAATAAATAAATAAGGCAAACATCAAACACCTCAACTTCCCACAGTCCTGGCCTGTGTGCCTGCTGGGGCTCCCAGTTGTGTTTGCCCCCCAGCAGCTGATGAGCAGAGCGGCTCTAATGAAAATGAACCACTGCTGCTGCAGGCACAGAACTCCAGTCCTGGCGGTCACAACAGGGCCTGTTGGTATGATAAAAGGCCTGTGAACTATTTTTCCCTGATAAGGAAAGGCTTGTGCCAAGAGAGGACTGGAGGACAGGAGACCCAAGGTTCTTGGACCACTTGCCTGGGTGTGAAGCCAAAGGCAATGCCAGCGCAGGACATGCTGTGACAGGGGCTGAGCAGCTGCTCAAGCCTGCTAACATGGACTGGCAATCAACTGCTGGCACTGCAAAACCAGAACAAAAGCTTTCTCTAAAATGCTCTTTTTTTGGCATAGGAAAGGAACAGGCCATCCACTGACAGCCACCAAGCAGGCTTGGCCCTCCTTGGGTGAACTGCTGCTACAGAGCAGCGCTTACTGGGAAGAGCTGGGAACTGAAGTCATGAATGGAGTACAAGAGACTGAGAGCAAAGAGGGGAAGGTGCATTGCACTGCTCTCTATGGGCCCCTCTCCTGGGCTTTGGTTGAACCTGGGCTGCTGAGTAGCTGTCTTCTCCTCTGGTTTTGTAAGGGCTCAAAGATCCTGCTGGAGAAACACAGATGGCACTTGGCTTCTGCAAAGCAGCTCCTCCACACAGAGCAAGGCTGGTGTAGGCAGAAACACTCTGTCCTTTTTGACCTCAGCATCAACAAAGACCAACTGAAAAACAGGAATATCCTCCCTAAAGACTGAGAAGTACAAATAATGCTTGAAATAAACCAGACTCCTAACCAGAAGCAGGATGCTTGGTGGCAAGAAGAATCATAGAATCATAGAATCAACCACGTTGAAAGAGACCTCCAAGATCATCCAGTCCAACCTGGCACCCAGCCCTAACCAGTTGTCTAGACCATGGCACTAAAGAGAGAACTAGAGATCTGGCAGGGAACACTACAAGGAGATCAGGTGATCTAGCAGCTGGCTGTGTGCCCAACACACCAGGCACCAGCCAGGGGACCTCTCCTTCTGACACAGGAGCAAACCCTATACTAGCAGGATCAGGTCTCCAGGCAGGGCAATGTAACATGCAAGGCAAGCATAGAAGAAATGGCCAAAGGGACTATACAAAGACAGGAAAAGGAGCAGCCTGGGCAGTCCAGGAAGACTGCATCAAACAGCCCTTAACACAAAAGTGCTCTTGTGGCACTTCTGTGCTTCATGGAAGCAAGCTAATGCTCACACTGCTACCAAGCATTGTCCCTGGAGACTGGTCAGCTTTCCTTCCCTCTGGAGGGGAAGAAGCAATGCCATTCCAGTTATCTATCCAGGGCCTACTTTGAGCTCTTTTTCTTTTTTCTTCTCTTTTTCCAATTGCTCTGCATAGTTTTGGGTGCCTAAAACTGCCCAGAGCATGTTTGTCCTGTCCTTCCATCTGCTACACTGTCCACGTGGAGCTTGTGGCTCACCTCACCTGGGCAAAAGCCAAGCTGCATCACAGTCATCTCTCTTGGTCTTTTAAGCCAGCAAACTTTTGTTGGCTCCACAGATTGTGTTTCAGGCCTGATGTGAAGCTCCACTGCAATCCAATCAAAGCAGTATTCCCTGGCTGACTATTACTTTCCTGGAAAAGCCACTTCCAGTGGTGTTATCACTTCAGCAGACTCAGAAGAGAAATCTTACGAGGCACCTGAGGATTTTTATGCTAATGAGTTCCAGTCCATCATCAGTTCCTCACTGTTAGTGTTTCACCTGCCTCTGCACAGCATCAGTGACTTCTCTTGTAAGATCTCCTTCATTCACCATCTCTTGCCATCCTGGAAGGGTCAGCTCATAAAGGAGAAAGACTTTAGCCCCAGATCAAGACATATCAGAGTCTTAGTGATAAAAACAATGGAGGTATTTTGAGCCTTTCTTACAGGAGATTTGTTCCACCTTATGACATTTTCAAATGAGAAATAAGGGAATGGGAAGAAAGATCATCATCTTGTACAACCAATCAGGAATACCAGGTGGTTTGAGAGCTCAGAAAACCTGCTGAAGGATTCAAAAGGAGCTAAAAGGACTGAAAGATCTTCAAAGGTCCCCATCTGATGGCAAAAAAGGTGACCACTTGGTTAGAATCATAGAATCATAGAATCAAGGTCTCTTCAAGGTTGGAAGAGACCTCCAAGATCATCCAGGCCAACCTAGCACCCAGACCTAGACAATCAACCAGACCATGGCACTAAGTGCCTCAGCCAGGCTTTGCTTCAACACCCCCAGGGATGGTGACTCCACCACCTCCCTGGGCAGCCCATTCCAATGCCAATCACTCTCTCTGCCAACAATTTCCTCCTAACACCCAGCCTAGACCTCCCCTGGCACAGCTTGAGACTGTGTCCCCTTGTTCTGTTGCTGGTTGTCTGGCAGAAGAGCCCAACCCCACCTGGTTACAGCCTCCCTTCAGGTAGTCATAGACAGAAATGAGATCACTCCTGAGCCTCCTCTTCTGCAGGCTGCACATCCCCAGCTCCCTCAGCCTCTCCAGCAGTGATGAAACCCACTTGTTTCTCCCCACCCATCAGAAAAACCCAAAGTCATTCTACAGAAAGATAATCCTGGGAGTGGTTGTCAGCAATGGTGGTGAAGAGGATGAATTTTTCCTGATGCCAAATTTACCTCTAGAAGGTCTACAGAGAGGCAGCCAACCTAGTTCATTGCCTTGCTTAATATCAATCTCCAGAGCTTTTTGCCTTTTGATCTCAGCAATGAGACTTGATTTTCTATAGTTGTTTTTTTTTTACCATATCTAATGCTTTTGCAATTGGAATGGGCTGCCCAGGGAGGTGGTGGAGTCACCATCCCTGGAGGTGTTGAAGCAAAGCCTGGCTGAGGCACTTAGTGCCATGGTGTAGTTGATTGGACAGGGTTGGGTGCTAGGTTGGACTGGCTGATCTTGGAGGTCTCTTCCAACCTGGTTGATTCTATGATTCTAAGACAGAACAATAACAACAGGACTGCACTTGGAGGGTAAATACTATTCTCTAAATGTCTGTGCAATGATTCATGCTGAGTGCTGCTTGGTTGGACCCACCTCAAATCCTCCCTCCTTTGCCCTCCAGAGCAAGCTGGGTTTATCAATCCTGGTTTAATGCTCATTTTTCCCTCAGATTCTGCAATGAGAGTGGAAAAAGGAGGATCATCCTTTGTCTTTCACTCTCTTTAAGTTTTGATGCTCCCATGTCTTTCCTTCCCTTGTCTCCTCTCCTCCCCCCTTACGCCAGCATCCTTTGAAGAGCCGCGCTTATTAAAGACTGAAGGGGATTTGCCACATGTCACTTTCAAAGGTCTGGGGGCAGGCAGCTTTAATTGCAGGATTTTTCACACAGAGTGTTAAAATTTATTAAAGTCAACTTCTCTGATTTCCCTTTAATGAGATGACAACTGTGTGTGGGAGATAACATTAGGTTCAGTCGGTGGGAAATGCACAGAGGGAGTTTTAGCAATCAGACCAAGAATGAGAGCAAAGGAAACCCAAACCTGTGTTAGATTTTGTGTCTTAAGGACTTAACTTTGCAACGTAATTTGAAGGTAAGAAACTGGGATCATGCTTCAAACAGTACAACATGGCCAGAAATCTTCTTTTTAAAAGGCTCCCCGTGGGACATGGAGCAGGAGATGGTGGGCTTTTAGGGCTGTCTTACTTAGAAAACACTTCCAGCATTCCAGCCACTGTTTCTCCAGGAACATGGCTGCTCCTGTGAGAGCAAGATGGAATGAACTTCACTTAGCACCTGAGGAAACACATTCAACACAACTACTCGTGCTGAGATCTACCCAAGGTGCCAGCTACTGCAGCAACCCCTGCCCGCACTGAGATATTGGAGGGGGCAGTAGGGGTTAAACCCTGTTTACATCAGCCCTTGCAGTGCAAGCTAGTGCCCCCCTGAGCACAGAGAATCATAGAATCAAGCAGGTTGGAAGAGACCTCCAAGGTCATCCAGGACAACCTAGCACCCAGCCCTAGCCTGTCATCTAGACCATGGCACTAAGTGCCTCATCCAGGTTTTGCTTCAACACCTCCAGGGATGGTGACTCCACCACCTTCCTGGGCAGCCCATTCCAATGCCAATCACTCTCTCTGCCAACAACTTCCTCCCAACATCCAGCCTAGACCTCCCTTGGCACAACTTGAGACTGTGTCTCCTTGTTCTGTTGCTGGTTGCCTGGCAGAAGAGCCCAACCCCACCTGGCTACAGCCTCCCTTCAGGTAGTTGTAGACGGCAATGAGCTCTGCCCTGAGCATCCTCTTCTCTAGGCTGCACACTCCCAGCTCCCTCAGCCTCTCCTCATAGGCTTTGTGTTCCAGGCCCCTCACCAGCTTTATAACATCTATAACCCCATAAGTAACACATATAACCCCACTGACAGTGCACGACCAGCTGGAAGTAGGACCATATGAGCCTGGCTGAAAAGAACTCCCCTTCCTAATCAGGACACCCTGACAGCACTGAGGGGAAAAAAACCCAACCCAACCAACCCAACCCAACAAAGTGAAAAGGGAAAGGAAAAATTAAAAACAAAATTAAAAGGGAGGAAAACCAAAGTGGGTGGAGGGAAGCCTGAACTTTTTCCACCAGCCTCCCTGGCTGCTTTCCTTTCTCAGCTCCCTTCCATCCTCCTCCCTTCTCTGGGTGCTACCTTCAAACTGGATTTTGTTGCCCTACTTTTGTCCAGCCTTCTCCTAGAGATAAGATAAACGCTGCTTTCAATTAACAAGCCTTGATTGCTGAAAGCACTAGGAGGCAGTTCAGTTAGAGCCAGCAAATTAATTGAAACCTAAATGTACACAGTCAGTGTATTGCAGGGAGAGCAATTATCCAATCCTTTGGCCCTGGCCACGCAAGGCAGCGTCTGCAGCACTGCCGCTGGGCTGCGCTGAGCGGCATGAGTGGGAGAAGCTCAGGGTCCTCATCTCGTCTCAATTTCCTTTCTCAGCTGCTTTTAGCCCACTTTTGTCTTGCAGGAGAAAGCTCTCCACGGTTGCAACTGTACAACAGAGTGAAAGAATGTGTCTTGGGACACATCAAAGATCACATTGGATGATTCTGTGCTCCACAACCTCCCTGAAGGTGTTCAGAACCAGGTTGGATGAGGCTTTGAGTGACCTGTTCTAGTGGGAGGTGTCCCTACCTAAGGCAGGGGGTTGGAACTGGCTGAGCCTTGAGGTCCCTTCCAACTTAAACCATTCTATGATTCTACACAGATCTCCACCTACCTTTTCCAGCAGTAGCTACTCTTGCAGTCAGCCCCTCAGTCTTTCACCTTGTTTTTCCACCCCCCAAACTTGAAGCCTTTCAGTTCATGTGACTGCAAGACAAATCCTCTCTATGTACCTCTCCTTCCACCCAGCTATGCTTCGTGGTACAACTCATTATCTTCTCTTTAGATGTCTTCACTTTGACAACTCTTCTTTCAGAGTCTTCATGTTAGCTAATGAGCTCTCCCACAAAAGCAAATGGTTTTTTGTGAAGCTCTTTTACATCAAACCCACCACACTTCCCTCCCTTAGAAACAGAAGCCTCTTCAGGAGGGGAAAAAAAACAGCCAAACAAAAACCAAATCACACCAGTCTCTCATCAGCTATGCTTGGGAAAGCACACAGGGCTTTGCTTCTTGTTTACAGACTGCTTGGATGACTTTGGATTTTTCCTCCCTCTGTCTGCTCTCCCTGGCACACAGCACTACCCTGATGCACTGCAGCTAGCTAAAAGTATTTTCTGCCTGGGAAGTATCTGGTTTCTCTCACTTGAGGGCATGGAATTCTGAGTTTTGCCTCAGCTCAGCATACAGAAGTTGTCCCTTGCTGAGCTCTAATTCCCTTTAACGTTAATGTCATTCCCCCTGCTTTGCACCAGTCTCTATGAGGCCCCAGGCACATTACTCAGCAGTTTTCAGGATCTGTCTTGACCCTTTTAATCTCCTTTCCATTATTCCTGCACAGCAGCCAACTCTTTCTGTCAGCAGTTGAAGAACTTTGTGCTGTCAAAAGGATTAACTTCTAGTCCCAGAGCCCAGGATAAGGAAGCTTTCTTTCCTACATGTCTGCTTAGAGAGCAGCTCAGCAGCCAGGAGGAGAAAGGCACTGACACTTTCCCTTCCTACCCGTGGTATTAAAAGCAAGTCAGTGCCTTTTCTCCCATCTGCTCCAGAGGTCCAAGAGGGCATGCAGGAGAAATTTGATTGCAAAGCCTCCTTGCATGGAGACATCAAACTGCCTGCCTCATCCCTTCCTAAATACCAGCCCTTTTTCCTGCCCTCTCAGCATTCCTTCACAGCTCCTGGTAAGCAACCAGGTCCTCCAGCTCTGGTCCAGCTTTGCAGCTGAATGCTAGGGGTGGGGGTGAGAAAAGCTCTTCTCTACCATCCTCCCCCCTTAGAATCTCACTGTGTAGCACACATATCATAGGATCACAGGATGTCAGGGGTTGGAAGGGACCCCCCTGCCAGAGCAGGACCATAAAGTCTAGCTCAGGTCAACAGAGGAACACATCCAGACAGGCCTTGAAAGTCTCCAGAGAAAGACACATATGGTCCTCTGTATGGCTTTGGGTGGCACTGGGATCACCATGGATGAAAACCCTGTTCTGAGAAGCCTGTGGAAATAGGCAGTGCTGCTGATGTCAAGTTCTAGCTAATTACAGAAGCACAGAATTAATTGGGTTGGAAAAGACCTTTGAGACCATCAAGTGGAACTTGTCACTCTACACCATCTAATCAACTAAATCATGGCTCCAAGTGCCACATCCAGGCTCTTTTTGAACACTTCCAGGGCCAGGGACTCCACCACCTCCTTGCACTTAGCAGGCTGGACTGAGCATTTCTTGCAAAGCCACGCATCTGGGCTTTGCTTCTCTGTAGCTTGGAAGCATCTTTCTGAATGAGTGATTTGGTGCCCTTTACAAACACAACAGAAAGTGAGAGAGGCTAGAGTGGAGTGTCCCTTGCCACACTGCATCGAGTCAAAGGCTGTGCCCTTCCCCTCAGATCTGGCTCAAGTTTGTGGCAGCACAAAATCCTTTTAAAAAGCCATGAGGGCTTGCAGCATGGGCATGGCAACTGTGCTCTGGAAATAGCCCCAGGGAAGGGCAGAGAATCAGAGAATCAGAGAATCCACCAGGTTGGAAGAGACCTCCAAGATCATCCAGGCCAACCTAGCACCCAGCCCTAGCCAGTCAAGCAGACCATGGCACTAAGTGCCTCAGCCAGGCTTTGCTTCAACACCTCCAGGGATGGCAACTCCACCACCTCCCTGGGCAGCCCATTCCAATGCAAATCATCCTCTCTGGGAAGAACTTCCTCCTAACATCCAGCCTAGACCTCCCCTGGCACAACTTGATATTGTGCCTCCTCATTCTGTTGCTTCTTGCCTCCAGAAGAGACCAACCCCACCTGGCTACAATGTCCCTTCAGGTACTTGTAGACAGCAATGAGGTCTGCCCTGAGCCTCCTCTTCTCTAGGCTGCACACCCCCAGCTCCCTCAGCCTCTCCTCACAGGGCTGTGCTCCAGGCCCCTCCCCAGCCTTGTCACCCTTCTCTGGACACATTCCAGCACCTCAACATCTCTCTTGAATTGAGGAGCCCAGAACTGGACACAGCACTCAAGGTGTGACCTGACCAGTGCTGAGTACCTAAGAGCTGATTACACTGTGGTCATGTTGCTGTGTCAGGATCCTGTCAATATATATTGCAGCACAGAGAGAGAGAGAGAGAGAGAGAGTTGACATCCTGCTGAATTCTGCCAGCTGTCCGATGGGGTCTTAGTGATGTTAGAGCTTAACTCTTGCTTAGGAGTCTCTGGGAATATACAAGGCTTGTGGCTGCCAGGGCTGCAGCCACATCCTACCTCTCACCAGGGATATCAGTGGTCAGCCTGGGGCAAACTGGCCACAGAAGGGTTAACTTAGATTTACCTTTGATTGCTCAGCGAGTGCAATAGATGTTTTGGTAGGGAAAGGACAATTAACAGCACCACAAGTTGTCCTTTGATCTTGCCACATAGATTACCACTCTAAAAGGAATTGATAGCCAGGATACAAAGGTCCTCACATTTCCTTCTCTCAAGAGCTGCTCTCTCTGCTCAGCTTTGATTTTCTAGGGGGCTGCTGCTTTATTTTTAAACCACACACAGATGCACAGTGTGCAAACACAATGCTGCCTTTGAACGTATCAGTTGCTGTCCATTTAGAAAGATCAATGCCTTCTCTGAAGGGCTTTATCAGGTTAAATTGCTTCAAAATATCTCTCCAAACAGCCCCCAGCCAGAAAGTACATCAGCAACTAAGAGAGCATAGAACTCACTATAAATCATCTTAGAGGAAAAACGTTTTCTCCAAGTTTTTGCCATGTCTCATCCTAACCAGGACTCAAGTTTATGATGACTTTTGGCAAACAGATGGATCTCAGCCTTCAGCTGATCTTTCCCTGTGTTTATTAGGTTGGAATTAGAAATGCTGATGACTGTTGCCAGCTAAAAGACTTGGAAAACAGAGAACATGGAAACCAAAGCTCTTGCAAGGAACCAGCCATGAGGGGACTCCAGCCCCCTTTGCAAGATCCTGTTGGCAAAACAGTGCTTGTGTCCCATGGCACTGCAAAATGGAGAGCAGAAGCATAGAATACAACCAACCAGGTTGGAAGAGAACTCCAAGATCATTCAGGCCAACCTAGCACCCAGCCCTAGCCAGTCAACTACACCATGGCACTGGGTGCCTCATCCAGGCTTTGCTTCAACACCTCCAGGGACAAGGACTCCACCACCTCCCTGGGCAGCCCATTCCAATGCCAACCACTCTCTGCCAACAACTTCCTCACAACATCCAGCCTAGACCTCCCCTGCCACAACTTGAGACTGTGTCCCCTTGTTCTATTGCTGCTTGCCTGGCAGAAGAGACCAACCCCACCTGGCTACAGTCTGCTTTCAGGCAGCTGCAGACAGCAATGAGGTCACCACAAGCCTCCTCTTCTCCAGGCTACACACCCCCAGCTCCCTCAGCCTCTCCTCACAGGGCTGTGCTCCAGGCCCCTCACCAGCTTCATTGCCCTTCTCTGGACACCTTCCAGCACCTCAACATCTCTCTCGAATGGAGGAGCCCAGAACTGGACACAGCACTCAAGGTGTGGCCTGAGCAGTGCTGAGTACAGGGCAAGAATAACCTCCCTTGTCCTGCTGGCCACACTGCTCCTGATGCAGGCCAGGATGCCATTGGCTCTCTTGGCCACCTGTGCACACTGCTGGCTCATCTTCAGCTACTATCTACCAGAAGAGCCCCCCCCCCCCCCCCCCCCCGAGCTGCTGACCCCCATTCTATCCCCTCCTGGACCCAATGGCACAGCCTAAGCTGCCTGCATCACCCCTGCCTGTATGAGCAGGGAGGAGGTGGGTGGCAAGGGTGGAAATGGAATATGGGTAGCATGAGCTGACTGGTAGGGATTTTCTCTCTCAAAAAAAGAAGAAAAAAGCACCAAAGAGAAGAAAAAAGTCTTCTCCAAACCTAAGTTAGATGCTGTATTCAAAAAAACTTTCTGGAAATCTCAGTTATTGTCTAACCAGTAGTTGTGGTCCATTTGGAGCTAGCTGTTGGCTGTGAAAGGTACCTTCAGAGAAGGTTTAATCCTGCCTGTCTGGCCTGCCTCCATGCTGTGGCTTCCCAGTCATAGCCCTTAGCCAG
The DNA here is from genome assembly GCF_015220805.1 of Pogoniulus pusillus. NCBI lineage: Eukaryota > Metazoa > Chordata > Aves > Piciformes > Lybiidae > Pogoniulus > Pogoniulus pusillus. The sequence goes on from NC_087285.1 coordinate 17,917,902, forward strand.
CTCTGTGGAGAAGAGGCAGCAAGAGGCCATTCTATTTTAATAACAATGATAGCCAGCACTCAGGCAGGTGTTAGAGGGCTCAGCTGAGCTGTTAAACATAAGTATCTCCTGCTCGTGATGAGTGCCTGTGAGTGGGGACCTCTTGGGTTCCCTTCTTAACTGCAATTGCCCCTGTGCTTGCTCACAGCTGCCAGACATGTGTTGTGTGCTGGCCTTGACATCATCCCCCTTCCAGCCTGCTCACCAGGCTGCAGGGGACATTGACTGGAACAACCCTCAAGCAGGCCTGGGACTTCAGTTTTATGTAGACCTTCTCCATGTCCAGTGCTGAGCCGAGTTGGTCTGTGGGACAATGGGAGTGAATAAACAACAGCAGGTAAAGGCTTAGGGTGGCAGTGAACATGTGGACCCAAGGGCACTGCTGCATCATGTCTGGTACTGCCTCCAGGAGTTGGGAAAAGCTCTGCCAAGGCAGTGGCTACTGCCACGTGGTCTGAGCTGGGAGATGCTGTATGGAATTGCTGTATGGGATTAGCAGGTGGCTATCAGATTCCTCTGCACCCAGCTGGCCAGCATCAAGCCACAGCAACCTCATTACCTGGGGGACTCAGGCATTGGTAGATTGCTGTCCCTACTGCAGTGATGCTGCTTGGGGTTGTGAAGGCTTGCAGGTCCCAGTTATCCCTACAACCCTGCTGGGGGGGTGAAGATGAGGATGACAACCCAGACTTGCTCAGTGCTTGGCTCAAGCCTACTGATGGTGGTGGTTGCCCTCGAATGCAGTGCAGAGCAGTGCAGTAGGTGGTTTGTGATGGTGGGAAAAGGAACACACCACTTCCCCTGCTGCTACAGACACAAACCCCTGTCACTCTCCTCCTGGTGTTAGTGGAGAGAGCTGGACCAGCCCTGAAAGAAGCCAAAACACTTTTGCTGTTATTGATATAGATTTTTTTTCCCCCTGCTTTGCTTTGGTTTTGTTAGTTTTCTTTTTGGTTTTGTTGGGGGTTTGCTTGTTGGGTTTTATTTGTTTCATTTATTTGGTTTGGTCATTGGTTTGGTTGTTGGTTTGGTTGTTGGTTTGGTTGTGGTTTGGTTGTTGGTTTGGTTATTGGTTTGGTTGGTTGTTGGTTTATTTGATTGTGGTTTGGTTGTGGTTTGGTTGTTGGTTTGGTTGGTTGTGGTTTGGTTGTTGGTTTGGCTGTTGTTGTGGGTTTTTTCCCACGTGTTTGGTTTTGTTTGGTTTTGGTTTGATGTTTGGAAAATGGCCCCAAGTCACTGCAGCCACTGCAGCATCTGGAAGGGCATCATCCACGCTGGAGCTACTTGTTTCCATCCTTAAGCATGTCTACACTGCTGTGAATTGTGAGACCATCCTGCCACCTGGGACTGGGTGCTGGAGATCTGGGACCATAATGGCTAAAACCACTGCAGCTCCTCCCCAGGGCTTGGCTGATGGAGCAGAGGAACTTCTTGCTCTGTTTTTATGTGCTTTTGTTCAACTGGATCTGCAACGAGCTGAGAGAAGGCTCAGCAGCGTGCACAGGGGCGATGTGCAAAGGGGAGAGGAGAGAGAGTAGGTGGGCAGCAGCCCCCAGCTGTTACTCCAAACCCTATTGATCACTTTGAAGTATCACTTATAGCCATGGAACATTTTCTTTAACAAATATGAGTGTGATGGGTTAGGTCTGACCTGAGTTTGCATTCTGCATGAAGCTGATGCTTGCACTGTCTGTGGCTGCTAACGTAATTAAACTGAATGTACTTTTAATGATGCCTTCTTAACTCATGCATTCATTCATATATGCTTAGAATCAAGCAGGACGAGCTGTCACCAGTCCAGGAGAGCTCTTTTGGCAGCTCCTGATGGGACTCATGTTGAAATATTAATAATGCAGATCCCAAGCTTAACGACATTGGTTTTGAAGCGAGGAAAGCTTGTCACACAGTTTGAGCTAATCTGAGGCAACAAAAAGGCTCCCCTTGCAAATGCAGCCTCTTCCCACTTTGCACATGTGCTCCTGAGAGTGAGGAAATTCACCTTGCACTTGCTAAAGATGTTGTTAAGTAACTGAGCTGCCCTCTGGGCAGCAGCTACCAAAGATGCTGGGACAGTAGCTTTATGGGTACCTTCTGGGGGCTGCTGGATACTCTCTCCTGGCATGGTCAGGCTTCACTTCTTTCCCCCTCTCCTGTTCCTTTTTTGAAAACTGGGAGCATTTTTTTTTCCTAGGGTTTGGCAATCAGAGGACAACCTCTACTTTTTTCTCTGCTCCTATCTGGTGAGCTGAAATCAGGCTGTGTTTCCCCTCCCAGCATGTAACGACCTCCTTGGTGCAGGGAATACACTTCCTCCAGCTTTGCACAACCTTACGTGATGGATCCTGATGATATTTTGTCATTGCTGCCCTGGCTCCCTCGTTCTATATGAAGCAGGTAACAATACTACAGCAAAATGTGAAGCATTCCCCTCCCCTCCTTCTATTCTCCTATTTTGATGGGCTTTTTTTCCCCTTCTTTTCCCCCACCAGCCTGGCAGAAAGGTTGTCTTTTGAGTTCCTGAGAGCAACTTGTAAGAGCATCTGAAATCCTTCCAATGGGAAAGCATTGATTTATTACACTGTAGTAGTGATGTGAACAACACCATGTACCTTTCATCTAAAAAGCCAGGACTTACAGAACACAGTGTGCCATTAATTCTGATGCCAGCTTGAACACAGGGGATCCAGAGAGTGTGTTAAACCACCCCTACAGAATAATGAAGGTATTTTGTGGCTCTTACATGATACCTTATTGATCCTGAGGATTGGAAAGGTACCCTGATACCTAATCTGGTCTGTCCAAGGCATCTCTTAAGACCTGTGTATCCATGCCTGTGTACTATATAAACAGAACAGGAAGGAGGATTTCTTGTGTCTTTCTGCAACCTTGCTGGGATTTAAAAGTGAACCACTAAGCAAGAACACTTTGAAAGAAGATCTAAAGCCACAGCACAGTGCTGGTTGCTAAAGCAGTCATGGAAAAGCAAATTGGGCTGATCCTGCATAGCTTGCCCATGGGAAACCTCCCTTTCAGGCCCCATTGTCTAGGAGTCTCTCTGCTTTGAAGCCTGAGTGTTGGTAGCCCCTTTCAAAACTCATTACTTCTGCCCCTGGCTGGCTTTATCCTTAAAACTTACCCATGAATAATAAAGCCCTTGTGAATACTGGAGACCTTGAATCTATAACCATGGCCCTGTGGGGGTCAGCTGAGATGTCTGGTCAAAGGCACTCTTGTGTCCTGGCTTCCTCAGCCCATAAATGGGAATGACAGTATGGGGAAGGAAAATTCTCCCAGATCTCTGGCAGCAAGCATTGTCTGAAGAGCCTAACACTAATGGTTAAACTGTACCTCAGCAGCTGTCAGCATCTGCACACATGTCCAAGGTTCTTTAAATCTTACTCTCTTTCCCTCTTCAACAGATTTTTGGAGCAGGAATTTGGCAGGTTAACTGTGTGAAAATTAAATGAGAAACTTCTTAAATGCCCAAGCTTCTGATACAGTGTGGTTGCTTCTAGGAAAGCTGATCCTGGTGAGGATTTTTGGACCAGTGCTGGTTCTGAATTATCCCTGAGGTAATGATGTCTTCTCCCTCTGTTCAAACAAGCTAAAATCCTCTAATAACCCTCCTCAAAAAAAAACAAACCAAAAAACCCAAACCAAACCCAAAACACCTCCACAAAACTCCAGATGAAGCAAAAAAAATCATTATTGGTGAACTCAATGAATGTTTAGTTTCCTGACTCTTGGGTAAATATTAGATAGATTCCCAATTTCAACCTGAAGCAGTTTATTTGGCTGCTGTTCACAAGTCAGACACAGCAATAATCAAGGAAATCTTGTTTGATTCAGGTTGGGTAATATTGCCTGAGGGGGGGATAACATCATTCTCATTTCCACACATCCAGCACTGGCACAAAATGGCATGGACAGGTATGAAAAGTGGATCGTGGATCCTTGGTGCTAAAATTCAGCTGATAGTTTCAATTAATTATCATTTTGTGTGTGTGTGTGTGTGTGTGTAAATGATAATTACCAATTAAAATGTTGCTGGAAAGAAAAGAGAATGAGAGAAAAGAAAGACATTGTCGTGTCTGATAAAGCAAAGTTCTTTGCAGTACTGCCAAAGAAAATGGAAAAGGAAGAGAAAAGAAAAGAGAGTTAAAACAAATATAGCTGTTAAATAAAAGATCCAGGTACCAAAGAGCAAAATTTAATGAAAGCAGAAACTGTTAAATATGGATTCCTGTTGAGAAAAAATGTCAATGTCTTTAAGAGTTTTACCATTACTCTATTTTTAAGAAAAGTGTAGTAAAAATACATATTACAAGTTAACATTTCCCACGCTTTTGTCCTATTCTTGTTTTGTTTTGTTTGTTTTAACCCCTCCACTGAACAAAAGCCTCTGAGGCCGAATCTTGCATCTTCACACCACAGGTTGCCAGTCCTAGCAAAGCTGTGCTGCTTCTCTCAAGACTGTCCAACTGCCCAGCTGAGCTCCCCCTGACCTGCTGCCAGGTGGTCCTGCCTTTGGAGGATGGGGCACCGATGGGTCTCAGCAGCCTGCTCCCACTGCAGTGCCCAGCAGTGTGCTGCTTTGGCAAGGTCCACAACGCAGCAAGAGCTGAGTCAGGAGATCCATCCGAGGGCTCTTGAAACAGGCTAGCTTGTGGGATGCCTCCACTGAATTAGCACTTAAATGGAACTGAACTTAAGGAAAGCAGGTTGAAAATAATAACCAACAAAGTAACTCAAAGGGATGTTTGAAAGTGGCTGATAACAGAGTCCATGTCTGGTGATGAGAGCTGAAGATCACAAAGGCTTTCAGTTGCAAAGAGAGGAAAACATCTTGGCACAAGATATGCTGTGCCTGAGCTTAGGACCTTGACTCTGACTTGCTGGTCTCTGAAGTGTTGCATGACAAGCAGGTAGATGGAACAGATTCTCCAGCCCAGGCTGGTGCTAAAGGTGGTGAACATATTGCTCTGCATGTTCTTATGCTAATGGAAACTGATACCCAGGCAGCTTCCAGCTAATGGACAGCTGTGTGGACAGATCCTCCTCACAGACCTGTGCCAGTCATTCATTGCTTTCTCTTCACCTGCATCTCTTCTTTTCCTGATACTCTCTTGCTATGTTGAAGAAAAAAAAAAAAACAAAACCAAAAAGAAAAGAAAAATAGAAAACAAACAAACAAATCCAAGAGAAAAGGCAACCCAGAATGCTCCAATCAATAGCAGCTCAGTCCTTGGACAGATATTTGCTGAGTCCCACGAGAAGCTTTGAACTTCACTTGTCAGCAGTGATTATCCTGCAAGATGGGACAAGGCTAAGTGGGTTCACTGTTGCCCCTGCCCCACAGATCTTCTCACTCTTCAGATGTTCCCCTGGGATTCCTTCACTTCTGTGGAAGTGTCTCAAGCCTACCAGCATGGGGGAACATTTGCCTGTCCATGCCAGTGATTCACAGCAGGAATCTTTTGTGCAGTTCTGGAAAGCCATCTTTGCCCCTTTGATCTCCCAGCCACCTGTGTGCCAGTGTGGCTTTCTGCAGTACCAAGCTTGGCATCAGCAACCTGCTCTCCTGGCTTGTGGATGCTTCCTCCTTCCCAAGAACACACGAGTGGGAATCTGCTACTGTTGGCTTGGTACCCAGACAGGCCACAACTTGATGGGAGGGCTGTGTTTGACTAGCCCTGATGCTGTTGAGTGTCATGGATGTTTGAATGAAGCACTTGTAGAGTCTCCTCCTTAGTTTGCTTTAGCAATTCCTTCCAGGAAGCTGTCTACAAAATGTCCCTCTTAATCAGAAACCTGGACACAAAGGGATTTCAGAGCAAAAAAAGTGCCATTGAGACCCATGACTTCTAGCATGTTTTACTGGTTAATAGGCAGCCATCTAGAACTGGATGTCTTGAGATGGTCTGTCCCCAGCTCAAAGGGGTTCCCTACGTGACCACCAAAGAGGGAGCACACACAGAAGCTAAGCAATGAAGAAATGGTTCACAATTGCTTATTATCCTCCAATAACCTAGGCAGGAGAGTCACATGTGAGGGGAATGTGGCATTTACTTTGTCTCTTCCATAAACTGCAGCCGACCACGATCTTAGACCACCCATCTGCTCTAGGCTGCCATGTGTGACACTCTCCACTCCAGGCACAGGATTCTTCCCTTGACCCACCACTCATCATCTCTCTGGAAGAATTATCACTTTGTCCTCAGGTTACCTGGGGTTTCCAACCTTTGCCCTCTGTAAGACAGCCTCGTGTTTTACTTCAGATTCTTTCTTCCATCACATCCTTCCTGTTGCAGGGAGAACCATTCGCAGCTCTGTCTGCCTCACTGCAGTAACTCCGCAGCCTGAGTCCACAACAGAACAACGGAAGGCAGAAGCACGATGGACAAAAGGAGTCAGTGCCGATGCCCTGCAGGGACTTCACCTTGCCATGTATCAGATTTCCTTGTTTGCTGTTAGTAGCTCAGACATTATGGTTTGCATCCCAAACTAAACCAGATTGAAGGACTGAGCAGGGAAAGGGGAAAGGGCTGATGTTACCCTGACACCACAGCAATTAGTAAGAAAAAATATATATATTGCACACACTAAGACGTATTAACAACCAAGTTAAAACAAAATGGCACAGTCCTCATTAGTGTTCCAGTGGTTCTTTGATCAGGGATGGTTCAGGAGTCTGTTAAATCCCATCACACTCTCCTTATTGCAGTACAGACCTGTTCCCGTCCTCCTGCCGGTGGATCTAGTTGCAAATAAAAAGGGAAACAACTCTGATTTCCTCGAGGAGATCCATCCAATTGTCCCTTCTGTCATCGTGGTTTGTCTTGTTGGTGCGGGGTTTGGTTTTGGCTCCGGAGGGGGTGGAGTTGGGCTGCCCCTGCTCTCACCCAGGCGAGGGGTCAAAAGGCCAGTTATAATCCCGTAGCTCCCAGGGACATGCCGGTGCTGTGGCTCATGCACGGGATGGTCTGCATGGATTTGGGGAAGTCGTGGCTGACCACACGTCCGTTTTCTCCGCTGCCTCCTGCTGCAGCCGGCCTGGGAAGGGTTGATGTCCGTATGGCTTCGTTGATTGATTGCTGTGGGATTAAACAAAAACCCTTTTTAGGAAGGACGGGGGGGGTCTCCCCCTGTCCTCAGCAATGTTGGAGAAATCACAGCAGATATAAACCAGGGCTGTCTTCCTGCCACCCTCCTCTCCCTCCTTGTCTCCATTCAGAATCTCACTTGCTGCATGTCCCCATTGCATCTGCTCTGTCAATTCGCACCTCTTCTACATTCAAAGCTCAAGTGCTCAGCGGTATTTTGGGGTATAAAGCACACATGCCATATGCAAGAGCTGTTCAAACTCTGCAACATAAGAACAGTCATCCTGGATCTGAGCAAAGGTATTATACACACTTCCCCCAGAGATCTGCTATTACTACTCCAGTATGGTGGACTCTGACTCACTGCAAGCATATGTTTAACTTGTCTCATGTGAGAAGTTGAGCATGTGCCTGTGTTTTTGTCTACAGCAAGGACTGAGGTAACCAGGAAATTCAAATCTAACTCAGGAAACTAAACCTCATTATACTGTTCCAGATAACATCCAAAAGGTTTGCTTCCAGAGATCTAAAGAAGCCAACTGTTCAGAAGAATTAAGCTGAAAGAGGAAGTGAAATTTGAGTCCTTATGCTTAAGCTGTCTCTTAGGGTACCTTCATTCTTTATGAACTGGAATATCCAAGTGAAGAATTATGGAGAACAGGTCAATCTGGAACAGTCAGCCCAGCACTTTGTCAGCCATGGAGCAGCCTCCTGTGCTGGCAGGATCTGCAGCCCACTCAGGGATTTGCTGAGCAGAACTTGGGCTTAGACGAGGATCTGGCCCATCTTTCTAGGCACTTGCCAAAGCTCTGCTGAATGGCTTTGTGAAGCAGCCACTGACGGCTGGAGCCAGCCAAAGGGACAGGCTTGGATCAGATGTTAACTCCACCAGCAGCAATCCCTTCTCATAGTGGCTGGTTGTAACATGGCAAGAGCACTGTGAGACTGATGTGCATATCAGTGGGTCACATCAAGTAACACAGGGAAGCCAAGGGCAGGGCAGGATCTCCTTAAGACTACAGCTGTGGAACTACTGCATTCTGGCAGTCTTTAGCAGTGCATGTGTGACTTATGTAGCTTTGCTCTGCAGACAGCAATCAGAATTTAATTTTAGGGATATTAATTGCTCATACTACATTACTCCTGTGCTCAATGTACCTCTCATTGCCTGTAGAGTTTTCTAACCCTCACTGGGAAACATTTTACATTTCCAGTGAATTAGAAGTGGTATTATTGCTGACAAAACATTAAGTGTGTTGTGGAACAGAGACATAAACCCCAAAGGAACAATTGCTTCTCTTCCTCTCAGATCTGAGTAAGTTTCAGGACTCAGGGAAGTGAAAACCTCTCTAAATGTTATGAAACTTGCTGCATACTTCATCTCCTCGTTCCAACCTTCCCTGCTCATAGGAGGGGTCAAGATAGATAAGAAGAGTAATGTGTTACCCATATAGCACATGTCTCACAGCACCCTTGTACACAAAGCTGTCCCCTACTCATCTGAGTCAAGATGTACTTGTTCCACAGATGCTGCAGTCAAAGTTTCTCCCTAAGACTCTCAGATCTAATCCACTCTTGACACAATGTTCTGAAATTTGGGAACACCAGAATTTAGGGCTGAAACAAATCTCCTGGGTCATAGGAAGTCCACTTCTGCAAGACCATGACAGGCTGGAGAAGAAACCCAAGATTACAGGAGATGTTGGAGGCCAATTTCTCCCCGAGGGGACCCATAATTCTGAGTTTGGTGGCCCTGTTCCAGGACACCAGTGCTCTGAGCATACATCACTCTTGCCAATCTGCCAGGCAGGGGTGGTGCCAGGAGGGTGCCAGCAAAGGGAACAACAGGACCTGATTCCTTACTGTGCTATCCCAGTTTTATCTTGCTGTTTAGTGCTCGGGTTTGGGGGATTATTTCTTACTGCAGTAAGGGCTGTATCACACCAACCCCAACACACTCCATCCATGCTGCACTCACGTTGCCATCATCTGCTTTTGTTAATGGTAAGAAATGGCATTGCCCCTGTTGCCATTTGTGTTGCTTTTGTTCTATCTCTGGCTTTTGGACCAGCATTATGCCACATGTCTGGTCTTGCATCAGCTGCCTGCTATGGCCCACTTGACCCTCTTTTAGCTTCCTCTGATGCTCCTATTCCTTTCTAGCAAGTCGAGTGACACGGTCACTTCGTTATCCCTATGTCTTGGTTTTCCACGCATGGTCTGGGCGTCTCTGAAGGCAGCTTTGGAGCCGGGGTAAGGTCAGAGAGAAGGTGTGAAAGGCCGGGGAATGGGTTGCCACCTTCATCCGCTTTGATTCACTTCTGGACTTGTAACAAAACTCGATTAAGGCAACCAGCATGGCTAGTCCGAGCCCACCGATGAGGATATAGAAAACCCCCGCCACATTGCTGAGACTCAGCGCGCTCGTCTTGTCCTGGAAGAGAAAGGAGACGGGAGGGGAGGGCACGTGGGAGGGAGAAACAACGTTAATCCAGGATGGCTCGGGCAGGGATGCTGCACAATATAGCAATGTTGGCATGACATCACCTTCTCCTTTAAACCAACAGCTGACAGATCTAAGAGCATTTTTAATCCCAGTGTCTAGTAAAACTAATGTTCCCCTCGCACAAATAAATAAACACTTCATCTGCAATGCAAAGCTTTGGGCCCTCTCTTTTAGCAAGCAGCTTGTCTTAAATGCTTATTTTACTCCAAATGCCTGGTTTAAATTATTGATTAAAGGAGAAAAAAAACCCAAAACAACAACAACCCAAACAACAACAACCAAAACCCCCAAACCAACCAGTTTTCCTCCTCTGTGACATTTGCTTGTCCCTGATGTCTCGCCTGAAATAACCTGTTCTCTTGGAAATGCTCATTCCTTCATTCCTAGATTGTTTCCTCCGCAAAGTCTGTTGCTGAGCAACACATGGAAGTGGCTGGGGATTTTCTGTCTTTTTGGGTTTTTATCTTTCTTTTTTGTTTTCCTCCTCCTTTTCCTCTTCAGTCCTGAGGTCGAGCTGACACCTGAGCTGTCCACACAAACTCATTGGATTTTGGTGTAATAAGGCAGTTATTTCATATGCAATCAAGAGCTGTTGGTGCGTGTCTAAGCTAATTATTTGGTTGGCAATAAATAGGGCTATTAATGGACCACAACTCACAGGCAGCAGCTATGTTCTGATGTTACAACTGCCTAATGAATTGTTACGGCTCTCTGGGGAAGAGATGAGTCTCAGAAAGACTCATTTCACTGCTAGGGAAACAGAGTCCCCACATCTAATCTCAATGTCACTCAGTGCAGCTCTCAAAACCTTCACCTACATGATGACTAGGCAGAAGTGGAGTGTTGCTATAAACTGGGCAGCAGCAGGACTCAAAAACTTGGTTCAGTCTCCTTCTCTGGAGACTTTCAAAACCTGCCTGGATTTGAGAGCAGTTTACCATTGGAATTGGCTGCTCAGGGGTGTGGTGGAGTCGCCATCCCTGGAGGTGTTCAAGCAAAGCCCTGGCTGAGGCACTTAGTGCAATGATCTGGTTGATTGTCTAGGTCTGGGTGCTAGGTTGGCCTGGATGATCTTGGAGGTCTCTTCCAACCTGCTTGATTGTAAGATGCATTCCTGTGTGGACTACCTTAGGTGATCCTGCTTTTGGAAGGGGTTTGGCCTCGATGATCTCCAGAGGTCACTTCCAACCTCTAATATTCTGTGATGCTGTGGCTCAGCTCTGTGTATGAGTCTCCTGTTTCATGGTCAGAATTTCTATATAGTTCAATCAGCAAGCAGCAACAGAACAAGGGGACACAGTCCCAAGTTGTGCCGGGGAAAGTATAGGCTGGATGTTAGGAGGAAGTTCTTCACAGAGGGAGTGATTGGCATTGGAATGGGCTGCCCAGGGAGGTGGTGGAGTTGCTGTCCCTGGAGGTGTTCAAGAAAAGACTGGATAAGGCACTTAGTGCCATGGTCTGGTTGACTGTACAGGGCTGGGTGCTAGGTTGGACTGGATGATCTTGGAGGTCTCTTCCAAGCCGTTTGATTCTATGATTCTATGACAAGGGTCCCCTACTCCATGCTGTTGCTGCTCTGCAATATTGACTCGATGCTGTGTGAGCTCCCTTGCTGCAGACAGGTCTGGTTTCTCACTTGTATAACCTTCATACATTGGTCAGTTTATAATCTTGCTGATGCTTTCTGTGTGCCTCTGTAATGAGACATTTCTGCCAATATCCTCTTTATTTCTGCAGTCTCTATATCTGAAGGATTATTTATCCAGTCTTTAATAATCTGCCTTCATGTATTTCTTTTCCCCAGGCTTGGCTGTCCATTTGTTCTGTCATCTCCTCTCTGCAGATTACTGGGTGTACTTTTAAGCACCAAGTGAAAAATGTAGGTAGTTTTTTAGTGAGGATTTAGAAAAGTGGAGCAATTACTCTGAGGAAACTGGGTTACAACACATCAGGTAGTTTGCCTCTTCAAATGCAGCCTGAAGAGGCTGCTCCAGCTTCAGGGAGGGACAAAGACTCTAGAGGCTGCCCTCTGTGACATCCTAATCTTTCAGCCTGGCACCTTAATGAAATGTGGCTGATTAGTACATGCTTGGTGCTCACAGGGAAGGAGGTGGAGCAGCCTATTTGTCTGTGTCCTAACAGTGATGTTCAGACCATACTTTCACCTTGATTTGACAGAAGGGTGGAGATCATCAAGATGTCAGCAACCTCCAAGCTTTGTGAGAAAGAATCACACCTCAGAGAAAGCTTATTAATGCTCTCAAATAGATGTGTCAGTCCAATCCATACTAGGCAGGAGAGACTCCTCATGGATTTTGGGCTTGCAGCCACAGACCCTCAGGCAACTCAACTTCTTCATCTCAAATACACAAATTTCAAGTTTTATTGGCCACAATATTCTTCTGCTTCCATCCCCCCAGTTTGGAGGTCATGGCCCAAAGGGGCATCGTCTCAGCTGGTGGTCTGGCTGCCAGGAGAGGTTGCTGGTTCTTCCTTTCTACTTTCCTTCTGCTGCCAGCAGCAAATGGAGCAGTTCTCCTGCATCATGAATCCATAATTTTATTTCAGAGCTTTTAGTTGCAGCTACTTTGCAGTTGCATTATTGTTACTACTATTACTAGTTAGTACTACTACACTATTAAGACTATCTGGGTGAATTGAAAGTTGTCTTATCCAAAAGGCAAAGAAAAAGGCAGTGAGGCACATGGCTTGGCAAACCTGGTGGGAGGAAGAGAACAGCCTAAATGTCACCTCAGCCACCATAACAAAGTTTCTGCTCAGCAAAGGCATGGGCAGCTTCAGTGACAGCTGAGGGACAACAGCCTGTGGGGGCATGGCTGATGCCAGAGCCTCAGACATGATATGGGTGCTGTGGTGTCACCTGACTTCTTGCTCATCTTCTTTTTGTTTCCTTTCCTCTCCCAGCAGGACATGCAGAGAGGTTCTCCAGGTGGGAGTGGCACCTCACTGCTCCCACTGGCTGCAGGACTGGACCCTTATGTAAGGTAGGAATTGCTGCATGCTCCCCAGAGGCTTTCCTTGCATTTTTGGTGCATATTCTAGCCTCAATGATGCCTACGACAATAAAAAGTCCCAGATTATGCTAACTGCATGAGAGGACTCTGCCATCCTCCCTGCTCAAGCTCTGTGACACCAGATGCTCTCCTGCAGAGCTGCCCATCACTGAACCAGCTTGTTAGTGGGAGTGTAAATGTCATTGCTCGTCTCCCGTGGTGGCAGAGCGCTGACGTGGGGGGAAGATTGGCAGGTGAAAAGAGAAAGAAAACCCCATCTTTCTGAAAGCCCAGCCTTGTTGCTGCAGCAACCAGGCACAGTCCCTTCTGTTCCTCTCAAATATGGCACTGTGTCCATCATCCTCTTTGTCATTTATCCTCTTTGGCTGAAAAGCCTTGCTGTTGAATTTGCCTGGTTCCCCAGCAGGGCCAGTCCTTTCTTTCACCCTGCACGACGAGAATCCATCGGAAGCACAGGAGGATGGCACCTTGTATTGTTGTGCTCTTCATAGAAGATGAACTGTCCTCAGAACAAGTAGTAGCTCCAAAACTTTATCTTTTACACAAAACACTACCCCAACTTTATTGGAGCAAGGCCTGAAGCTCTGCAATCAATGCCTTAGCTCTGGCCATTGACTCTGAGCGCGGCTGTGTGTCTACCAGGGGATGAGATGGGGCACGTAGATGGCCAGGGGCACGTAGGTGGCCAGCTGGTGGGGATGAGGGTGCTCAGTATGAAAAGACATCTTGGGTCTGAGAACCAGGCAATTCACTTCAAAGGCAGGGCAAGGAGAAAAGCACAACTATTGCAACTGAAGAAGGTCCCTGTGGCTTTGGTGAAGGTCTTTTAATTCCATTCAGTTATCTGTCTGCCTCTGCAAGCAGTTTTCACTTTGCCATCCCTGTCTGGAAAAGTCTTCTTGTTTTCTCATTGCCTTGCAGAAGCCCCAGGAATGAGAACAGTCACATTCATCTGCCCTGACATTTAATGCCTACCTTCTCATTACCCTCCAACAACCCAAGGCATGCCTTTCAAGGCTACAGCACATTTCAGAGC